>NC_061509.1:166124277-166153836 GCF_022539505.1 Lolium rigidum | reverse complement strand
CTTATGCAAGTTTTGTTGACTTGCCATACTTGTGTTTGCTTCAAACAACCTTGCTAGCCAAAGCCTTGTACTAAGAGGAAATTCTTCTCGTGCATCCAAATCCTTGAGCCAAAACTATGCCGTTTGTGTCCACCATACCTACCTACTATGTGGTATTTCTCCCGCCATTCCAAAGTAAATTGCTTGAGTGCTACCTTTAAAATTTCATTCCTTTGTCTTTGCAATATATAGCTGCATGGGAAAATAGCCTAAAACTATTGTGGTATTGAATATGTACGCTTATGTGTCTTATTTCTTATAAGTTGCTTGTTGAGCGGTAACCATGTTTCGGGGACGCCATCAACTATTACACCTTTGTTGAATATGTATGTGAGTTGCTATGCATGTTCGTCTTGTCTGAAGTAAGGGCGATTTATCATGATCAAATGGTTTTGAGTATGCATATTGCTAGAGAAGAACATTGGGCCGCTAACTAAAGCCATGAATCATGGTGGAAGTTTCAGCTTGGACATTAATCCTCAATCTCTTATGAGTATATTATCTCTGTTGTTGAATGCTTATGCATTAAAGAGGAGTCCATTATCTGCTTGTCTATGTTGTCCCGCATGGATGTCCTAAGTTGAGATTTATCAAAAGCGAGAAATCCAATGCGATCTATCTCCTTGGACCTTTGGTACAAGGCGACATAGAGGTACCCCTTTGTGACACTTGGTTGAAACATATGTTATGCAATGATAATCCATGTAAATCCAAGCTAATTAGGACAAGGTGCAAACACTATTGGTATTCTATGCATGAGGCTTGCAACTTATAGGACGTCTTATGCATAACACATATGAATTATTACTACCGTTGACAAAAATTGTTTCTATGTTTTCAAAATAAAAAGCTCTAGCACAAAACAAGTAATCCATGCTTCCTCTGCGAAGGGCCTATTCTTTTACTTTATGTTGAGTCAATACCTACTTCTCTATCTTAGAAGCAAACACTTGTGTCAACTCGTGTGCATTGATTCCTTACATACTTGCTTATCTGCATTCATCATATTACTTTGTGTTGACAATTATCCATGAGATATACATCCATGAGATAAACATACAAGTTGAAAGCAATCGCTGAAACTTATATCTTCCTTTGTGTTGCTTCAAACCTTTCTACTAAGAATTTATTGCTTTATGAGTTAACTCCTATGCAAGTCTTACTGATGCTTGTCTTGAAAGTACTATTCATGAAAAGTCTTTGCTATATGATTCATTGTTTAATCATTGTCTTTACCATTGCTTCTGAATCACTTCATTCATCTCATATGCTTTACAATAGTATTGATCAAGATTATGATAGCATGTCACTTTAGAAATTATCCTTGTTATCACGTTACCTACTCGAGGGCGAGTAGGAACTAAGTTTGGGGATGCTTGATAGCGCTCAAACGTATCGTATAATCTTCCGATGTTCCATAAGCTAGTTTTATGACAATACTCACATGTTTTATATGCACTTTATATCATATTATGGCATTTATTGGACTAACCTATTGGGCAGATGCCACAGCGTTTCCAGCTTCGTTTATTATGTCTCTGCTATTGCGTAAAAGGGCCCAAAAACCAAAGTGCTCGGAAAAAATCCGTAAAATCACGTAAATCTATTTCGCGAAGACTCATCGAGCGAAAGGGTGCTATGGTGGGGGAGGCCCAGGGCCTCCCACACCACAGGCCGGGCGCGGCGCGCAGGGGTGGCCGCCCCACCCCTATGGGGCGGGCCCCCGGGACTCTTCGTTCCATGCTAGTTTTATGACAATACCTACATGTTTTGCTCACACTTTATAATGATTTTATGCATTTTCCGGAACTAACCTATTAACAAGATGCCGAAGTGCCAGTTCATGTTTTCTGCTGTTTTTGGTTCTAGAAAGGCTGTTCGGGCAATATTCTCGGAATTCGACGAAACAAAAGCCCCAGATCTTATATTTCACGGAAGGTTCCAGAAGTCCGAAGGGGAGACGAGGAAGGGCAGCAGGGGACCCACACCATATGGCGGCGCGGGTGGCCCCCTGGCCGCGCCAGCCTATGGGGAGGGGGCCGCTGGCTCCTCCGACTCCGCCTCTTCGCCTATAAAATCCCTCGTGACCTAAAAACCCGACACCAATTGACGAAACTCCAGAAAGACTCCAGGGACGCCGCTGCCATCGCGAAACTCCGTTTCGGGGGACAAGTCTCTGTTCCGCACGCCGCCGGGACGGGGAATTGCCCCGGAGTCATCTCCATCGACACCACCGCCATCTTCATCGCCATTGCTGTCTCCCATGATGAGGAGGGAGTAGTTCTCCCCCGAGGCTGAGGGCTCTGCCGGTAGCTATGTGGTTCATCTCTCTCTCCCATGTGATCTTTATGTGATCATGAGCTTTGTATCACTATTAATCTATGTGCTACTCTAGTTATGTTATTAAAGTAGTCTATTCCTCCTCCATGATGTAATGTTGACAGTGTGTGCATCATGTAGTACTTGGCGTAGGTTATGATTGTAATCTCTTGTAGATTATGAAGTTAATTATTACTATGCACTCTAGAGGTTAATTTAATATGAACTCCGGAATTACTCTCCATGATGTGACGGTGACAGTGTGCGCATCGTGTGTGATTCCTTTATGAAGTTGTGGAGCTTGTTTACTCCGGCTTGAGGGTGCTCTTGTAGCTCTACACAATGAATGGTGTTTGTTATCCAACAAGAGAGTGTGAGAAAGTAGCACAAGTGAAGAGAAGTTATTTATTTATGTGATCATTGTTGAGAGTGTCCACTAGTGAAAGTATGATCCCTAGGCCTTGTTTCCAAATATCGAATCACCGTTTATTTACTTGTTCTACTGCATGTTTACTTGCTGCCATATTTATTTCAGATTGTTATTACCACTCATATTCATCCATATCACTTGCATCTTACTATCTCTTCGCCGAACTAGTGCACCTATACATCTGACAAGTGTATTAGGTGTGTTGGGGACACAAGAGACTTCTTGTATCTTAATTGAAGGGTTGCTTGAGAGCGATATCTTTGACCTCTACCTCCCTGAGTTCGATAAACCTTGGGTGATTCACTTAAGGGAAACTTGCTGCTGTTCTACAAACCTCTGCTCTTGGAGGCCCAACACTGTCTACAGGAATAGAAGCGTGCGTAGACATCAAGCTATTTTACGGCGCCGTTGCCGGGGAGGTAAGGTAAAAGGTATTCACATCCTCCGACTACTAAGCTATTTCCTAGCATTGTTGCCGGTGTGTGAGTGCTCGAAGCTATTTCCTTTAGATCCTGCAATTATATCTTTTTGTTTCTTTTTTTCACTAGTTAGGCTTAATGGAAAACAACAAAAAAATTAGAGATATTTATGAACTTTATATTGAATTAGGACATGATGTGTTTGAAGAGAGAATTAAAAAACCCATGGAACTTTGTTTGCAAAATAGTTGTAGCAATGTTATTAGCATGAACACTTTGAACACTATTATTGCTAATGCTATGGAAAAATCTAAGCTTGGGGAAGCTGGTTTTGATGAGCATGATATTTTTAGTCCCCCAAGCATGGAGGAGAAAATTTACTTTTATGATACTTTGCCTCCCATTTATGATGATTATAATGATAGTGGTATTTTGGTGCCACCTACTATGGAGGATAAAGTTTATTATGATTATACTATGCCTCCCATATTTGATGATTATGGTGATGAGAATAATAATGATAGCTACTTTGTTGAATTTGCTCCCGCTACAATTAATAAGAATGACTATGCTTATGTTGGGAGTAGTAATTATTTTATGCATGAGACTCATGATAAGAATGCTTTATGTGATAGTTATATTGTTGAGTTTGTTCATGATGCTACTGAAAGTTATTATGAGAGAGGGAAACATGGTTGTATGCATCTTAATAATATTAAGTTTCCCCTCTTTATGTTGAGAATCTTGAAGTTGCGCTTGTGTTACTTTTCTATGCTTGTTGCATTATGCCTACATGACTTGTTTATTTACAAGATTCCTTTTCATAGGAAGTGGGTTAGACTTAAAAGTGTTTCTTATTTGCTTTTGATGCTCTCTTTTGCTTCAACTCTTATTTCTTGCGAGAGCATCATTAAAATTACTCGAGCCCATCTTAATGGCTATAAAGAAAGCACTTCTTGGGAGATAACCCATGTTTTTATTTTGCTACTGTTTTGTTGTGTCTTGGAAGTTTTTACTACTGTAGCAACCTCTCCTTATATTTATTTTATTGCATTGTTGTGCCAAGTAAAGTCTTTGATAGTAAGGTTGATACTAGATTTGGATTTCTGCGCAGAAACAGATTTCTTGATGTCACGAATTTAAGTAGATCTCTCTGTAGGTAATTCAGAAAAATCTGTCAATTTTCGTGTGTGATCCTCAGATATGTACGCAACTTTAATTCAATTTGAGCTTCTTCATCTGAGCATGTTAAGTGCCTCTAAAAAATTCGTCTTTACAGACTGTTCTGTTTTGACAGATTCTGTCTTTTATTTCACATTGCCTCTTTTGTTATGTTGAATGGATTTCTTTATTCCATTAACTTTCAGTAGCTTTGAGCAATGTCCATAAGTGTTAAGAATGATTGTGTCACCTCTGAATATGTGAATTTTTGATTATGCACTAACCCTCTAATGAGTTTGTTTTGAGTTTGGTGTGGAGGAAGTTTTTAAGGGTCAAGAGAGGAGGATGATACAATATGATCAAGAAGAGTGAAAAGTCTAAGCTTGGGGATGCCCCCATGGTTCATACCTTCATATTTCAAGAAGACTCAAGCATCTAAGCTTGGGGATGCCCAAGGCATCCCCTTCTTCATCAACAACTTATCAGGTCACCTCTAGTGAAACTATATTTTTATTCCGTCACATCTTATGTGCTTTACTTCGAGCGTCTGTGTGCTTTTATTTTCGTTTTGTTATTTTCATTCTCTGAATAAATTCATGCTTGTGTGGGAGAGAGACACGCTCCACTTTTTCATTTGAACACTTGTGTTCTTA
The DNA here is from genome assembly GCF_022539505.1 of Lolium rigidum. Classification (NCBI taxonomy): domain Eukaryota; kingdom Viridiplantae; phylum Streptophyta; class Magnoliopsida; order Poales; family Poaceae; genus Lolium; species Lolium rigidum. The sequence continues at coordinate 166,148,815 of NC_061509.1, read as the reverse complement.
GTTTCACTTTTAATGTTCATGGCGAAAGTTAAAAGTTGTTGCATTTATTGCTATTTGGTTGGAAACAGAAAATGCTTCATATTGTCTTGAATAATTTGATACTTGGCAATTGTTGTGCTCAAATAGATCATGTTTAAGCTCTTGCATCATGTACTTTGCACCTATTAATGAAGAACTACCATAGAGCTTGTTGAAATTTGGTTTGCATGATTGGTCTCTCTAAAGTCTAGATATTTTCTCGGTGAAGTGTTTGAACAACAAGGAAGACAGTGTAGAGTCTTATAATGCTTGCAATATGTTCTTATGTAAGTTTTGTCTGTACCGGTTCATACTTGTGTTTGCTTCAAACAACCTTGCTAGCCAAAGCCTTGTGCCGAGAGGGAATACTTCTCGTGCATCCAAATCCTTGAGCCAAAAACTATGCCATTTGTGTCCACCATACCTACCTACTATGTGGTATTTCTCTGCCATTCCAAAGTAAATTACTTGACTGCTACCTTTAAAATTTCATTATTTTTCTTTGCAATACATAGCTCATGGGAAAATAGCTTAAAAACTATTGTGGTATTGAATATGTTACTTATGTATCTTACTTCTTATAAGTTGCTTGTTGAGCGGTAACCATGTTTCTGGGGACGCCATCAACTGTTACACCTTTGTTGAATATCATGTGAGTTGCTATGCATGTTCGTCTTGTCTGAAGTAAGGGTGATTTATCATGATCAAATGGTTTGAGTATGCATATTGTTAGAGAAGAACATTGGGCCGCTAACCGAAGCCATGTATCATGGTGAAAGTTTCAGTTTGGACATTAATCCTCAATCTCTTATGAGAATATTATCTGTTGTTGAATGCTTATGCATTAAAGAGGAGTCCATTATTTGTTTTCTATGTTGTCCCGGTATGGATGTCCTTAGTTAAGATCTATCAAAAACGAGAAATCAAATGCGATCTATCTCCTTGGACCTTTGTACATGCGGCATAGAGGTACCCCTTTGTGACACTTGGTTGAAACATATGTAATGCAATGATAATCCATGGAAATCCAAGCTAATTAGGACAAGGTGCGAGCACTATTGGTATTCTATGCATGAGGCTTGCAACTTATAGGATGTCTTATGCATAACACATATGAATTATTACTACCGTTGACAAAATTGTTTCTATGTTTTCAAATAAAAGCTCTAGCACAAAAATAGTAATCCATGCTTCCCTCTGCGAAGGGTCATTCTTTTACTTTATGTTGAGTCAGTTTACCTACTTCCTACTATCTTAGAAGCAAACACTTGTGTCAACTGTGTGCATTGATTCTTACATACTTGCTTATTTGCATTCATCATATTACTTTGTGTTGACAATTATCTATGAGATATGCATGTTGAAAGTTGAAAGCAACTGCTGAAACTTAAATCTTCCTCTGTGTTGCTTCAATGCCTTTACTTTGAATTTATTGCTTTATGAGTTAACTCCTATGCAAGACTTTTTGATGCTTGTCTTGAAAGTACTATTCATGAAAAGTTTTGCTATATGTTATCTATTTGTTAGCAAACTATAGATCGTTGCCTTGAGTCACTTCATTCATCTCATATGCTTTGCAACGAGTATGATCAAGATTATGTAAGTAGCATGTCACTACGAAATTATTCTTTTTATCGTTTACCTACTCGAGGGCGAGTAGGAACTAAGCTTGGGGATGCTTGATACGTCTCCAACGTATCTATAATTTCCGATGTTCCATGCTAGTTTTATGACAATACCTACATGTTTTGCTCACACTTTATAATGATTTTATGCATTTTCCGGAACTAACCTATTAACAAGATGCCGAAGTGCCAGTTCCTATTTTCTGCGGTTTTTGGTTCCAGAAAGGCTGTTCGGGCAATATTCTCGGAATTCGACGAAACAAAAGCCCAAGATCTTGTATTTCATGGAAGGTTCCAGAAGTCCGAAGGGGAGACGAGGAAGGGCAGCAGGGGACCCACACCATATGGCGGCGCGGGTGGCCCCCTGGCCGCGCCAGCCTATGGGGAGGGGGCCCCCTGGCTCCTCCGACTCCGCCTCTTCGCCTATAAAATCCCTCGTGACCTAAAAACCCGACACCAATTGATGAAACTCCAGAAAGACTCCAGGGACGCCGCCGCCATCGCGAAACTCCGTTTCGGGGACGAAGTCTCTGTTCCGGCACGCCGCCGGGACGGGGAATTGCCCCGGAGTCATCTCCATCGACACCACCGCCATCTTCATCGCCATCGCTGTCTCCCATGATGAGGAGGGAGTAGTTCTCCCCCGAGGCTGAGGGCTCTACCGGTAGCTATGTGGTTCATCTCTCTCTCTCCCATGTGATCTTTATGTGATCATGAGCTTTGTATCACTATTAATCTATGTGCTACTCTAGTGATGTTATTAAAGTAGTCTATTGCTCCTCCATGATGTAATGTTGACTGTGTGTGCATCATGTAGTACTTGGCGTAGGTTATGATTGTAATCTCTTGTATATTATGAAGTTAACTATTACTATGCACTCTAGAGGTTACTTTAATATGAACTCCGGAATTACTCTCCACGATGTGACGGTGACAGTGTGCGCATCGTGTGTGATTCCTTTATGAAGTTGTGGAGCTTGTTTATTCCGGCTTGAGGGTGCTCTTGTAGCCCTACACAATGAATGGTGTTTGTTATCCAACAAGAGAGTGTGAGAAAGTAGCACAAGTGAAGAGAAGTTATTTATTTATGTGATCATTGTTGAGAGTGTCCACTAGTGAAAGTATGATCCCTAGGCCTTGTTTCCAAATATCGAATCACCGTTTATTTACTGTTCTACTGCATGTTTACTTGCTGCCATATTTATTTCAAATTATTATTACCAATCATATTCATCCATATCACTTGCATCTTACTATCTCTTCGCCGAACTAGTGCACCTATACATCTGACAAGTGTATTAGGTGTGTTGGGGACACAAGAGACTTCTTGTATCGTAATTGCGGGGTTGCTTGAGAGGGATATCTTTGACCTCTACCTCCCTGAGTTCGATAAACCTTGGGTGATTCACTTAAGGGAAACTTGCTGCTGTTCTACAAACCTCTGCTCTTGGAGGTCCAACACTGTCTACAGGAATAGAAGCGTGCGTAGACATCAAACACAAAAAGACCAAAAATATTTCTGTTGTTTCTCTTTATCATTTTGTTTATTTGGTTTCTTGTTCCTATTTTGCTTTATTTACTATCGTTGGTTTGCTATAAGAAAATCCAAAAAGATTTTACTTTCATTCTTGTTTCCAAATTCGAAAACACTAAAAATATTTGTTGTTCTTCTTCGGTTTTGTAAAGTTTATTATGGAGTTCAGCGGTCTCCGATGGTTGGAGCTTGGTTTTCATTTCATATTATTCAAGCCACACAAGTGAAAGGCAATAATGACGATCTACGACAACTTGACTGTGGTGAGAGGCTGGTATGAACTCTATTTGTTTTCATTTTTGTACATATACTCATCCATGTGAGCATGCTTAGTTGGTTCATGAGAGGTATATGTCATTTAATGAAAGTCTAGTAGTTCATGATCTCACATGTTTAGCTCCAATTATTAATAATGAGTAGCATGCCATAAATATTTGCTTGCATTGTTTTATTCATAGATAGGTATGACATTGTGATATCCTCCTCTGAATAATTCATTTGAATTGACTTGGCACATGCTCACGCATGCATATGACTGAAAAACAAAAGTCAATTAAGCCTCGATGATTCACTTTGCTTCAGAGTTCTCGTATCACTTTTATGCCTCCGTTAATTTTATTTTGTCGCAAGCATGATTATGTCAGTTATTGCTCTCTTGATTGTCGCTTCCCAGTCTATTGCTAGCATTCACTTGTACTGAGCGGGAATGCTGCTCGTGCTTCCAAACCCTTGAAAACCAAGTTATTCCAAAGTGTCCACCATAAATACCTATGCATGGCATTTCAAACCATTCCAAGTAAATTTTCATGTGCTACCTTTAAACCTTCAAAGTACTTCCCAATTTGTGTCAGTGTTTTATAGCTCATGAGGAAGTATGTGGTGTTTTATCTTTCAACCTTGTCATTTACTCTGACAGGACTTTCACCAATGGACTAGTGGCACATCCGCTTATCCAATAATTTTGCAAAAAGAGGCGGCAACGGGGTGCCCAGCCCCAATTAATTAACTTTCATCAATAATTCTCTTCACATGTTTTGCCCTGATTCATCAGTAAGCAACTTAATTTGCAAATAGACACTCCTCCATGGTATGTGAATGTTGGAAGGCACCCGAGGATTCGGTTAGCCATGGCTTGTGTAAGCAAAGGTTGGGAGGAGTGTCATCCATAATGAAACTAAAGTACATGTGTAAACAAAAGAGAAGAGGGATGATTTACCTTGCTGGTAGAGATAACGTCCTTCATGGGAGCCGCTCTTGAAAGTCTGGTTGACGAGGTAGTTAGAGTGCCCACTACCATTCGTTGACAACAACAAACACCTCTCAAAACAATTTTACTTTTGTTTTAAAAATGAAAAGCTCTAGCACATGTTAATCCCTGCTTCCCTCTGCGAAGGGTCAATCTTTTACTTTTATGTTGAGTCACCATCCTTTCTTTGAGCACCCTCATGAGAGCATAATTGTCATTATTAGTGTAATATGTTTGTCCCAGAATATGGTTAACTGTGGTATAACTTTGATGCTTTTACCTTTGATAATCTTTACTTCTAGTCTTTCCATGAAATTCAGAGGTGCCTGGGCATTTATGTTTCTTTGTACAAATACGGGCAAGCGAGATACCACTTTATCATATCTTTTCATGAACATTGCAATCCTGCTGATAGATATGATTCATGATGCTTATTATTAGTTTGTTGGTATATTTTTCATGATTGACATAACTATTAGATGACTTTATTTGCATTTATCTTATTATGAATTGCCTAAGTACTCGTCCATATCATGAGAATATTTACATCATATGAGCAAATGTGTTCGCGAAAGTTCTTTTATCGCACTCAGTTGTTAACTGAATTGCTTGAGGACAAGCAATAAGCTAAGCTTGGGGGGGAGTTGATACGTCCAAAACGTATCTACTTTCCCGAACACTTTTGCTATTGTTTTGCCTCTAATTTGTGTATTTTGGATACAACTAACACGGACTAACGTTGTTTTCAGCAGAATTGCTACTGGTGTCTTATTTTTGTGCAGAAAATTAACTTTCAGGAAAATCCCCGGAAATAATTGCAATGGGCCTATTTTCACAGAAGACTTACGGAGCCAGAAGACGAGACGGAGGGGGGCCACGAGACGCCCACACCACATGGCGGCGCGGTGGGCCCCTGGGCCGCGCCGCCCTATGGTGGCGTCGCCTCGGCCAGCCCCCGACGCTCCCCTCTGGACTAGTTAAAGCCCTTGACCTAAAAACGCACGGGGGTTCGACCAATTTGCCAGAAGACATCCAGAACTCCGCCGCCATCACGAAACTCAATCTCGGGATCAGAAACTCCGTTCTGGCACCTTGCCGGGATGAGGAATTGGAGGAGATCATCGCCATCATCACCACCGACGCCTCTCCATCAACCATCCATGCTTCCCCCATCCATGTGTGAGTAAATCCCCGCTGTAGGCTGAAGGGGATGGTAGGGATTGGATGAGATTGTTCATGTAATAGCCATAAGATTGTTAGGGCATGGTGCCTAGTATTCGTAGTTGGTACTTTTATGATATTGTTGCAACTTGTTATGCTTAATGCTTGTCACTAGGGCTGATATTCATTGTTTTCTGATCTTACCTGCAATTTGTATACACATATTGCTGTCCGGAACCCGAGGCCCCAAAGTGACATAAATTGGGACAACCGGAGGGGAAGGCTGTGATATGAGGATCACATGTGTTCACGGAGTGTTAATGCTTTGCTCCGGTACTCTATTAAAAGGAGTACCTTAATTACCATTAGTTTCCCTAGAGGCCCGGCTGCCATCGGCTGGTAGGACAATAGATGTTGTGCAAGTTTCTCATTGCGAGCACGTGCGACTATATACAGAACACATGCCTATGGTTATTTAGTACTTGGATACTGTTTTATTATTATCTGCAAATGCCTTGTCTTAATTATTACATGAGTTCTCTTATCCATGCAGCGCCCGTTCATCCATCCCTATGCCTACGGTATTTTAATCCCGATGTTTACTATAATCACTACTCTCGTCTTTGTTACACTGCTCTGCTTATATTTTACTACCGGTACGCCATAAAGCGGTTACTCTTGATAAACTCTTGCGAGCAAGTACGTTTCCGAGTGCAGTCTGAATTGACAACTCCGCTGTTAAGGCTTACAAATATTCTTTGGCTCCCCTTGTGTCGAATCAATAAATTGGGTTTTACTTCCCTCGAAGACTGTTGCGATCCTCTATACTTGTGGGTCATCACCCCCAAGCTTAGGCTTTTGGTCTAAGTGGAGATCAACCCCAGGGGGACCAACCAGTGTAAGAAGTGTTTCCCCCGTAATATGACGAAGAAGCACCTTCGTCCTGATATGAACTCGAGGACGCCCCGGTGTAGTGCGTGGCGTAGTCATCAGTGGCCGCCTCCTCCTCCTGTTGCTGCCCACGGAATCCAAGAAGTCGCAGCTGCTCGTCCACACCCCCCCCCCCTCGGCCTACCCACAACATCGACGACGCACTTTGTGCAACCCTGCTCTGATCCAAGCGTCGCCGCTAGGGTCTTGGGAGGATGACAAAACGTCACGCGCCCCTACTCCCATCCAAGCCGGAGATGGCATCTAAGCCAGCCAGGCCGATGGTTGGAGGAAGGAGACAATCTCCCAATTTATTTGACGTTTTGGGATATATTGATTTTCTAATTTCTAATTGGATATTTTAGTTTTTTAAATAGGGCTGATAAGTTGGGTCCAGTCCAAATCAGTAAACTAGCCCTGACAGGCGGGTACCCTTGTTAGAGTTGTGTTAAATCGTGGTCAATTCGTGTATAGCGCACATTGAAGAAAAAGTCTACCAAAGTGTGGTGGGATATTGTTCCGCAATATTGAAGAAAATGTGGTATTTTTATGCTAACATAAGCAAAAAGAAGGACACGATCCTTCCCTTAACCCAATTCTTGCTACATGGATTGCACATTACACGATACACGAAGAAGAAGAAGATAACTGGACTGCCTAATTGGACTAATGCTCCATAGCCTCTTTTGATGAATGCTACACCATAGTAGTCCGATGATAAAAACGAAAGAACACGATAGCACATCAAACTGCCCTGTACATACGGACGATGCTCTCTCTATATGCTCTAGCAGTCTAGCTCCCAGCATCTGCCAGTATGGTAATCCTCCGTGCCGCCTTGACGAACTCGCTGACATAGAAAATTATACAGTACATTCAGTTCAAGTTAAAGACCGATCGATATGGGTATTAAGAATTTGTTTATTAGCAAGTGTAGCACGGATAGTGATTTGCTCTCACCTGAAAGTCTCGTCTCCGGCGTGCTTCACCTCGCCGGCGGCGCCACGGTAGAGCACGCGGCTCCTCAGCTCCGCGCCGTCGATGCAGAACATCTGCGATAAACGGCCGTAGAGCTCCTCGAACGAGGTCATCGCCGAGAGATCGAGGTTCCGGCCAACGGTCTCCGACTGGACGAACACCTTGCATTGTCCCGCCTCCAGGCCGAGCTCGGAGCTGCTGTGGCTGTTGCCCCTGAACCACCGCAGCGACGTGTCGTCGGAGGGGCTGCTGTACTGTATGACGCCGGAGGCCGAGCCCTCCGACGCGTTGCCGGCGGCTTTCTCGTCGTTCCAGTCGAGCGAGCTGTTCAAGGTGGCCGTGGGGGAGGTCACTCCTGCCGAGCTCATCTGCTGCTCCGTCAGTATCGTCTGGCCGAAGAGCACTAGCCCCGGCCGCTTGACGCCGTGGGGCTTGACGCACAGGGTGCTTGGGACGGCGTTGAGCTGCCCCGGTGAGCTGCCGATGGTCAGGTCGGTGCTGATTCCGGGTGTAGCGCTGACACGGTCGGGGCAGCGGAGCCCCGGGTACGCGAGGCTCGGCTGCAGGTTGGTGGGGCGGAGATCCGATAAAGAAGATGGACCGAATTGCGTATGCCTGGCTCCCTGTATGCTACCGTCCGGGAAGGGGAAGAAGGACGGACGGTAGCTCTGGGTGTGGTGGTGGTAATGGTGGCGGTGGCCGTGCGTCGCTGGGTTCGGGGGAAACGCCGGGTGCAGGAGCTGCCCCTCGAAGGGGAACTCCGGGTATGCCGGAACCCGCGGCTTCTTGCGCGGCGGCGAGAAGGAGGAGGCGAGGTGGTGCATGGCCGGCATGCTCGAGACGAGCTCGACCAGCCACGGGCTCACCCGCTTCACGTTCTGGAGGAGGTCCGGCTCGTCCCAGGTCACCTGCGCATTCATTTGAGAATTGAGCGAAAGCTGTACCGAAAAGCAGATTGTTTGATTTGTTTGTGGTGGTGGTGAAGTTACGGTACCTGAAGGAGCCTCCACGGTGACTGCAGCCAACGGACGGGGTCGGCGACCTGGACGCCGGCGACGGTGCCCATGAACCAGCTGATACGGGACGAGTCCTCCGTCTCGAACGCCATCTTGAACCGCATCCCGGGGCACCACTGGACCCGCATCGCCGCGCGCACCGCTGCGGCGCGCACGCAGAACTCCGGCGTGCTGGCGCGCGGGTAGTACGCGACCTCGAACGGCTGCCCGCCGCCCGCCAGCCTCGCGGCCTCGAGCACGTCCTCGGCGCGCACCTTGGCACGGCCTCTGGCGGCCCCGCACAAGCTCACATTGCCTCGCACGGGGCCAGCGTGCCGGTCCCAGCCCTCCTCGGCGCCGCAGAAGCCGCGCTTGGCACGCCGGATGCCGACGTGGAGCTCCCCGGCGTCGCCGCGGAGGAAGACGACGGAGTCCCCGGCCACGAGCTTCTTCTGGTTCACGAACGCGCTCCACCCCGTGGTGAGCAGGTGCCGGCGCGGGGTGCCGCGGTAGATGTGCCGGAACTTCCACGCGGCCCCGTGCACGTCCCTGGCGACGACGGTCTGCACGGGCGGGTCGGCGGCGTAGTCCAGCCGCGGGAAGATGGTCTCGGCGCAGTACCTCGGCACCGAGAACCCGCCGCCGTTGTTGGCGTCGGACTGCGTCAGCGTCTTGGCGAAAGACGCCGGCTTCTCCTCCTGCGCGTCGTCCTGGATGTCGGCGCCGGACTCCGCGGCGCGGAGCGGGGCGAGGCGGATCCTGGCGAAGACCTCGTCGGTGTCCGCGTCGGCCAAGTACCGCACGGCGGCGACGCGGCAGGGCACGAGCGGCGGGGCGCGCGCCGCGGAGAGGTCGGCGCCGGCGGCGTGGCCGAGCGCGTGCTCGGCGTGGCCCTGCGGGAAGTAGTACACGCTGGAGCCGAGCGGCGGCACGGTGCACATGCCGCCCGCGCACGCTAGCCACAGCTGCCGGTCGACGCTCCGCTCGGCGCCCGGCGGCGGCTCCGTGAGGTCGGCGAACGTGATCATCCGCAGCAAGTTGGGTGGTTTTCTGTTTGTTGGAGTGGTGGTGGTGGGAATCGGAGGAGAGCCGACGAGTGGTGCCGTTCCTAATGTAACAAGGACTAGCATCTAGCCCCGGCAGTTCGGCGACTTTATATGTGCCCGTAGCGAATGGGAGAGACACAGGGCTGGATCGATTGTGCGTGGCGGTTCACGTCGGAAAATTGCAGGACCAGTGGCCGGAGCTACGCGTGTACAAGTGTGAAGCTGGGCCAGTGAGCTTCAGTACGCGTCCACTGCACAGTAGTACCACCAGTCTAGTAGTTTCATGGGCAGCATGGCCCATGGAACTATGGAAGATACACCGTTGAGGAATTAGAGCTTAACACATGGAAACCACAAATATAACTCAATCTACATAAAGCTCATTTTTTGAAAAATTCAAAAATAATATTTAAATTTATTTTAAAGTCTGAAAATAAATCTAGATGTAGACAAACATGTGTTCTACAAACGTGAAAATATGCAACTCGAAATACCTTATGTTCGGGGCTATGCAAAAATGACAAATTCTGATATCTATAATAGAGAATAGTACAGGCTCTCATAATCTTAAAATCTGCCAGATTTTGTCATTTTTGTGCTACCTCGAATATATGGTATCTCGGGTTCTCATTTTACACAATGATAGAACTCGACATTGCTTACATCCATATTTTTTCAGATTTTTTTGAACTTAAAATACTATTTTTGATTCTTTTTTAAAAAAGACGAGCTACATATAGCTCGTTCTACAAAAGTCCACACACCTTTACACTAAGAATTCGGCTTTTAAAAAATTATACTCCCTCCAATCCATATTAGTTGCCACTAACATAGATGTATCTAGACATATCTTAATTCTAGGTATATCCATACTAGTGGCAAGTAATATGAATCGGCGGGTGTACCATGATCCAAATTCAAATAAAAATGAGCGAGGCCCGGATCGTCATCACCATATATTTATACCTCTTGTAAGCTGCCGACTAAGGTTAATCGCTTCATAATATAACCAACGACAATTGTAAAAACTCCCCAAATGGTGAAGTTTCGCTAGCTGACGTGGGTGGTTTTTTCTCTCTTTGTTGGAGAGATTTTTTCCATGTTAAAATCTTATGTTCCCTGTGTGTGTTCTTATTCGTTCTTCGTTATTTGCTTGTCGCGTTTATAACATCAAACATGTACAAGGGCACTGAAAATAGATTTTACGTTCATCTGCGGGACCGAGCGACAGAAGCTGGAACCTTGCGGGACACCATAAATCCGTAAGCACGTGGTGCCATGTTACCCTTTCGAGTATCCTAGAACAACACATTGACACTCCATGAACATATGAACTCCTCAAACCGTACCATCTCCCTCTTGTTTTCCCGAGGGTATCACTATAGGGTTCACATGTTCAACAATACAACAGCAAGGAGGTGGAGATGGTGATGGACATCGCCATGCCGGCTGCGATGGGAGGCGGCGGTAGGGCCGCCCAGTGCATGGGTGGCGACCATGGGAAGGGATGCCTCCATAGGGGCCGCAACCCTTGGCTCCCTATTCTTCCTTGGTGATGGTACTAGTGTGGAGGAGATCCCCCTCCTTGGCGGCTGCCAAGAGGAGGAATTTTCGTCACAATTGCTTGGTGCCTTCAAAACTAGGCTCCCCCCCAATATATAGAGATGGTGATACAATCTTGGTCATGGCATTGGTGCCCTTTGGTTGAGATGTGCCTTGTGTTTACAATAAATGTTTGCATCCCATGCTATAATTGTATAACCGGAAAGATTAATACTTCGGTGTTATGTAAACAGAAAAGAGTCCCTAGTAAGCCTCTTGTAAAACTAGCTTGTTGATTAATAGATGATCATGGTTTCGTGATCATGAACATTGGATGTTGTTAATAACAAGGTTATGTCATTGGGTGAATGATATAATGGACACACACCCATAATAAGCGTAGCATAAGATCAAGTCATTAAGTTCATCTTGCTATAGACTTTCGATACATAGTTACCTAGTCTTTCGACTATGAGATCATGTAAATCACTTACACCGGAAGGCTACTTTGATTACATCAAACGCCACTGCGTAAATGGGTGGTTATAAAGATGGGATTGAGTATTCGGAAAGTATGAGTTGAGGCATATGGATCAAGAGTGGATTTGTCCATCCCGATGACGGATAGATATACTCTGGGCCCTCTCGGTGGGATGTCGTCTAATTAGCTTGCAAGCATGTGACAAGGTCACAAGAGATGACATACCACAATACGAGTAAAAAGTACTTGTTGGTAACGAGGTTGAACTAGGTATGGAGATACCGATGATCAAACCTCGGACAAATAAAGTATCGCGTGACAAAGGGAATTGGTATCGTATGTTAATGGTTCAACCGATCAGTAAGTTATCACTAAATGTTTGGGAGCCATTATGGATCTCCAGGTCCCGCTATTGGTTATTGGTCGGAGAGGAGTCTTGATCATGTCCGCATAGTTCACGAACTGTAGGGTGACGCGCTTAAGGTTCGATGTTGTATAGTAGCTTCGGAATATGAGATGGAGACCGAATGTTGTTCGGAGTCTCGGATGGGATCCAGGACATCACGAGGAAGTTCGGAATGGTCTGGAGAATAAGATTCATATAAGGGAAATTGATTTCTAGGTTTCGGAAAAGTTCGGGATTTTTCCAGTGGAAGACCGGGAAGGTTCTAGAAGGTTCCAGTGGATCCATCAAGGGGCCCACGACCCTAGGAGGGACAACATGGGCCGAGGGGGTGCAGCCTAGGCCTAATGTACTACGGGCACATGCCCCTCAAGGCCCAAGTCGGCCAACCCACTAGGGTTCCCCAAAACCCTAGTGGGGATCATCTTGGGGGGGGGGAAGAAAACTCCCCCCCTCTTGGCCGCCGGCCCTAGATAGGTTGGGGCGCAAGGGGGCCACACCAACTGACCTCCCCCTATATAAAGAGGGGAGGGGCACGGGCGCAACCACCCCTTCACATTAAACCCTGGCCGCCCCCTCTCTCCTCCACCGCACCTCTGCTCAGGCTTGGCGAAGCCCTGCAGTTTTTCTCCTCCACTACGACCACCACGCCGTCGTGCTGCTGGGATTCCAAGGATAAGCTACCACACCTCCGCTTCCCGATCGAACGGGGAGAGGAAGGACTTCACCGACACCGTACGCGCGACCGAGTACGGAAGTGATGCCGGATTGCAGCACCGGGACAATCAACTACACCAACAACGAGATCTGATCTCGTAAGGCTTTGGATCTTCGAGGGTTAGTATCTTATTCCATCTCGTTGCTTCGATCTTCATAGATTAGATCTTGCCTTCTCCTAGATTGCGGGATGGTGGGATGAAGCGGCCCGGGCTAACATTACATGACCGTGTTCATGAGACTTGCTCCACGCTTGACATGCAACTTGTATTGCATAAGTGGCTTTGCGGGTGTCTGTCTCTCCCTCCATAGTTGAGTTGCAATTTACTCTTTCAGTTGACAACACTAGTCGCACCGTTGTGGTTCATGTTCGTAGGTAGATTGGATCTTACTTGAAAACCCTAAACCACGTAAAATATGCAAACCAAATTAGAGGCGTCTAACATGTTTTTGCAGGGTTTGGTGATGTGATATGGCTTTGTGATGATGAATATTTGATGTATGAGATGTTCGCTATTGTATTATGACAACCGGCAGGAGCCTAATGGTTGTCTTAAATTTTTGTTAAAGACCTGCGTGTCTATTCATCATGTAATAGCTTTATTTCAAGTAGTTGTTGTAGTAGCTATAAGTGATGGACAACCATGAAGCGGCACCACTAACCTTGACGCCATGCTGGTGATGATAGAGATCATGTCCGTGCTTTGGAGATGGAGATCAAAAGCACAAGAAGAAAGGCATATCATATCACAAATTATGAATTGCATGTGATGTTAATCCTTTATGCATCTTATTTTGCTTAGATCGCGACGGTATCATTATAAGATGATCCCTCTCACTAAATATCAAGATAATAAAGTGTTCATCCTTAGTATGCGCCATTGCTAAGACTTGTCGTTTCGAAGCATCTCGTGATGATCGGGTGTTATAGACTCTACATGTGCATACAATGGGTGCAAGCCAGATTTGCACATGCGGAAACTGAGGTTAGACTTGACGAGCCTAGCATGTACAGACATGGTCTCATAACACGGAATACCGAAAGGTAAAGCATGAGTAATATGAATGATATGATGAACATTTTAAATGTTCACCTTTGAAACTACATCTTCTCTCGTGAAGATCGGACTTCGTGTAGTGGATTTGGTTCGTGTAATCACTACGACAATGTGAGTGATATTGTTTTAAGTGGTAGTTCACCTAGTTAATTTAAGAATTAAAATGAACTCAATTTATCATAAACTTAGTCTAAACTTCTTGCAAATATGTTGTAGATCATGGCGGCCCCCACCATCAATTTTAATCAGTTCCTAGAGAAAGAGAAACTTAAGAACAATGGAAGCAACTTCACGAATTGGATCCGTCATGTGAGGATTTTCCTCACTGCTGGAAACCTGCAATATGTGCTCGAAGCACCGCTAGGTTCCCCACCATCCTTGACTGCTACCGATGAGGTAAAGAATGTTTACCAGACTCGGAAGATTCAGTACTCCCAAGTTCAGTGCGCCATCCTGTGCGGCCTAGAGGCAGAGCGTCAAAAGCGTTTTGAAACCCACGACCCCTGTGAGATAGTCCGTGAGCTCAATGCCATCTTTGAAACTTATGCGGCCGTGGAAAGCTATGAGGCCTCGAAACAATTCTTTGGCTGTGATACGTCTCAAACGTATCTATAATTTCTTATATTCCATGCTAATTTTATGATGATACTCACATGTTTTATACACATTATATGTCATTATTATGCATTTTCCGGCACTAACCTATTGACGAGATGCCGAAGAGCCAGTTGTTGTTTTCTGCTGTTTTTGGTTTCAGAAATCCTAGTAAGGAAATATTCTCGGAATTGGACGAAATCAACGCCCAGGGGCCTATTTTTCCACGAAGCTTCTAGAAGACCGACGGAGAAACGAAATGGGGCCACGGGGCGCTGCCACACTAGGGCGGCGCGGCCTAGAGGGGGCCCGCGCGTCCCTAGCGTGTGGGGCCCCCGTGACGCCTCCTGACCTGCCCTTCCGCCTACTTAAAGCCTTCGTCGCGAAACCCCCAGTACCGAGAGCCACGATACGGAAAACCTTCCGCAGACGCCGCCGCCGCCAATCCCATCTCGGGGGATTCGGGAGATCGCCTCCGGCACCCTGCGGAGAGGGGAATCAACTCCCGGAGGACTCTACACCGCCATGGTCGCCTCCGGAGTGATGTGTGAGTAGTTCATCCCTGGACTATGGGTCCATAGCGATAGCTAGATGGTTGTCTTCTCCTCATTGTGCTATCATGTTAGATCTTGTGAGCTGCCTATCATGATCAAGATCATCTATTTTTAATGCTACATGTTGTGTTTGTTGGGATCCGATGAATATTGAATACTATGTCAAGTTGATTATCAATCTATCATATATGTTGTTTATGTTCTTGCATGCTCTCCGTTGCTAGTAGAGGCTCTGGCCAAGTTGATACTTGTAACTCCAAGAGGGAGTATTTATGCTCGATAGTGGGTTCATGCCTCCATTGAATGCTGGGACAAGTGACGAGAAAGTTCTAAGGTTGTGGATGTGCTGTTGCCACTAGGGATAAAACATCGATGCTTTGTCTAAGGATATTTGTGTTGATTACATTACGCACCATACTTAATGCAATTGTCCGTTGTTTGCAACTTAATACCGGAGGGGGTTCGGATGATAACCTCGAAGGTGGACTTTTTAGGCATAGATGCATGCTTGGATAGCGGTCTATGTACTTTGTCGTAATGCCCCGATTAAATCCCATAGTACTCATCATGATATATGTATGTGCATTGTTATGCCTTATTTATTTGTCAATTGCCCAACTCGTAATTTGTTCACCCAACATCTGTTTATCTTATGGGAGAGACACCACTAGTGAACTATGGACCCCGGTCCAATTCTTTACATCTGAAATACAATCTACTGCAATTGTTCTTTACTGTTCTTCGCAAACAAACATCATCATCCACACTATACATCTAATCATTTGTTTACAGCAAGCCGGTGAGATTGACAACCTAACTGTTACGTTGGGGCAAAAGAGTACTTTGATTGTGTTGTGCAGGTTCCACGTTGGCGCCGGAATCCCTGGTGTTGCGCCGCACTACACTCCGCCACCAACAACCTTCACGTGCTTCCTTCACTCCTACTGGTTCGATAACCTTGGTTTCTTGCGAGGGAAACTTACTGCTGTGCGCATCACACCTTCCTCTTGGGGTTCCCAACGGACGTGTCAACTACACGCAGCAAGTAAATTTCTGGCGCCGTTGCCGGGGAGATCAAGACACGCTGCAAGGGGAGTCTCCCACATCCAATCTCTTTACTTTGTTTTTGTCTTGCTTTGTTTTACTTTATTTGTTTGCTCTTATATCAAAAACACAAAAAAATTAGTTGCTAGTTTTACTTTATTTACTGTCTTGTTCTCTATATTGAAAACACAAAAAAATTAGTTACTTGCATTTACTTTATTTAGTTTGCTTTATTTACTACTGCTAAAATGGGTACTGTTGAGAATACTAAGTTGTGTGACTTCACTAGCACAAATAATAATGATTTCTTATGCACACCTATTGCTCCACCTGCTACTACAGCAGAATTCTTTGAAATTAAACCTCCTTTACTGAATCTTGTTATGAGAGAGCAATTTTCTGGTGTTAGTTCTGATGATGCTGCTGCCCATCTTAATAATTTTGTTGAACTATGTGAAATGCAAAGTATAAGGATGTAGATGGTGACATTATAAAATTAAACTTGTTTCCTTTCTCCTTAAGAGGAAGAGCTAAAGATTGGTTGCTATCTCTGCCTAGAAATAGTATTGATTCATGGACTAAATGTAAGGATGCTTTTATTGGTAGATATTATCCTCCCGCTAAAATTATATCTTTGAGAAGTAGCATAATGAATTTTAAGCAATTAGATAATGAACATGTTGCTCAACATGGGAGAGAATGAAATCTTTGGTAAAGAATTGTCCTACCCATGGACTGACTACTTGGATGATCATCCAAACCTTTTATGCAGGACTGAATTTTTCTTCGCGGAACCTATTGGATTCAGCTGCTGGAGGTACCTTTATGTCCATTACTTTGGGGGCGGCAACAAAGCTTCTTGATGATATGATGATAAATTACTGTGAATGGCACACGGAAAGAGCTCCACGAGGTAAGAAGGTAAATTCTGTTGAAGAAACCTCTTCCTTGAGTGATAAGATTGATGCTATAATGTCTATGCTTGTGAATGGTAGATCTAATGTTGATCCTAATAATGTTCCTTTAGCTTCATTGGTTGCCCAAGAAGAACATGTTGATGTGGATTTCATTAAAAGTAATAATTTGAACAACAATGCTTATAGGAATAATTCTGGTAACAACTATAGGCCATATCCTGCTGCTAATGGTAATAGTTATGGTAATTCTTATGGGAATTCTTACAACAATAATAGGAGTGTACCCCCTGGTCTTGAAGCCATGCTTAAAGAATTTATTAGTACACAAACTGCTTTTAACAAATCTGTTGAAGAAAAGCTTGATAAAATTGATATTCTTGCTTCTAAGGTTGATAGGCTTGCCTCTGATGTTGATCTTTTAAAATTGAAAGTTATGCCTAATAAGGATAATGAAAATAAGACTGTTACTATAGAAAATGCCATCCAAGTTCGAATTAATGAGAATATTAGATTAATGGCTGAATTGCATGCTAGGTGGGAAAGAGAAGAAAACGAAAAACTTGCTAAAGAGAATAATGTAACTAAAGTTTGGACTATTACCACCACTAGTAATGATAATGCTTCACATGTTGCTACACCCCCTACTATCAATGGTAAAATAATTGGTGTTGGCAATTTTTCTACTCCTAGTGCAAAGCGTGCAAAATTGCCTCGAAAGCTGCTAAAACTTCTGAAACTGATAAAACTGCTGAATTTTTTCAAAATATTGGGGACAATGATCCCATTGGTGTAGATCATAATGGTTTAGATTTTGATGATTGTCACATCTCTGAAGTTATAAAGTTCTTACAAAAACTTGCTAAAAGTCCCAATGCTAGTGCTATAAATTTGGCCTTTACAAAACATATTACAAATGCTCTCATAAAAGCTAGAGAGCAGAAACTAAAACTTGAAACTTCTATTCCTAGGAAGTTAGAAGATGGTTGGGAGCCTATCATTAAGATGAGGGTCAATGATTTTGATTGTAATGCTTTATGTGATCTTGGTGCAAGTATTTACGTTATGCCTAAGAAAATTTATGATATGCTTGACTTGCCACCATTGAGAAATTGTTATCTGGATGTTAATCTTGCTGATAATGCTATAAAGAAACCATTGGGGAGGATTGATAATTTTCGTATTATGGTTAACAATAACCTTGTCCCCGTTGATTTTTTTGTCTTGGATATTGAATGCAATGCATCTTTTCCCATTATATTGGGAAGACCTTTTCTTCGAACTGTTGGTGCCACCATTGATATGAAGGAAGGAAATATTAAATATCAATTTCCTCTCAAGAAAGGTATGGAACACTTCCCTAGAAAGAGAATGAAGTTACCTTATGATTCTATTATTAGAACAAATTATGATGTTGATGCTTCACATCTCTTGATGTTACTTGATATACACTTTCTGCGCCTAGCTGAAAGACGTTAAAGAAAAGCGCTTATGAGAGACAACCTATTATTTTACTTCTGCACTTTATTTTATAGTTCAGTCTTGGAAATTGTTATTACTGTAGCAACCTCTCCTTATCTTTATTTTATTGCATTGTTGTGCCAAGTAAAGTCTTTGATAGTAAAGTGAATACTAGATTTGGATTGCTGCGCAGAAACAGATTTCTTGCTGTCACGAATTTGAGCAGTAGTCTCTGTAGGTAACTCAGAAAAATCTGCCAATTTACGTGCGTGATCCTCAGATATGTACGCAACTTTCATTCAATTTGGGAATTTTCATCTGAGCAAGTCTGGTGCCTCTAAAAAATTCGTCTTTACGGACTGTTCTGTTTTAACAGATTCTGCCCTTTATTTCGCATTGCCTGTTTTGCTATGTTTGATGGATTTCTTTGTTCCATTATTACACAAATATGATCAAGGGTCAAGAGAGGAGGATGATACAATATGATCAAGAAGAGTGAAAAGTCTAAGCTTGGGGATGCCTCTCAACACCCGGATTTTTAAGTCCAGATGCCCATTATATCATACATCGCAATCCCAGGAAGATTGTTTTTGCGAGACATAATAGTAAGTAGTTCATAGTCATCATTTATTACAACACATACTTGTCTTACAACCACAGATCACATGATCCAATATTACACAAATAGATTGTTCAACATCACAAATAAGTAGCGGAAGCGTAGTAGTAGTGGACTATCTATTCCACAGGCAACACTTGACGTTAGAAGACGATCCTAGTTATCATAGACGTCCTGTTGTCCGTCATCCTGATACTGTTGCTCCTCTTCAAAGTCTGGCATTTGAATAGCCAGGGCAAAGCCATGAGTACTTTAAAGTACTCGCAAACTAATACTAAGTTAAGTACTTATTGAGTATAGTAAGGGGTGCTAAGCTCTAGGTTGATTTGCATAAAGCCAAGTTTAATTTATCAAACATTTAGTAAAGACCCATCATTGGCTAGACTAACTCAAGTGGGAACATTAGTGTCATTCCCACAAATCATTTGTGATCCAAGTCAAATCACCTTTCAAATTCATCATTCCTTTAAGATCAAAAATTCTGATAAAGGAATAGTATGGCCTTTCCAATCGTCCATAACCGCGGACACGGCTATTCGAATAGGTTTAACACTCTGCAGAGGTTGTACTCTTGTGCCACAACTTTTGATTACATCCGTCGAGGATAACCCCGAATCATCGTAACTCGGTACGCGGATCATCAACCTTAACCTTTCACTTATATGTACTAGTATAGGCACCTCTCCCCATGAGCTTGGCCTCCCGGTGAAAACCAAGCTGTTAACCCGGAAGCTGCACGGGGCTTGGGTCGTACATTCACCTCATATTCACATCATTTCCCATATACGAAGGCAGCCTCGGCGTAACCCCTATGATGCTTGTTTAGAGGGAACCCATACTAAAATACACAAGTTTCTAGTTAAGCCCTACCCATAATCAGGTATTGTGGGGGTACTTGTATAATTGGAAGGGTATCGCATTCAAAACCCATATCAGTTTTATATCAAAAATCACCATCTTCTCTTGGTCACATTCACCTTCAAAAATCATTCAATGGAATGACTCATCATTCCAAGGTTTCAAATTCATTTCAAAGTCACATGTTCCCATCTAGAGTAGTCAAATTTTATTTGATTAGCACTAGCAACTATTTCATGAGGGGTGCTATCTAGCTTTGAGTGTTTCTAAGCTTACCTTTAATCTTGTTCTACTCTATACCAAGTGAATCATAAATCAAAAAGTACATTGAAGTAAAAGCAAAAATAATTGCAAGGTAAAAACATGGGATAGGTAATACATAAAATTAAAGGGGGTGATGGTGCCTTGCTCTTGTAGAGCTTTGCATCATGGTGGTTAGCAAGAGTATTAGCTTGCCTTGGTGGGGGATAGTTAGTCGAAGTTCTCCTCCTCCTCTTGAGAGTAGGCTTCCTCCTCCACGTATTCCTCGTTACTAGCATCTATATACGAATACGAGGTACACAATCACTAAACCAATACTTGCATACTAAACTAAAAACACACAAAAGAGTTCACACAACTAATCCTATCATCACATCAAACATGGCATGGTGGATTACTTGATTTGATCCTTACTTAAGAGATAAATAGTTTCCTCTCATTATTCTTATTTCTTTAATTTGGTATTTTAGATCCTTAGAGAAATTAATTTCTTCTTATTACATCCTATTAAGATTTAATCTCTTCATATAATAATCAGGTATGAAATATAGGTTGACCAAAGTCAACATCCCATATCTATTATATGTGAGTATAATTTAATTGAGGTGCTACACTTCACATAGTTTAATACTATCATGTAAATGAATTAAAATCTCTAAGTAATCATTATCAGAGGTTCATTAGCCTAAGTCATTCCCCCTGGTTATATTACTTAGGATCAAGATTTAAATGAGAGAGTAACTCTCATAACATTTGTTGAGTTTAAATTCCAAAATTTAATGCACTAGTAATGGCTACATAGCCACTATTTTGATCCAGTACATGATCATGCAAATAACTTGGCTATATTATTTCATAAACAATTAAAGAACATCAATTGTGATTTATGAGAGTTGGAATCAACTCAAAATCAAATTTGGTTGAATTTTAAATTAAGTTTCAATTTGCAAAAGTCCCTGACTTGTTATTTTTAGCATTTAAATTCTACCAAGAATTTGGAGATGGGACCAGTGGCATTTGATAGATAATTTCGTTGGCTTTCCAATGGTATAAAGTTTGCTAGATTTGGTTTGGTAGATTTCAAACTATTCAAATTTGAAGTTGGCATCTGTAAGCATTTTGTAATTAAACGAATTAAACGAAGTTTGAACTAACTGGGCCGCGCGGGAAAAGCCTACGGCCCAAGATTTAAACGAAACGTTATGGCCCAGCAACGCGCCGTGCGAGTGGGCCGTCTGACGAGGTGGGAACCACCTGTCAGTGACTATTTAAACGCCGAAGCGGTACGCGCGATGAGAGACGTTGGATTAGAGAAAGATCTAGCGGCCAGGGATCGTCGTCGTCTCCGACGGGATCCCGACGTGCCGTCGGCGTGACTGGGGGGTCGGAGGGAGTACCAGGCCGTTGCAGGTGGTGGGCAAGCTGCGCGGAGAAGTGGTAGTCGATGAGGAAGCCCCTGGTGCAGTGGTGGAGCTCGGCGAGGCTCCAGTCGAAGCAGAGCTTCCGCGGGCTCCGGCGGACTCGAGCTCGCAATTCGAGCAGCTCCGGCGGTGAGAGGTGAAATTGGTTGGGGGAGAGTGATCAGTGAGGAGAGGGGAGTGAGTTGTGTGAAGAAGTTGAGTGCTGAGCTCCTCTATTTATAGCGGGCGGAGGTGGCCGTGAGGTGCTGTGGAGGAGCGGCCATGGCGCGGTGCTTGGGGTGCTCGAAGGGGCAAGTGAAGGACGGCATCGTGTAGGCGTTGTCCTGGCGATGCTCTAGGTGCAGCGGGCGCAGCGAGAGGACGACGGAATCGTTCGGGCGCGTGCGGTGATCATTTCGGTGCGCGCGGCATGACTTCGCCGGCGAGGACGACGGTGACGAGGCATCCGCAGGTCGTTCGAGTGTGGCTAGCATGGTAGAGGGCATGGAGTAGATGCTCGACGCAGTGCGTAGGCGATGCAGGGGAGGACGATCGTCGCTCGAGCGCGCGACGTATCGGCGCGTCCGGAGCGCGCTCACCGCGTCGGCCGGCAAGGTTTCGGCGACGTGCGTGGCGCGCGCTGGCTTGGCCAATGCCGTGCGTGCGCGAGCTCGGGCCGTGCATGGTCATGATCAGCTCGAGCTGTGGAGATGCTCCGGGACAAGGAGAATGCGTCGAGAGGGTGGCCGAGAGAGGGTTTGGCCAAAGGTGGCCGGCATGTGCTTCGGCATGGGCATTTCTCCTCACTTTTCCACTTTCTCCAACCCTAGCAAGTACCAAGCTCGATGCAGGGATCATAGATGTAGCTAATGATCACCAGAGAAAGTTGGTTTAGGCTTAGAACCAGTGTGTAATAGAGTGTAACCCAATTCTGGAAAGTTGCCTGCAAGGTGTTCGATCATATGGCCGCAAGAACTTTTTTGATGATTTTTGGAAATCTTTTTGGTACATCTCAAACATATTAATTAAAGGTTAGTTTGGTGGTGGTGGGGTTCAATTTGGAAAAGAAATGCAGATTTTCAAATTTGAGGTCATCTTCATATGGATTCAAAGTCTCCTCTTGTCAATTTTCTACTGGTCAACCTGGTCAACTTTAACCATGATGGTCAACATGAAAGTTGTAGACTTTGACATGATCTTGGATGACATGGCATTGGTTGACTAAGTTTAGTTCAAGAGTTGAGAGAACCAGATGGGTAAAGTAGTGAAGAAAATATTTTTGGGCCATATGACCATTATCATATGTATGAAGAAATTTTGATTTCCTTGTCGATTTGATTCTTGATTTCAATGATGCAATTGTGTTAGTTTGAGTCATATTAAAGTATTTTACAAGCCAAGAGGGCAAGCCATTATGGCCTAGGGTGAAGATTTGCAATTTGGCATATTGTGTATGTAAGTGAAATATGGGTTTTTTCCCATTTTCTTCATTTCTTCTCAAACTAGGGTTTGATCATCTTTGTTAGGGTTCAAGTAGCAATTGATAATCATACCAACACTCATCATGGCAATTGCACAAGAGAAATTCACTCAAATGCATAAAACTATATGTGGCACTATATGCATAGAAAAAAGTTTTTGTTGGTTGCAAAATTTGAGTAATTGAAACTCTCTCTTGATTTTATTATTGTTGAAACTTGGGATGTTACAAACCCTTCCCCCTTACAAAAGATCTCGTCCCGAGATCTTAAAGAAAACTAGGTACTAAAGAGATCTGGGTACTCAGTCTTCATGAAGTCTTCCCTCTCCCAAGTGGCTTCGTCTTCGGTGTGATTACTCCATTGGATCTTCAGAAACTTGATACTTCTGGTGCGAGTAGTTCTGAAGGCTTCTTCCAAGATGCGAATAGGTACTTCGCGATATGTCAAATCTGAGTTGATATCCACAGCTCGATGATCGATGTTCTTGAAAACCTCGGTCTTCTCAGGTACCTCTAAGCACTTCCGGAGTAACGAGATGTGAAACACATTGTGCACCGCCGACATTTCTTCCGGTAACTCCAGTTGATAGGACACTTCTCCTCGGTGACTCAGGACTTTGAAGGGTCCGACATATCGGAGTGCAAGCTTTCCTCTAAGCTGGAATCTCTGCATTCCTTTAAGGGGGGACACTTTGAGATATACGAAATCTCCAATCTCGAAGGTCATCTCTCGGCGTCTCTTGTCGGCGTAGCTCTTCTGTCTTGATTGAGCGGTCTTGAGGTACTCGTGGATCTTGTGAACCTTCTCTTCAGCTTCTCGGAGAATATCCGGTCCAAAGACTTGACTCTCTCCGACTTCCGACCAGTTCAGGGGGGTACGGCACTTTCTTCCGTACAGTGCTTCAAAGGGGGCCATTTGTAAACTGGCTTGGTAGTGCGTTGTTGTACGAGAATTCTGCGTACGGCAAGCAGTCTTCCCACTTGGATCCATACTCTAGCACACATGCTCTCAACATATCTTCTAGTATCTGGTTGACTCGTTCAGTCTGTCCATCCGTCTGCGGGTGATAGGCGGTGCTGAAATTCAGCCGGTTCGAGTCCTTCATGTACTTTACGCCAAAATCTGGAGGTGAATTGGGATCCTCTATCGGATACTATCGACTTCGGTGTTCCGTGCAGGCTGACTATCCGTGAGATATATAACTCTGCAAGTCTTGGTCCTTGATAGGTGGTCTTGACGGGGATGAAGTGGGCGACTTTGGTCAACCTGTCGACCACTACCCGGATAGAATCATTTCCTTTACTAGATTTGGGTAGTCCGGTGATGAAGTCCATTCCGACAGAATCCCACTTCCATTCGGGAATGCTGTAGGGGTTGCAACAGTCCTGCGGGCGTTGATGCTCTGCCTTGACTCTTTGACAGATATCACACTTGGCGATGTAGCTTCCGATCTCTCTCTTCATTCCATGCCACCAAAATTGTTCCCTCAGATCTTGGTACATCTTGGTACCTCCGGGGTGAATGGAGTAAAGGGTGTCATGGGCTTCTTTCAGAATAACTTGCTTCAACTCTGAATCTGACGGCACACAAAGGCGTCTAGTTGTACCATAGCACTCAT
>NC_061509.1:166092087-166124177 GCF_022539505.1 Lolium rigidum | reverse complement strand
CCCCGGCCTCATCCCGCAGATCTCACACCAACCACCTCACCGTCGACTAGCCACCAGTCTACAGCCCTCCGAAGAATCCCCAATGGCGGCGACGCCCCTACTAGAGCGCTCCTCACGCGAGCGCATCATCGAGTCTGGCCTAACTAGTTGGGCCAGCCCAATTGCTTTTGTGGTGGACCCCACATACTATATGGGCCGGCCCTTTAAGACGAAAGTGGGACCCACCAGTGTTTTTGGCCCGGCCCACTCTCTTGTTGGGCCGGCCCACTTGCTATATGGTGGACCCCACGTACTAAACGGGCCGGCCCTTTAAGACGAAAGTGGGACCCACCAGTGTTTTTGGCCCGGCCCACTAGCGTGTTGGGCCGGCCCACTTGCTATATGGTGGACCCCACGTACTAAATGGGCCGGCCCTTTAAGACGAAAGTGGGACCTACCTGTGTTTTTTGGCCCGGCCCACCATCTTGTTGGGCCGGCCCACTTGCTATATGGTGGACCCCACATACTAAATGGGCCGGCCCTTTAGCAGGAAAGTGGGACCCACCTGTGTTTTTGGCCCGGCCCACCATCTTGTTGGGTGCTGGCGCAAAGTTGACGTGGGAGTTAGATATCTCTGTGGTGTAACTTTTCTTCAGGTCCCCGGCAACGGCGCCAGAAATTTGTTGCTGGCGCAAAGTTGACGTGGGAGTTAGATATCTCTGTGGTGTAACTTTTCTTCAGGTCCCCGGCAACGGCACCAGAAATTTGCTTGATGCGTGTAGTTGACACGTCCGTTGGGAACCCCAAGAGGAAGGTGTGATGCGCACAGCGGCAAGTTTCCCTCAGTAAGAAACCAAGGTTTAATCGAACCAATAGGAGTCAAGAAGCACGTTGAAGGTTGATGGCGGCGGGATGTAGTGCGGCGCAACACCGCAGATTCCGGCGCCAACGTGGAACCCGCACAACACAACCAAAGTACTTTGCCCCAACGAAACAAAGTGAGGTTGTCAATCTCACCGGCTTGCTGTAACAAAGGATTAACCGTATTGTGTGGAAGATGATTGTTTGCAGAGAAAACAAGTAAAACAAGTATTGCAGACAGATTTGTATTTCAGTATTAAAAGAATGGTCCGGGGTCCACAGCTCACTAGAGGTGTCTCTCCCATAAGATAAAAGCATGTTGGGTGAACAAATTACAATCGGGCAATTGACAAATAGAGAGGGCATAACAATGCACATACATGACATGATAAGTATAGTGAGATTTAATTGGGCATTACGACAAAGTACATAGACCGCCATCCAACCGCATCTATGCCTAAAAAGTCCACCTTCGGGTTATCATCCGAACCCCTCCAAGCATTAAGTTGCTAACAACAGACAATTGCATTAAGTATGGTGCGTAATGTAATCAACAACTACATCCTCGGACATAGCGCCAATGTTTTATCCCTAGTGGCAACAAGCACAACACAACCTTAGAACTTTCTCATCACCTGTCCTGTGTGTCAATGCAGGCATGAACCCACTATCGAGCATAAATACTCCCTCTTGGAGTTAAAAGTAAAAACTTGGCCGGAGCCTCTAGTAGTAACTGAGAGCATGCAAGATCATAAACAACACATATGAAATAACTTGATAATTAACATGACATGGTATTCTCTATCCATCGGATCCCGACAAACACAACATAGAGTATTACGGATAGATGATCTTGATCATGTTAGGCAGCTCACAAGATCCAACAATGAAGCACAATGAGGAGAAGACAACCATCTAGCTACTGCTATGGACCCATAGTCCAGGGGTGAACTACTCACTCATCACTCCGGAGGCGACCATGGCGGTGTAGAGTCCTCCGGGAGATGAATCCCCTCTCCGGCAGGGTGCCGGAACAGAGACTCCTGTCCCCCAGATCTTGGCTTCGCGATGGCGGTGGCTCTGGAAGGTTTTCCGTATCGTGGTTTTCCGCATCAGGGGTTTCGCGACGGAGGCTTTAAGTTGGCGGAAGGGCAGAGTCGGGGGCCTGACGAGGGGCCCACACCATAGGGCGGCGCGGGCCCCCCCTTGGCCGCACCGCCATGTGGTGTCGCCACCTCGTGGCCCCACTTCGTATGTTCTTCGGTCTTCTGGAAGCTCCGTGGAAAAATAGGCCCCTGGGTCTTCGTTTCGTCCAATTCCGAGAATATTTCGTTACTAGGATTTCTGAAACCAAAAACAGCGAGAAACAGAACCGGCACTTCGGCATCTTGTTAATAGGTTAGTTCCGTAAAATGCACGAATATGACATAAAGTGTGCATAAAACATGTAGGTATCATCAATAATATGGCATAGAACATAAGAAATTATCGATACGTCGGAGACGTATCAAGCATCCCCAAGCTTAGTTCTGCTCGTCCCGAGCACGTAAAACGATAACAAAGATAATTTCTGAAGTGATATGCCATCATAACCTTGATCATACTATTTGTAAACATATGTAGTGAATGCAGCGATCAAAACAATGGTAATGACATGAGTAAACAAGTGAATCATAAAGCAAAGACTTTTCATGAATAGTACTTCAAGACAAGTATTAATAAGTCTTGCATAAGAGTTAACTCATAAAGCAATAAATCAAAGTAAAGGCATTGAAGCAACACAAAGGAAGATTAAGTTTCAGCGGTTGCTTTCAACTTGTAACATGTATATCTCATGGATAATTGTCAACATAGAGTAATATAACAAGTACAATATGCAAATATGTAAGAATCAATGCACAGTTAATCACAAGTGTTTGCTTCTTGAGGTGGAGAGAAATAGGTGAACTGACTCAACATAAAAGTAAAGAGAATGGTCCTTCAAAGAGGAAAGCATCGATTGCTATATTTGTGCTAGAGCTTTTATTTTGAAAACATGAAACAATTTTGTCAACGGTAGTAATAAAGCATATGAGTTATGAAAGTTATATCTTACAAGTTGCAAGCCTCATGCATAGTATACTAATAGTGCCCGCACCTTGTCCTAATTAACTTGGACTACCTGGATCTTTGCAATGCACATGTTTTGACCAAGTGTCACAATGGGGTACCTCCATGCCGCATGTACAAAGGTCTAAGGAGAAAGCTCGCATTTTGGATTTCTCGCTTTTGATTATTCTCAACTTAGACATCCATACCGGGACAACATGGACAACAGATAATGGACTCCTCTTTTAATGCATAAGCATGTGGCAACAATTATTATTCTCATATGAGATTGAGGATATATGTCCAAACTGAAACTTCCACCATGAATCATGGCTTTAGTTAGCGGCCCAAAGTTCTTCTCTAACAATATGCATGCTCCAACCATGAAGGTGGTAGATCTCTCTTGCTTCAGTACAAGACTGGACATGCATAGCAACTCACATGATATCCAACAAAGAATAGTTGATGGCGTCCCTGAAACATGGTTATCGCACAACAAGCAACTTAATAAGAGATAAAGTGCATAAGTACATATTCAATACCACAATAGTTTTTAAGCTATTTGTCCCATGAGCTATATATTGCAAAGGTGAATGATGAAATTTTAAAGGTAGCACTCAAGCAATTTACTTTGGAATGGCGGATAAATACCATGTAGTAGGTAGGTATGGTGGACACAAATGGCATAGTGGTTGGCTCAAGTATTTGGGATGCATGAGAAGTATTCCCTCTCGATACAAGGTTTAGGCTAGCAAGGTTATTTGAAACAAACACAAGGATGAACGGTACATCAAAACTCACATAAAAGACATATGGTAAACATTATAAGACTCCATACCGTCTTCCTCGTTGTTCAAAACTCAATACTAGATGTTATCTAGACTCTAGAGAAACCAAATATGCAAACCAAATTAGCAAGCTCTAAGTATTTCTTCATTAATGGGTGCAAAGTATATGATGCAAGAGCTTAAACATGAGCACAACAATTGCCAAGTATCACATTATCCAAGACATTTTAGAGTTACTACATGTAGCATTTTCCAATTCCAACCATATAACAATTTAACGAAGAAGAAACTTCGCCATGAATACTATGAGTAGAGCCTAAGGACATACTTGTCCATATGCTACAGCGGAGCGTGTCTCTCTCCCATAAAGTGAATGCTAGGATCCATTTTATTCAAACAAAACAAAAACAAAAACAAACCGACGCTCCAAGCAAAGTACATAAGATGTGACGGAATAAAAATATAGTTTCGGGGGAGGAACCCGATAATGTTGTCGATGAAGAAGGGGATGCCTTGGGCATCCCCAAGCTTAGACGCTTGAGTCTTCTTATAATATGCAGGGGTGAACCACCGGGCATCCCCAAGCTTAGAGCTTTCACTCTCCTTGATCATATTGCATCATACTCCTCTCTTGATCCTTGAAAACTTCCTCCACACCAAACTCGAAACAACTCATTAGAGGGTTAGTGCATAATAAACATTCACATGTTCAGAGGTGACACAATCATTCTTAACACTTCTGGACATTGCATAAAGCTACTGGACATTAATGGATCAAAGAAATTCATCCAACATAGCAAAAGAGGCAATGCGAAATAAAAGACAGAATCTGTCAAAACAGAACAGTCCGTAAAGATAGATTTTATTAGGCCACCAGACTTGCTCAAACGAAAATGCTCAAATTGAATGAAAGTTGCGTACATATCCGAGGATCATGCTCGTAAATTGGCTTAATTTTCTGAGCTACCTACAGGGAGATAGACCCAGATTCGTGACAGCAAAGAAATCTGGAACTGCGCAAGTAATCCAAATCTAGTACTTACTTTTCTATCAAAGACTTTACTTGGCACAACAAAACATAAAACTAAGATAAGGAGAGGTTGCTACAGTAGTAAACAACTTCCAAGACACAAATATAAAACAAAAATACTGGAGTAAAAACATGGGTTGTCTCCCATAAGCGCTTTTCTTTAACGCCTTTCAGCTAGGCGCAGAAAGTGTATCTCAAGTAACATCGAGAGATGAAGCATCGACATCATAATTTGTTCTAATGATAGAATCATAAGGTAACTTCATTCTCTTTCTAGGGAAGTGTTCTATACCTTTCTTGAGAGGAAATTGATATTTAATATTACCTTCCTTCATATCAATAGTAGCACCAACTGGTTCGAAGAAAAGGTCTTCCCAATATAATGGGGCAAGATGCATTGCATTCAATATCCAAGACAACAAAATCAACGGGTACAAGGTTATTGTTAACCATAATATGAACATTATCAACTTTCCCCAAAGGTTTCTTTTTAGCATTATCAGCGAGATTAACATCCAAATAACAATTTTTCAATGGTGGCAAGTCAAGCATATCATAGACTTTTTTAGGCATAACAGTAAATACTTGCACCAAGATCACATAAGGCATTACAATCAAAATCTTTGACTCTCATTTTAATGATGGGCTCCCAACCATCCTCTAGCTTTCTAGGAATAGAAGTTTCAAGTTTTAGTTTCTCTTCTCTAGCTTTTATGAGAGCATTTGTAATATGTTTTGTGAAAGCCAAATTTATAGCGCTAGCATTGGGACTCTTAGCAAGTTTTTGCAAGAACTTTATAACTTCAGAGATGTGGCAATCATCAAAATCTAAATCATTACAATCTAAAGCAATGGGATTATCATCCCCAAGGTTGGAAAAAATTTCAGCAGCTTTATCACAAGCGGCTTCAGTAGCTTTATAGCAGTTTCAGATAATTTTGCGCGCTTTGCACTAGGAGTAGAAGCATTGCCAACACCAATTATTTTACCATTGATAGTAGGAGGTGCAGCAACATATGAATCATTAGCATTGCTAGTGGTGGTAATAGTCCAAACTTTAGCTACATTTTCCTTTTTAGCTAGTTTTTCATTTTCTTCTCTATCCCACCTAGCACGCAGCTTCAGCCATTAATCTTATATTCTCATTAATTCTAACTTGGATGGCATTTGCTGTAGTAACAATTTTATTTTCAATATCCCTATTAGGCATAACTTTCGATTTCAAAAGATCAACATCAGAGGCAAGACTATCAACTCTAGAAACAAGAATATCAATTTTATTGAGCTTTTCCTCAACAGATTCGTTAAAGGCAGTTTGTGTACTAATAAATTCTTTAAGCATGGCTTCAAGTCCAGGGGGTGTATTCCTATTATTGTTGTAAGAATTCCCATAAGAATTAGCATAACCGTTACCATTATTATAAGGATATGGCCTATAGTTATTACTAGAATTGTTCCGATAAGCATTGTTGTTGAAATTACTATTTTTAATGAAGTTTACATCAACATGTTCTTCTTGAGCAACCAATGAAGCTAATGGAACATTATTAGGATCAACATTAGTCCTATCATTCGCAAGCATAGACATAATAGCATCAACCTTATCATTCAAGGAAGAGGTTTCTTCAACAGAATTTACCATCTTACTTTGTGGAGCCATTCAGAGTAATTAACCATCATATTATCAAGGAGCTTTGTTGCTTCACCAAGAGTGATGGACATAAAGGTACCTCCAGCAGCTGAATCCAATAAATTCCGCGAAGAAAAATTTAGTCCTGCATAGAAGGTTTGGATGATCATCCAAGTAGTCGATCCATGGGTTGGGCAATTTTTAACCGGAGATTTCATTCTTTCCCAAGCTTGAGCAACATGTTCATTATCCAATTGTTTAAAATTCATTATGCTACTCCTCAAAGATATAATTTTAGCAGGGGGATAATATCTACCAATAAAAGCATCCTTGCATTTAGTCCAGGAATCAATACTATTCTTAGGCAGAGATAGCAACCAATCTTTAGCTCTTCCTCTTAATGAGAAAGGAAACAATTTTAATTTTATAATGTCACCATCTACATCTTTATATTTTTGCATTTCACATAGTTCAACAAAATTATTGAGATGGGCAGCAAGCATCATCGTAACTAACACCGAAAATTGCTCTCTCATGACAAGATTAAGTAAAGCGAGGTTTAATTTCAAAGAATTCTGCCGTAGTAGCAGGTGGAGCAATAGGTGTGCATAAGAAATCATTATTATTTGTGCTTGTGAAGTCACACAACTTAGTATTTTCAGGGTTGGCAATTTTAGCAATAGTAAATAAAGCAAACTAGATAAAGTAAATGCAAGTAAACTAATTTTTTTGTGTTTTTGATATGGCAAACAAGACAGTAAATAAAGTAAAACTAGCAACTAATTTTTTTGTGTTTTGATATAAGTGCAACAAACAAAGTAGTAAATAAAATAAAGCAAGACAAAAACAAAGTAAAGAGGTTGGGAAGTGGAGACTCCCCTTGCAGCGTGTCTTGATCTCCCCGGCAACGGCGCCAGAAATTTGTTGCTGGCGCAAAGTTGACGTGGGAGTTAGATATCTCTGTGGTGTAACTTTTCTTCAGGTCCCCGGCAACGGCGCCAGAAATTTGTTGCTAGCGCAAAGTTGACGTGGGAGTTAGATATCTCTGTGGTGTAACTTTTCTTCAGGTCCCCGGCAACGGCGCCAGAAATTGGCTTGATGCGTGTAGTTGACACGTCCGTTGGGAACCCCAAGAGGAAGGTGTGATGCGCACAGCGGCAAGTTTCCCTCAGTAAGAAACCAAGGTTTAATCGAACCAGTAGGAGTCAAGAAGCACGTTGAAGGTTGATGGCGGCGGGATGTAGTGCGGCGCAACACCGGAGATTCCGGCGCCAACGTGGAACCCGCACAACACAACCAAAGTACTTTGCCCCAACGAAACAGGTGAGGTTGTCAATCTCACCGGCTTGCCGTAACAAAGGATTAACCGTATTGTGTGGAAGATGATTGTTTGCAGAGAAAACGAGTAAAACAAGTATTGCAGCAGATTTGTATTTCGAGTATTAAAAGAATGGACCGGGGTCCACGAGTTCACTAGAGGTGTCTCTCCCATAAGATAAAAGCATGTTGGGTGAACAAATTACGGTCGGGCAATTGACAAATAGAGAGGGCATAACAATGCACATACATGACATGATAAGTATAGTGAGATTTAATTGGGCATTACGACAAAGTACATAGACCGCCATCCAACCGCATCTATGCCTAAAAAGTCCACCTTCGAGTTATCATCCGAACCCCTCCAAGTATTAAGTTGCTAACAACGAGACAATTGCATTAAGTATGGTGCGTAATGTAATCAACAACTACATCCTCGGATATAGCGCCAATGTTTTATCCCTAGTGGCAACGAGCACAACACAACCTTAGAACTTTACGTCACTCGTCCTGGTGTCAATGCGGGCATGAACCCACTATCGAGCATAAATACTCCCTCTTGGAGTTAAAAGTAAAAACTTGGCCGCAGCCTCTACTAGTAACGGAGAGCATGCAAGATCATAAACAACACATATGAAATAACTTGATAATTAACATGACATGGTATTCTCTATCCATCGGATCCCGACAAACACAACATAGAGTATTACGGATAGATGATCTTGATCATGTTAGGCAGCTCACAAGATCCAACAATGAAGCACAATGAGGAGAAGACAACCATCTAGCTACTGCTATGGACCCATAGTCCAGGGGTGAACTACTCACTCATCACTCCGGAGGCGACCATGGCGGTGTAGAGTCCTCCGGGAGATGAATCCCCTCTCCGGCAGGGTGCCGGAACAGAGACTCCTGTCCCCCAGATCTTGGCTTCGCGATGGCGGCGGCTCTGGAAGGTTTTCCGTATCGTGGCTTTCCGCATCAGGGGTTTCGCGACGGAGGCTTTAACTAGGCGGAAGGGCAGAGTCGGGGGCCTGACGAGGGGCCCACACCATAGGGCGGCGCGGGCCCCCCTTGGCCGCGCCACCATGTGGTGTCGCCACCTCGTGGCCCCACTTCGTATGTTCTTCGGTCTTCTGGAAGCTCCGTGGAAAAATAGGCCCCCGGGTCTTCGTTTCGTCCAATTCCGAGAATATTTCGTTACTAGGATTTCGAAACCAAAAATAGCGAGAAAACGAGAACCGGCACTTCGGCATCTTGTTAATAGGTTAGTTCCAGAAAATGCACGAATATGACATAAAGTGTGCATAAAACATGTAGGTATCATCAGTAATATGGCATAGAACATAAGAAATTATCGATACGTCGGAGACGTATCATTGAGCCGGCCCACTTGCTATATGGTGGACCCCACATACTAAATGGGCCAGCCCTTTAACTGGAAAGTGGGACCCACCGGTGTTTTTGGCCCGGCCCACTATCTTGTTGGGCCGGCCCACTTGCTATATGGTGGACCCCACATACTAAATGGGCCGACCCTTTAACTGGAAAGTGGGACCCACCTGTGCTTTTGGCTCGGCCCATTGGGTTGTTGGGCCGGCCCATTTGATCTAATGTGGACCCCACGTACTAAATGGGCCGGCCCGATAGCAGGAAAGTGGGACCCACATGCTAATTGGGCCGGCCCACTAACTTCTTGGGCCGACCCAGTTGCTTTAATGTGGACCCCACTTTGTAAATGGGCCGGCCCGATACCAGGAAAGTGGGTCCCACATGTCTTGTGGGCCGGCCCTTTTGCCTGTTGACCGGTCAATCGAGTGCATTCGGCCGGCCCACATGCTTAGTGGGCCGGCCCATTAAAGTTTTGACCGATCAACCTTAGAGGTTAGGCCCGGCCCACGTAACTAATGGACCAGCCCATCTATATAGTTGACCGGTCAAACTAAGTCAGCTGGCCCGGCCCGCAAACTTAATGGGCCGGCCCGCTTAAGACGTGGCGAGCCTCGTGTGGGCCTACCATCTACCACGGGGTTTCGACCGGTTAACGCCGTTAGCTCGCCGATTAACGGCGTCTGCCACGTGTCAGTTTGCATGACGTCAGCAGTCAATGGGCTCCCGGAAACACTTGGGCAACGTCCGATTTTCCGTGGCGGAAGGGCGCCCAAGCGCGACGGACCGAAAAAATCGTCGTAGGACTTTGCCTGATGCAGTTTCCACAACAGAACCCATATCGTCGGGTTAGGCCCATAGGCGACGAAAAATACCCCTTAGCGGACGATTTTGAGACGTTGTCTATCAGAACTTTTCTTGTAGTGGTTGTGGGATTGGTTAGTCTCCGAACATTTATTTAGGCATTCCGATACATTTTCGGAGGCTAACAATGGTGAAATGGAAACATGTCAAGGAAAGATTACATAACCGTCTCGATGAGTTGGAAAGGAAAATTACCATCTCTAGATGGAAGATTGGTTTTCATTAACTCGGTACTAACTAACATGGTACCGTATATGATATCCTTCTTCTAAATACCTTAAAGAGTCCTGCATCGGTTAGATTATTTCCGACCTAGATTCTTATGGCATGGAGATAGCCACGGAGAAAAATATCGGCTTACTAAATGAAGTGTTGTCTGCGAGCCTAAGGACCAAGGAGGGCTTGGTGTTCATGACTCTTAGGTAAATAACACCGCCCTACTGGGGAAATATTTAGCCAAGTTGCTAGCTGAAGATGGGGTTTAACGAGACATTACTAAGGAGAAAATATGTTGGCTTAAAAGCGATCTCTCGAGTCTTTTGGAAACACGGAGACTCTCACTTCGGGCTGGCCTCATGGCGACAAAGCAACATTTTTCCCTTTTACCTCTTTCTCTATTAAGGATGGATCCGAGATTAGGTTACGGGAGGACAAATGGCTAGGAAACGCCACCTTCCGGGGACAATATCCGACTTTATATAATATTGTTCGGCACAAAGGGGAAACCTTAGGAAAGGTTATGGAGTCTTCCCGCCATATGTGTTGTTTAGAAGGGATCTTGTCGGAGTTAGGCTTGATAATTGGAACGCACTTGCTTCAACGCTTAATGTTCGTTCAATTATCACCTGGACCAGATGAATTTCACTGGAATCTTAATGAGAATGGAAAATTATATGTGGATTCTATGTATAGAGCGTTGATTCAACCTCCTCAGTACGATAATTAATAATAAGAAAAATTGGAAGATGAAGATATCATTGAAAATGAAGGTTTTTGCCCAGTATCTTCACCGAGGGGTTATCCTTACCAAGGACAACCTAGCTAAGGCAACTGGCAAGGTAGTAAGAAATGTGTCTTCTGTCATCATGATGAGACTATAGAACGTTCTTCCGAGTGTCATTTTGCGAGGTCTATATGGTCAATGATTCAAATAGGTTTCTACCGTATATCCACCAAGGAGTGTTGCTAATATCTTCGGCAATTGGCTTAATGGGGTGGATAAGAGGTTTAAAATACTTATTAGGGTGGCGGTTGCTTGCGATTATATGGTATCTTTGGCTATGTAGAAATGATGTTATTTTTAATGATAAAAAATCTTCTTTTATGCAAGTCATCTACCGGTGCGAGTACTTTGCTTTGTTCATGGTCGTCTATTCAGCTTATGAAGAACCACGACATATTTATGGAGGTATCTACACGGTTGGAGGACACGGCAAGGGACTTTGGGTGGTAGCATAATCTCCGGATTAGACCACCATCATCTTAGAAGTTGGTGCAGATTCTTGTTGATCCATGTACCGACCTTTTTGTATTTCGTTTTTTGAGAACTTTGGTTGCTTTGGACGGCTATGTGCATCTTAGATATGCAGAGGCTGGGTTTAATGCTTAAAAAATTTAAGTAATAAAGTTCCCTTTATCAAAGAAAAAAAAGTGGTACTTCTTCGGACCCTTTTTCTTGTCATCACATCATATTTCTGAAAAATCAAACTTCTTGAGTAAACCCTTAGGGAGTCTGCAGATAGAAAGCATATGACTTGAAACATTGCGTAGGGCTGATTCTATAACTAGGACTCAGTGGCCATGAAATTTCTCTAGGAGACAAGCAGTAATGGCATACAAAAATTTAAACTTCCTTTGCCATCCAAAAGAAACCTAGTCAAACCCAACAGGTCTCACGTGTGTAAGCTTCAGGACAAAGAAAGTTATCTAGGACAACGATGCAACACAAAGCAATGTTGCGCTACGCCAATTTTCAGCTAAGCAACAATCACACGCCGGCCAATAACAAATGCAGACTATGGGCTCATTGCTTTCAGTGCCCATCGCAAACAACAGCCATAAACAGGTACCAATCCACACAGCAGAAACAAAGGTTGTCAGTGATCCCAAGGCCGGCCTGTCTGGACTGGATTTGTTTACCCTCCACTGGCGAGCATCGGCTCCTACCTAGAACTAGTTTTGTCATGTTTATTTGACCCGAGAGCGAAGCTCCGGTCAGTGAAAGCTGGCGGCACTCTCTCCGGTGCCGGCTTTGAGGGTTTTGTGTTCCCGGAGAGGGTAATATGTATTGTATTTTGGTCAAAGTTGCCTGCAAGTGTTTGATCGGAAAACTCCATTCCTGTGCACGGGCGTCCTTGGGCATTGGTACTTCGATGTCATGGCCTCATCGGAAGTAGCAGTTCATCAAAGGGAAATCCCAGATTTGCTGGCGATGTGTTTGGTGGGGATTGACCCGTGGGGCATAAACAACAATTACACGCAGGGTCAGTAAACCGTAGCTGCTAGTAGTATAGTTTAAAGTGCACTGGTACAGGATATAGGAATATGATCATTGCCTGTAATATCCAGTACATAATCAGGTGAAATAATCTTTTACATGATCATGTTGATTTCGCTGTACATGCTCTCATGGGATGGGACCTGAACCATGCCAGAGTGACACTGTCAGAATTCAGAATTGAGCATAGTTTTTTTTTTGAGGGTTGGATACCTACCATTTTTTTTTTTGAGGGTTAGTTGGATACCTACCAGCTGACCAGAACAATCGTGGGCCAATTATTCTGCTGATTTGCACGACATGTTAGGCCTGCTCATTGCTTATGTGGGCTTAGAATTCCAGGTTTATTCGTTCTGGCCTGCCTGAAGATAGAGATAGGAATGGTTTACGATATAGACAGCCATATTACCGAATTTAATGTACATTGACTTGGTATCTTAGATGTCTATAGTTTTTATTTAAATTTTGTCAAATTTAATAAAATTTGACTTAGAAAAAAACCGCGTCATCTGAACACTCTTCATATCACGAGATTGGAGTATTTCCAGGGGACTACAAATAATTTTACACCCTATATGCAATATAGGGCAAGCCCCTATAATATCAAGGGCACTATTAAGGGGAAGTACTGAAATATATTCACCCTGTTTGTAAAACGACGACTATATCTTGGTTTCCTTGTGGTGCATGATACATCTTGTGAAGGGATTTCCAATATATCAATTTATCCCATCAAGTAACTTCCCCTTAATATTTATGACATTAGAGATCAAGATTACCATAATGGTTCAAATACAAAAGAAAAGCATAACACCATGCAAAAGCAATTCCTTATATATTAAGAGTTTTACATATGCTTTGTGCTTTCAATAGTTTAATATCACTCTTTGTGGTGTGGCTACATATTGTGGTAAAGTTGTTTTTTTTATTTTACAGTTGTGCAACGAACATATGTATTATATGTCATTTTTATCAAAAGATGGAAATTTTTATTTACCATGTGGAATATTTAACTCTAAGTACTCGTTGGGAGAGTCGGATCTGAAGTGTCAAATCAATTTGGTGTCAAGCTCTGTTGAGTTAAGAGAAGATATTTATTCAAAAAAAAAAAAGGATAGGAGTGATGCCATTATTTTTGAAATTACTCACATCTTTAAGTTTTATACTTGGTATGATTATTTGGCTTTTTTTTGCAAAATAAGTTGCAATCAACCGAGGGAAATGTATAAATCAACGTCGATGCTGCGTTCAAGCCACTGATTGTTGAGGCGGTCATCTGGACGGTTGCACGCGGCCATAGTGGTGCTCTCGTCGCTGCTCTGAGCCAGACTACAAGCTTATGCCAAACTGTGGAAAAAGCTGAAGTAAGAGCATCTCCACTCGTTTGCCCTCCCCACGCCGAAATCCGGGGAAATTTACGTCCGGATTGGACGTAAATTTAGCGTGGGGAGGAGTAGTTTCCCAGCCGTGATCTCAGGCGAAGACGGCGATCTAAATTTGAAAAACGGAAACTTGACAAACTAGGCATAAAACGGTCGAATTTAGACTAATTTAATAATATTTACTATATAGAGGGCGAAGTTCATACATAGAGACCGAATTCGACTATATTTCGAATTCGGCTAGGGGAATACAACTGTAAATATAAAAACACGGCGCTCTACATGCCGAAATGGCGGTAGAACACCGTGTAGTCGCCGCCATCGTCGAACTGCGGCGGCGCCGAAGCCGCCTGGCTGCTGCCTTGGCCGGCGTCTCCCCACCGGCCACTGGTGCGAGGCGGGGATGGCGATGGCTTGTATAGGTCGTCGTCGGAGGCCTCGAGGTCGACGACGGGGACGACGGCGCCGGATGGAGGAGTCGCAGGCCGTCGGTAGCGAGCGACGTCCTGGAGGAGCCTCGCCCTGCCGCTCCGCCTCCTCCTTCTCCCACTGCTCCCTCGACCAGGCGCAGGCCTGGTCGAGCGGCATGGTGTTCTCGGCGGGGCGAGGTCCTGGAGGGACCTCGCGATGATGGCCTCGAGGAAGGCCGCGTCCTCGGCGTCCTCCTCCACCTTCACTTTCGCCGGTTTTTGCTTCCGTTCACCGGAGGTGTCATGTTCGCGCTTGGGGCGGCGCCGTCCTTGTGCCGTCGATGGCTCGCGGATGACAATGCCGCCGCCGCGCGTTCGGTGGCTCGGCGGGGAATCCGGCTCCTTTTTCACCGGCGCCAAGGATGGCGCCGACCTGGAGATCGACCTCGCCGCCGAACCGGACGACGAGGAACTGGCAGCCATGCGCCGTGGCTGCCAGCTGTTTCCCCGTTGGCGGCTGGTCGATGCCCTCGATGGAGGGGGCATCGTGAG
The DNA here is from genome assembly GCF_022539505.1 of Lolium rigidum. Taxonomy (NCBI): domain Eukaryota; kingdom Viridiplantae; phylum Streptophyta; class Magnoliopsida; order Poales; family Poaceae; genus Lolium; species Lolium rigidum. Next base: position 166,109,390 of record NC_061509.1, on the reverse strand, counting down.
CCTCGGCGAGTTGCCGCCCTCGATGTGCTCGAGGACGTTGTGGAGCGTCCTATTCAGGGCGCTCCACCAACGCCGGCGACCCGCGGCGTTGTTGCGCGGAGGAGGAGGTGGCGGGCCGTCGTAGGACGCCAGTTCGCGCTCCCACCGTCGGAGAAAGAAAGAGTTCCACCGAGTGTAGTTCTCGGGGTGGTGGCGCGGGTCGGCGCGTTCTTCCTCCGTCATCGCCATCCGCGCCTCCTCGATGGCGACGTCGAGGGCGTGGCCCTGGGGCGGCGGCGGGATTGGCACGCCACCGGCGCTTAGCCGCCACCCGCCGCCGGGGGCCTCGTGTCCGGCGGGCAGGGGTACCCCGCCTGGTGGAGGAGGTGCCCCTCCCACGCGTGGAGAGATCGGCGGGGGAACCCGTTGTTGGTTGCGCCGTCGTCGTCGTAGAACGCCATCGGTGGAGGTGGAGGGTGAGTGGAGGGAGAATGGAGGAAGAGTGGAGCATGGACGTCCGCGGCGAGCGGAGCGGCTTATATATAGGCGCGGTGGGCGCCGGCGATTAATTTCGCGTGGAAGACGATGCGTGCGCGGAAGATGATATGTGCGCGGAAGACGATGCGTGCGCGGAAGACGATGCGACGACATTAACTCGCCGCGTGGAAGCTACGCGGCCGGCGAATGTTGAACGGCGGTAGGCTTTTACTGCGCGCGGAAGACGATGCGATGAGGACGACGATCGGTGTCCCTCGCCGACAAGTTGGGGCCACCAGACGCGCGGGAAGTTTCCTCGGCGTTTCCCGCGTTTTCGTTTCGTCCGGACTCCCCGAGCGCTCCCCGGGGGGGGCGGGGATGGTGTGGGATCGCTGGATGAATTTAGGCCCAAATCCGGACGAAATCGAGGAACCGGGGATGCGACTGGCCGAATTTTGCCGTCCGGATGGAAAAAACATCGTTCGGGGGCCTCGTCGGGGAGACGAGTGGAGATGCTCTAAAGGCGATGTTAGCCAGTTTACATTACACCTGGGCATCGACCTAAACCTGGATATGTCTGTCCTAGAGTCAGACTGCACAGCTGTAGTTTCTGCAGCAAACTATCCTGTCCCCAATCGATCGAAAATCTGAAGCATCTACAATGACATCCACAATGCTATATCGTTGCTACATGGATGTTCAGTATGCCATACTAGGAGACAGCTCGATCAATACATATTTGCGGTTGGTGGCTTTTCCGGCTGCTTTGGTTGAACTCGCTCTGAGCGTTTCTGTAACCTCTGTGTCAGATTAACGTTCTTAGGAAGTAGTTTCCCCTCGAAAAATTCATTTCCAACAAAGCGAAATGCTCCTAGAAAGTAGTTTGATGAAATTTATTATGATGAAGCATTTTTGCGAGGTGAGATAGATTTTAAACTTGGTTCCTTTTTGGTCATGATTGATGTGCCAATCATATCGCTCAAAGGCAGATTTCAAGAACTCCAAATATTCAAAAGTATATTAGGGCTTTTGTTGAGTTCAACAATCTTGAAGGAACTGGATGGTTCTGAACTAGAAGATTATTGCACCAGATATGCAAAACTTACTCTAAAGATAGTCGTTGAGTTAAACTATATATGAAACTTTATGGAGATGGTTGTTGAGCAAAATCATCTAATTTATCAGTTAAATGGTACATGGTTGACTTTGCCAGATAGATCATGGGCTGCTATGTAGACTTTTAAGTTTGTGAGAAAAATTAGATGGTATTCTTGTCGGTTTTGATAATTTTCTTTTGAGAGAGAATTAAGTTAGAGCTCATTCAACTCTTGAACCGTCAGATTTGCGTCAGATTTGCATCATGATTCGTGTGAAATGTGTGCTTGCATGAGAGTTGCAACTACGCACATGGGTTGCACTGAAGTTTCAACTGAGATTAGGTGATGTCATCTGAGTGAGAATTAAGCTAATTGCTTGCTACATGTGGGTTGTATGTGAGTTGTGAGTGAGTTTTTCCTAGCTACACATTAGTTGCACGTGAGTTGCAAATCAGATTTTCCCAGTTGCACATGGATTACACATGAGTTGCAACTGAGATTATGTGACATCATTTGAGTGATAACTAAGTTAATTCTCAGTCGAATGAGCCATAGTCGCTCCCATGCACCTATATGTATGTTGTTCATCGGGTCTTACTTACTATGCTGACTATGACATCAATTGAAAGCATATTTTTCGAAGTTGAATCTGTTGAGGAGCCATTTGATGTCTATAATATCTAAAAAGTGATTTAATGGCTCATCAACTTTAGAATCGAGAAGAAATTATTGGATGAGAATCATATGGATACCATTATCACTGACTTTTCGTGCATGAATGTAAAAAGGAATATTAAAGTAACACACACAAATTATCCGATATGGATATTTATTTTGGACACACTTCAAGTGCTTATTCATAATATCTGAGAAATATATTATGTATTATTTTAAGTTTTATATTAAGGAGCCTCATATTCTAGTTCCATTTCAGGCCTTCAAACTTCCAGGACCAGCCTTGGACAACCCTCATCTACACCGGTGATCCTTTGTGAAGCGCCTGTGCCCATTTGCAAACTTGACTATCTCAAAGTATTTGAAATCATAGTTTATTTTTAAAAATCATAGTTTATGTTTCATCTTCTATGTTTCCAGCAACTTCTCTAGCTAAATCAACTTGTTGGATTGTTGCTAGCTACTCTGGATTTTTTACATTGGGTTTAACTTTAAATAGAACAATTTTCATTAGTCTATATCAGCATTGAGAACTGACTTTCAGAAAGAACATCGAACAAAAAAGGGCAAGGTAAAGATTCTCAGAGAAAGGAAATAAAAGTTTGGGATATATCTTAGATCAGGAGTCTATATCGGGGATATAGCAACAATAGCTCACTCAACTTAGAGCATCTCTAGCAGACCCCCCATATCGGCCTGGAAACACGACTTCGGGCCGATAAGGGGGTTTCGGCCATTTTTTGGGCCAGATCAGACCCCGCATCGGTGATCTGGCTTGGAAAACGGGTCCTTTTTTTTAATATGTCGTTCTATATCCCGTTTCTACTGTGCGTGTTCTTCGAAGACCAAACCAGCGTTGGATGCTCTGGATAGCTCGATTTGGGGTTTATGGTTTGCCGCTTCTGCTAAAGATGCTCTTATACTAATTCAGATCCTAACCGAACTCAACATTACCACACTTTAAGCTACATATACACGAAAATCATCCAACTGTAAAATACTTGGAGAATCCAATCGGCATGTAAAAACACCACAATCTGATCACGTACGGTAACCGACTTCATGAGTACTTAATGATTCAACGAATAGACACGTACGAGTTATCCTCGACCTCGATCGATCGCTAGGTGTAGTAGAGCTCGAGGCCCATGCTGTCGTGGATCTCGTAGTCGGCGATGGTGATGTGGTCCTTGTAGATGTTGTACCACTTCTGGATGCGGATCGTCTTGGCGCGCGTCCCCGTCTGCGCCGCCACCAGCTTCTTCAGGTCACATCGTGTCGTCATCGTTGCACTTGACGGCTTGACGCGCACCTTCGTCCCCAGCCGGTCGTTCAGCACCACCTAGCCTCCATCATCTTTCCGACAGACAGCCTGCAACCTCCGACTCAGCAAGCAGAAGCAAGGTACCTTTTGGCCTGAGTACAAAGTCCGAGAGAGGCACGAGTTCACGCACAGCAGCAACAGCCCCGGGAGGATCGGATTCAAACAAGAAGAAGAGACGGCAACGGACTCGGATCGATACGATTGACTACATATAAGCGCGCGGTGCTGTCCATGAAGACAGATACCTACGGTCGTACCTGAACGGGAACTTTCTTTACGATCGACTTTGCGAGAAGGGAGCTAAAGCTAATCTCGGGTTTGGAGCCTTTTGTCAAGAAACCTGAAGACATGGTGAGGGAGCTTTTCGCTTCGACGTGTCAAACAGAAATTGTGATCGCTGTTGTTTGCAGCGCATGTTTATTATGGCTAATCGGTGTCTGCTGCTGTTTGATGGATTTAGGGGCAGGGACAGTCGTCGAGAAGCAAAGATCAATACTGTCGTGCTCAGGAACTTCGGCTTCAAAAGAAGAAGCAGGAATTGTTTGAGTTAATCCGACAAGCGTGTGCGAACCCGAAGCTCCAGGACTGCGGAGGGACGTACTCTCGAGAACCGGAGGTCAACATACTCAAGGACCCGGCTCCTAATTGGTCATTTAATTGAGGAGGATAGAGCTAGCTTCTGAAGTTAAAAGAGTTCATGCACACATGTAGAACACAACTTCCTGTAGCGTGTGGTGTTCCCTTCATGGATTAAACAAAAAAAAATCATTTGTTTGCTTTAGTTATGCCCAACAAACAAAATGAATGAATACGATGTATGTATCATTACCACTCCTAATCAAATGATTGTAGACCGTTTAAGCAAGTCTAGTAACTACAACCAGAAGCAGAACCGATCTCCCGAGTACGCGCCTTTGCAAGAGAGGCAGGGTTGTATGGGAGTTGCAACTGAGATTTGCGTCACGCGGAAGCCACACATGTGCACCGATAGCTCTTTTCGAAGGTCTGTACACGGTTGGAGGATACGATAAGTGATACATTTTTCCTGCATGGGTGACAGCATAATCTACGGATTAGGCCACCAGTATCACCTTAGGCGTTAACCGCGCTATACAATTGCTCATGATTGATATGTATTTCGCCTCTGTTGTTTTTACTTTGAGATTTTTGAGACTCTGAAACGGCTGTATGCATTCTAGTTATGCAGAGACCGAATATAATTGTTTTATTAAGTAATTAAGGAGTATAATTGTTTTATTAAGTAATTAAGGACCACTATCGAAAAATGTTAATCGCCACTTTCAGGCTGCCCACAATCCAATATTCTCGTACCTCGGGCCTCAGCGATGACAGTAGCTACTGGACGAACTCAAGGCATCCGTAGAACTACATGTAACTTCACAACTTTGCTCTGACACCTCTTGTTTTCTTTGCATCTCGGCCCAAAGCCATAGTAGTTCTAGTTCCCTTCGCTGGGCTAAGAGAATCTTCAGTCGTATCCCTATACCATTTCTAAACGGCGTTGGATTGAGCGTTTGGGGATGTGTTTTGTTCGTGCCACGTTTGGGGGACGTCGCTCCCCAGTCGCGTGTCCCCTAGACAAAATTTCGGAAATTTTAAACTTGAGCGAGATTTGATTAAATTCATCCAATCTTGCAATATATTACATAGATTCGAACGAGATTCGACTAAATTAAAACTAAACTTAATCTATAAGTACTTGCGGCGGCCGGAGGCGTCGTAGTACTGGTGAAAGTTGTACATGTCGTCGGTCATGACCTCCTGCTTGACGCGCTCGTCGGGCTCGTCGACGGGCTCGTCCTTCACCAGGCCGCTTGGTCCTGCCTCGTCGTCGTCGGTGAGGTCCACGAGCGGCTTGCCGGTGTCGCGGATGGACATGGCGATCGCCATGTCGAGGTCGCCCCTCCAGGCATCCTTGTCGTTCAGCGACGCCAAGTACGCCGCTCGCAGCCCTGGGCAGTTCTCGGGGTCATCGTTGTTGGCGATGAGGCGCTGCTGCCGCTCGTACTCCACAGCAGCGCCGCCTTCGACGCTTCTTCCGGCTCCTCCTTCACCTCCGGCTTCGGGATGAGGAGGGCGCCGCCGCGCCTCTCTTGCTGCCGCCGGCTGTCGCTGTCGCCGCGCCTCGGATTGACGAGCGTCGCCGGCTCCTCCTTCACCACGCGACTGGGGACGGTGTAGGGTGACGAGCGGTACGACGAGGACGGCATTGATCGGGCCGGTCCTGAGGAAGAAGAGTTCGAGGAGGACGAGTACGTCCTCCTCGGCTGCCATTGCGCTGCGGGAGACGGTGGCGGTGAGGACGGCGCCTCCAACCTTGGAGCGCCGTTGTGGATGCCGTGGATGACGCCCTCCAGGGTGCGCCCGGAACGCCCCAGAATAGGGCGCGCCCGTCCCTGTTCCAGTTGTTCGGCCCGCTGATGAGGCCGGTGGTGCTGCGCATCTCCATGTCGTACCTGGCCTTGAAGTAGGTAGCCCACCAGTCGTCGTTGTTTTTGGCCGCCCAGGTCGGATCGGCCAGGTCGTCGGCGTCGAGTTCAGCTCGCCGGGCCCTGATGGTGTCCTTCCACTGCTCCGTGCCTAGCATCGGCGGCAGCGGGACGTCAATGCCATTCACGGCCATCTTTCAGCCGCCGCTGCTTGGCAGGCGCATGTCCGGCGGGACGGGATATCCCGCGTGGTACAGCGCCCACGCCTCCTTCAAGGTGAGGCTGCGGCGGCCGAAGCTGTTCGCCGCGGCGATCTTGCAGAAGGACGAGGACGACATTGCTTGGAAGGGCGAAGAGAAGATCTAGGGGCGGCGAGGAGAAGATTTAGAATCGGCGAGAGATTGGGACGAACCGCAGGGCCTCTTAATGTATAGCGGCGGCAGCGGGTGGTTGCACGCAATAACGCCGGCGCGGACGGCCACGCGGTCATGCACGATGAGACGCGTCTCTGCGTCGCCTGGGAAAACAAGGACGCCATTAACATCGCTTGTCCAAAGGTAGGCGACGGGGTTTTAGCCTTCCAAGCCACTGACGCATCGGGCCCGCGTCGCTTTGCCTCGCTTTTCGGTGCATCCGGCATGCCTGGGGCGTCCCCTGTGGGGTGTGGACGGGCTCAGGACGCCGAACACCGTATCGGGGCGCGCCGGACAAAAAACGATTTTAGTTGACGCGGTTGGGAAAGTTTTTTTTGTCCGACGCGCCCAAATTGCTTTGGGGATGATTTTGGGGACGCGACTGGAGATGCTCTAACAGGGCAGAATTTTGGGTCCATCGTCAGGCTAGCAGAGATCACCGCCTTATTTTTGCGGAGCTCCTCCCCGTTTGTTAGACTATGTATAGCTTCTGTATATTGTACCTATGTACTCTTGTATGACACACCCATATATATATATGTGATAGGCCACCCCTTGGAGGGTTGAGCCGGTTCCCCCACAATTACATTGTATCACATGGTATCAGACTTGGTACGTTCCACGCTTCCGCCTAAACCCTAGCCGCCGCCCGCGCCGCCCGAACCCTAGCCGCCGTCACCCGCGGAGCCGCCGTCCCGCCATGACGAGCGCCTCCCTCTCCGGGTCTTCCACCGCCGGCCACCTTCCCGCGTCGCTTGCGGCTCTCCTCTCTCGCCCGATCGACCATGCGGCCATCGCCCTCGGATCGGCACGATGAGCATCGGCTCCTTCTTCTCCAACCAACCCTCGGCCTCTTCGTCGCCGGGGCTTGCGCTGACGACCTCCACGTCGCCCGCGCCCTCCACTCAGTCCTCGGCCTCTTCGTCGCCGGGGCTTGCGCTGACGACCTCCACGTCGCCCGCGCCCTCGCCCGCTGCCTCTCCTGCTGCCCCGCCTCAGCCCCTCACGACCGAGGAGATGGCGGCAGCCTGGCTGGCGGGCCTCTCCGCGTCGGCCCTCGCGCCGTACGCCCCGACGGTGGCCTCCGCGCCCTCCTCCGGGACTACTCCCGTGATGGCGACGGTCCCTCCACCTGCATCGGCTGCCCCCATGGCGTATACGCCTCCGGCAGTTTTTCACACGGGGTCGCTGCCTGCGCCGTTTCACTTTGGCAGCCACATCACCGTGAAGCTCACCCCGGATAACTACATCTTCTGGCGTGCGCAAGTTCTGCCGCTTCTTGGCAGCCACTACCTCCTCGGCTATGTCGACGGCTCTCTTCCATGTCCTCCGGCGCTTGTGGACAGCGTCAATGGGCCGGTCTATAACCCGGCGCATCGCGTATGGACGGGTCAAGACCAAGCGATCCTCTCCTCCATCCAGGGGTCGCTCTCTCCGTCTGTCACCGGCCTCATCGTCTTTTCCAAGACGGCCAAGGAGGCTTGGACGATTCTCGAGCGCTCGTTTGCCTCTCAGTCCCAGGCTCGCGCCAGCTCTCTTCGCCGTGAGCTGGGCGAGTGCGAGAAGCTCGACTCTACGGCCACGGAGTTCTACAACAAGGTTAAGGGACTTGCCTACACACTGGCGTCCATCGGCCTTCCGCTTACCGACTCTGAGTTCAACTCCTTCATCGTCAATGGCCTTGATGAGGAGTATGATGGCTTGGTTGAGATCATCAACGAGCGGGCGCAGACTTCTCCACTTATGGCGCATGAGGTCTACTCCCGTCTTCTTCTCACCGAACAGCGCGTCGAGGCGCGCCGTGCCAACCGCAGCCGTGGTTCCTCCGCCGCTGCCCACGCTGCCTACAAGGGCCCTTCGTCGCCCGCGCCAGCCAAGGGCGGTGCCACGGCCCCGTCGCCGCAGCCCTCGTCCATCCCGACGACCCTGCCTGGGAGTGGGGGCCGCCGCGTGTGCCAGTTATGTGGCTATGACGGTCACTGGGCCTCCAAATGTCATCGTCGCTTTCAGAAGAGTTTTCTTGGCCTTGGTAATGATGGCAAGGACACACGCAATGCTGCGCGACAAGTCGCCATGGCAGACAAGCCTGCCCCGCCGCCCAAGTCCCAGGGCGCCACTCGGTCCTACTCGTTGATCCGTGCGGTATATGGACTGCGGCGCTACGGAGCACCTGACTAGCGAGATGGGGAAGCTTCACTCTCGTGAGCCCTATCAAGGTTCCGACAAGGTCCACACCGCCAATGGAGCAGGTATGCACATCTCCCATATTGGTCAAGCATCTCTTCTCACTAGTCATGCCAATAGGAGTCTCCAACTTCGCAACATTCTTCGAGTACCATCTGTGACGCGTAACCTTCTTTCAGTTCCTAAACTCACTTACGATAATAATGTTTTCTGTGAATTTCACCCTTTTGATCTTTTCATTAAGGATCGGGACACGCGGGACGTTCTACTTAGTGGGCGCCTATGCCAGGGCCTCTACCGTTTGGAGCATCCTGGAGTATCTCAGGTCTTCAGTGGAGTTCGCGTCTCGTCGTCACAGTGGCATGCTCGCCTTGGTCATCCTGCCACTCCTATAGTTCGTCATGTGTTGCGTCGTCATGAGCTTCCTAGCATACCTAGTAATAAAGATGTAGTAGTGTGTGATGCTTGTCAGCAAGGGAAGAGCCATCAACTCCCTTTTTCAGAGTCTAGTCGTGAGGTGACACATCCTCTAGAACTTGTTTTTTCAGATGTATGGGGTCCTGCCCAAACCTCCATCAGTGGTCATAATTATTATGTCAGTTTCGTTGATGCTTACAGTCGTTTCACTTGGCTTTATCTTATTAAGCGCAAATCTGATGTTTTTGATATATTTGTTCAGTTCCAGAAACATGTTGAACGCCTTCTCAAGCACAAGATTGTTCATGTCCAGTCGGATTGGGGTGGCGAGTACCGCAACCTTAACTCCTTCTTTCAGTCGCTTGGGATCGCGCATCGTTTAGCATGTCCACATACACATCGACAAAATGGTTACTGTCGAACGTAAGCATCGTCACATAGTCGAAACTGGTCTTACTCTTTTGGCCCATGCATCGGTTCCCTTTCGGTTTTGGAGTGATGCCTTCACCACCGCGTGCTTTCTCATTAATCGTACTCCCACTCGTGTTCTTAATATGAAGACTCCTCTCGAACTTTTGCTTAATGAACAGCCTGACTATACTTTCTTCAAAGTGTTTGGGTGTGCCTGCTGGCCTCATTTGCGCCCTTACAACAAACGCAAGCTGGAATTTAGGTCTAAAAAGTGTGTCTTCCTTGGCTATAGTTCCCTTCACAAAGGGTACAAATGCCTTCATGTTCCCACTAACCGTGTGTACATATCCCGGGATGTCGTCTTTGATGAGCATGTCTTTCCGTTTTCCACACTCCCTGTGTCCACCACCGACCCACCATCATTGCATTCATCCTCTATTGCCTCTGACCAATTTGATGATGTTGCATACTCTCCAGTATTGTTGCCTAACCATGGTGCAGGAACCGGACGTGGGGCTCGCTTGGAAATTTTGGAGGCGACGGAACCTCCCTTGGACACGCTCCCGGTCTCCCACGTCGATCGGCCCGTGCATGGCATGGGGCCGCGTGCCCATGCACACCGGGACTCCGCTCCCTCTCCACCGCCAGCTGCCCACGTCGACCCGCCCATGCAAGGCGTGGGATCGCGTGCCCATGCAGATGACGCCCCCTCGACGCCGCGTGCGTCCTCGCCTGGTGCTGGGCCTTCGCCCCAGCTCGTCACGCCTGCTGCGTCGCCTCGGCCACTGTCGCCGAGTGCGCCGTTCCCTGGCACTGGCTCGTCCTCGCCACCCGCGGTCTCTCCGCGGTCTCCGACGCCATCCGCGTCTCCTGGGCTGTCCCCTTCGCCGGACAGCTCCCCTGGTGCTTCACCGACACCATCCCCTGATGCATCGCCCAGCCCCTTGCCTGCTGGGTCCTCTTCGGATGCACCATCGACATCGACGGCTCCTGTCCTCCGTCCTCACACACGCAGTCGCAGTGGCATTTACCGTCCTCTGGAGCGCACTGATGGCACAGTTGCGTGGTACGCTGCATGTATGGCTGCCGCCATTGCGGATCCGTCTTCTGAACCAAGGACATATCAGGCTGCTATGGGTATTCCACATTGGCGACAGGCTATGGAACAAGAATATAATGCTCTTCTTCGCAACGAGATGTGGACTCTTGTTCCTCCACCGCCGCGGGTCAACATTATTGACTCCAAATGGGTTTTTAAAGTGAAGAAACATTCTGATGGATCGATTGAGCGCTACAAAGCGCGCCTTGTTCACTACAAGAAAAGTTCTGATAGACAACGTCTCAAAATCGTCCGCTAAGGGGTATTTTTCGTCGCCCATGGGCCTAACCCGACGATATGGGTTCTGTTGTGGAAACTGCGTCAGGCAAAGTCCAACGACGTTTTTTCGGTCCGTCGCGCTTGGGCGCCCTTCCGCCACGGAAAATCGGACCGTTGCGCAAGTGTTTCCGGGAGCCCGTTGACTCGCCGACGTCATGCAAGCCGACACGTGGCGGACGCGGTTAAGCGGCGGTTAACGGCGTTAACCGGCTGAAACCCCGTGGTAGATGGTAGGCCCACACGAGGCCTGCCACGTCTTAAGCGGGCGGGCCGGTGACATAGTTTGACCGGTCAACTATATGGCTGGGCCGGCCCATTAGTTACGTGGGCCGGGCCTAACCTCTAAGGTTGGTCGGTCAAAACTTAAATGGGCCGGCCCATTTAACATGTGGGGTCCACCTTACAGCTACTGGGCCGGCCCAAGAAGCAAGTGGGCCGGGCCGAAACACAGGAGGGTCCCACTTTCCTGTTAAAGGGCCGGCCCATTTAGTGTGTGGGGTCCACCGTGTAGCAAGTGGGCGGCCCAAAAACACAGTGGGTCCCACTTTCCGATTAAAGGGCCGGCCCATTTAGTATGTGGGGTCCACCATATAGCAAGTGGGCCGGCCCAACAAGATAGTGGGCCGGGCCAAAAAGCAGTGGGGTCCCACTTTCGGTTAAAGGGCCGGCCCATTTGGTGTGTGGGGTCCACCATATAGCAAGTGGGCGGCCCAACAAGATAGTGGGTCGGGCCAAAAGCACAGTGGGTCCCACCTTCCTGTTAAAAGGCCGGCCCATTTAGTATGTGGGGTCCACCATATAGCAAGTGGGCGTGCCCAACAAGATAGTGGGTCGGGCCAAAAACCCATGTGGGTCCCACCTTCTCGTTAAAGGGCCGGCCCATTTAGTATGTGGGGTCCACCATATAGCAAGTGGGCGGCCCAACAAGATAGTGGGCGGGCCAAAAGCACATGTGGGTCCCACCTTCTGTTAAAGGGCCGGCCCATTTACCATGTGGGACCACCATATACCAAATGGGCTGGCCCAACAAGATAGTGGGCCGGCCCAATAAGCATGTGGATCCCACTATCGTGTAACAGGGCCGGCCTACTAAAGAAGTGGGCCGGCCCAAAATGAAAGTGGGTCCCACACTACTGTAAGTGGGCCGGCCCAATCTGTTGTAGTGCCCTACTTGTTTGACTAGTCAACATGCATTAAATTTCATGAGCCTAAAATCGATATCAATGATACACACAATTACATACACAAATAAAAAAAGTAGGAAAATTACAAGGCAATTCATGTGCCCAAATAAAAAAATTACATAGAATCATTGAGGACTTCTATTAGCATCATCAATAACACGTTGACATTTGGCAATCGCTTTGATTGAATCTTGTGTACTCTTTGTCAACATATCGACTCATGAGATCTTAAAGCAGACAATACCATGTCTTTTATAAAGTACAGACCTTGAGATATTTACTTGTTTGATGAAAGCAAAGGTCTAGGTTGACGGCTATGAGAAGATGCATCGGAAGAAATATCGAAGTTTTTGTGGGCCTCACTTCTAATGAAGATTGCTTCATCAAAACGCATTCGATAATAATGCAAAAAGAGTTAAACGATGAACTATGCAAACATTTATTATGCAATGTAGATATAAGATAATAACTAGTTGCATAAATAAGACAATGTATGGAACTTGTACTAAGCACAAACTTACATCATAATGTTGCACGAGGTCGCTACGAGATCCTTTTTTGGCGACTATCTTCTAATGATGATTGCTTCATTAAAGCTGCATTCGGTAACATTGCAAACATAGTTACAACAATTAACTATTCAAACATGTATTACGCAATGTAGAGATCGGATAACGACATGTAGCGAAATAAGCACAAGATAAGATAAGATGCATGTACTAAGCACATACTCGGCTCGTTGCAGGTCCTTCTCTTGCGTGCACTAGTCGTGGTCAACATGCCTGTCATTTTAGGTTCGGCCATCAAGTGAAATGCTAATCCTCCTGCTCCATTGTCCTTAATCTGTGTTTAGATATCACATTTAAGACAAAGTCGACTGGTTTCAAATAACAAAAAACTTGAGCTGCCAAATGAATAAGCCAATATTTACCGAGATATCGGATTAAGACCAACTAGATGTTGCTTTGCATGAGATACGAATTTCGGACATTCGATTTAGAGTAGGGTAATGCCAAGGTTTTCCACATAAAGTAAGCTCGGCATTAAGAATGACCAAATGTCAGGTTCAAATCACCTTCGCAGTTTCTCCAAGACAAGCATATCAAATAGGTAGAAACATAGTAAAGCATGAATGGCATTGCTATGGCAGGGTTCCAAGTGTTAATCTCTTGCATAAGGAACAATGCATATAGGTTATAGATAATAACGGAAGTAAACTGCCAAAATTACCAACCAAGAACTCAGATTCCAACCTTCCCTAGCGTCCCATTTGTTAATGTTGGATGTTCTAATAAGTGGTTCGCATGATCAATCCCTAGGAAAAATAACATTGACAAGTCAGTCTATGATAATACAAAGACCAGACATGCACGCGGCAATAACTATATAAGCTAAAGACGAGGTATAATAGAAAGCAGATTGGAAATGCACATAGCATGATTATAAAAGCAGTGTGAGAATAGCAGACACGAGAAAACAGCTAGCGGCTAGCGGTGAGCTAATGACGTGGTATAAGAACAAGCAGATTGGAAATGCCCATAGCATGACTATAAAAGCAGTGCGATAATAGCATGCAGTACAAAAACAGTTGGCAGCAAATGAATGGGTATAAGGCTATAAATATGTGGATGCACACGGTGTCGATAGAATGAACGGGATGGTAGCGACCGGATAATGCTTTTGTACTTGTACAATATTTAAACAAACTTCATGCGAAGCAACACATCAAGAAAGTTAACGGCATATGAGATCTGCAAATAACTACACAAAACATGGCTAAAGAAACACCGCGATCTAACGGGCCAGCGTACTAACCAAGCTGCGGCGGGGTGGACGAGGGCGGCAACTTGCATTCCAGCGGCGAACGCGGGAGACGATGAATCGACCCTGTTTCGGTAGAAGCGGGCGTTAGTGAAGCGGATCTGGTTGGCTGGCAAGGGATTCGGTGAAGTTGATACAGCCGACTGCGCCGAGGTAGTCGGTGGCGAGGTCGGCGGTGAAGCAGATCCGTCGGTGGCGAAGTCGGCGGTGAAGCAGAATCCGTCGGTGGCGAGGTCGGCGGTGAAGCGGATCCGTCGGTGACGAGGGCGGCGGGGAGCGGATCAGGTGGGTGGACAGCCAACACGATCAAGGCTACTGCTGTGGAGGAGTATGCCGGCGGCGAGCGAATCTAGTACTGTAGAGAGTCAGAGCTTTGGCGTGTGAGAGTATTTTTGAGCTAATGGGGCGAATGGTTGGTGGGTGGGTGTGGGCTTGTGGGGAGGGTTCGGGATCTAGGCAAGATATTTCATTGTTACCGAATGAGCCCTCCATGGTCGGTGGGTTGTAGCTTCCGGACCGGGGTTAAAAGGGTAAAACTGGTCACGGGATTTTCGAATGGATGCGGCGGGATGATTTGGCGCGCGGCCGAAATTTTCGGTTTCAAGCTACGAGCGAACGACAAAAATAATGTTCTTCCCCGGGGAGCTCTCATTTCTTCCTCTTCTCTTTCTCCCTCGAGTCTTTCCCACTCCCCGGCTCCTCTCCCCCTTCTCTCCGGCGGCCTCGCCGGCGGAGACGAGGCCGACTTCTCTCGTATATTGTACACCCTCCGAACTAAATTAATTGATTCAACTTTCCTTAGACGTGTATGTATCTAGAGTAAAAACATGTGTGGATACATCCATATTTAGATAAGCAAAGTTGAGTCGGCTAATTTGGATCCGAGGGAGTTAGTGTTGTTGTAAGCTTAGATCCGGTGTTTCCCATGAGCGGAATGGCGCAATAGAGTCGGGGATCTCGTCATCGGCTTCGGATCCGGCTGTGGTGAATCCGGCGGATCTTGCCGGCCAAACCTCGATCCGGTGCCATCAATGTGATGGCGCTAACGGTGAGGCTTGCTTTGGTCGGTGCTTCGGATCCGGCCAATGGGGAAGTCAAGCTGCTAAAGTTCACAAGCTCGGGGCATACGACGGCGTCATCCGTCTTGCCCGTGCACATCTTGGCCTTTCGGCGGCCCTTCTCGAGGCCAATATGCCGTTGCTGAGGCCTTTCTTCTCCTTCGTCTGGCGACTACCGGCGACACCGTCCCAAGTGGTGCGTCCCGGCGACGGAGTTGCTGGAAAGGATGCGAGCGAGAGATCGATGTGCGGTCGAGAAGGACTCGATTGATTTTCT
The DNA here is from genome assembly GCF_022539505.1 of Lolium rigidum. Lineage (NCBI taxonomy): Eukaryota > Viridiplantae > Streptophyta > Magnoliopsida > Poales > Poaceae > Lolium > Lolium rigidum. Next base: position 166,094,245 of record NC_061509.1, on the reverse strand, counting down.
TCTATATGTTTTGGGGTCCTTTTTGTAAAGTTGCGAGTTCTATTAGTTATTGTCTAGTACTTTTGGTCCTCTATGTAATTTTTTGGACTAGTTTCCATTGGCACTGATAAACTTGAATTTTGACAAGTTCACGGGGAAAAAAATTCCTTTGCACGTATGGCCTATCATGTATAAACATTCTTGAGATTTAAACTATATGTAATGTGCCATGCATTAACCCTAAACCATATATATGTAACTAACCCTAGCTGATCAAACCCTACTTAATTAAAACAAATAACCCTAAACTATACGCATGCACTTTATGCGCAAAGGCGCGGGGTGCCTCTAATAATGTGTGTGCGCACTCGATCGATGATCCCTAAACCTTATACAACCCTGAAACCCTAATCCCTAATCCCTAAACCCTAAACACCCTAAACACTAAACCCTATACCCTAAACCCTAACCCTAACCCTAAACCCTAATTAAACCCTATATATAGGCCAACGACACTTAATTGTGCATCAAGCATGCCGAGGTGCCTCGCGGTCCTCTAATTAAATTAAATGTGCCATGCATTAACCTAAACCATATATATGTAACTAACCATAGCTAATCAACCCTACTTAATGAAAACACATAACCCTAAAGTATACTAGCTATAACCCGATCTAATAAAAACATGCTCTATATATAGCAGCTAGCTAGCAAACCTTAGATTAACACCAATTAATATATACATGGCCTATATCGATCATGTTGTATAACTGTTATCACCAGATTTTAGACAAATCCAGAGGTGGGCCGGGCTTGGAAGATTACATGTGGAAGATTTCTGAAGCGGCCTGGCACGAAGGGTTTTGGGCTGAATTGCCCGTGTATCTTTATTTAGTAGCTTATTATTTTAGATAAGGGTTAGAGTTTGTATCGTGCACGATGGGATATTCCCACGTTAGAAAGTCCCCTGGACTATAAATATGTACCTAGGGTTTATGGAATAAACAACAACTCACGTTCAACCCCAAAACAAACCAATCTCGGCGCATCGCCAACTCCTTCGTCTCGAGGGTTTCTATCGGGTAGCGACATGCTTGCCTAGATCGCATCTTGCGATCTAGGCAGCACAAGCCCACGTTGTTCATGCGTTGCTCGTCCTGAAGCGCTTTTGATGGCGAGCAACGTAGTTATCATTAGATGTGTTAGGGTTAGCATTGTTCTTCGTTTAAGCATGCTTACGTAGTGCAACCCTTGCATATCTAGCCGCCCTCACGCCTATCTCGGGTGTGGGGCGGCACCCGCTTGATCATTATTTAGTAGATCTGATCCGTTACGATTGCTCCTTGTTCTACAAGGATTAGTTTAATATACCGCAATAGTTAGGCCTTACAAAGGGGGGGAGGATCCAGTGGCACGTAGGGTGGCGTTCGCAAGTCCTAAACGGGATGTTCCGAGGACCAACTTCATGTTGGTTTTTAGGCCTTGTTTAGGATCGGCTTACGAGCACCGTGCGTGGCCGCGAGGCCCAACCTGGAGTAGGATGATCCGATTATGCGGTGAAAACCCTAAATCGTCGTAGATCTCATTAGCTTCATCTTGATCAAGTAGGACCACCAAGTATTCGTGCACCCCGTACGAATCATGGGTGGATCGGCTCTTTGAGCCGATTCACAGGATAACCTGAGAGCCGATCGAGGCTCGTATTTAATGTTTACATGTATGCCCTGCGGGAAACTAAGCGAGGCATCCCCATCACCTTCCGACCAGGTATAGGTCGGGTGGCACGCCCTTGCACGCCGCAGCGCCGCGTGTGACCAGAAGAGCATTGCGGGCCGTCGCTCGGAGGGGTCTCAGCCAGCCGCAGCTCTAGGCTCTTCCCGGCTCTACGGTGTTGACAAGGCCGCTGCCCGCCGGTGGGTTTTGGCAGTCAACAATAACATATCCCTGAGATTCATTAATTAATTATATAATTATCGTGATAAATTAATTAACTCTAATTTTGACAAGTTCTCTCGAATGAAAACACATTTGATTAAGTTGCCTCATAATATATATATATAATTAGTGTGCATGCATGTCCTACCATGCATTCGTGCATATGTTTTAATGTATATTTGAACATATTCTTGGGGATTTCAATCTCTCTCTCTCGATCATCTATATATCGTTGGTGGCCAAA
>NC_061509.1:166031584-166091987 GCF_022539505.1 Lolium rigidum | reverse complement strand
CTTCAACTTCGTCGGCCATGGCAACTTTTCTTGTAGTGGTTGCCAGGGGTTTTCGTCAGCGTTATGGTCTTGACTATGAAGATACCTTCAGTCCAGTGGTCAAGCCTACCACCATCAGGTTGCTTCTGTCTATTGCTGTGACTCGTGGTTGGTCTCTTCGTCAGTTGGATGTGCAGAATGCCTTTCTTCATGGAGTTCTGGAGGAAGAGGTTTATATGCGCCAGCCGCCTGGTTTTGCTGACCCTGCTCATCCTGATTATATCTGTCGTCTCACCAAGGCACTATATGGTTTGAAGCAAGCTCCTCGTGCCTCGCATGCTCGTCTTGCAACCGCCCTTCGTGCTCATGGTTTTGCGCCGTCTACAGCTGACTCCTCTTTATTTCTCCTTCAGAAGCCTGAGGTCACTATGTACCTACTGGTCTATGTGGATGATATTATTCTAGTCAGTTCATCTCCGGTTGCCGCTCGATGCCCTTGTTCGTTCTCTTGGTGCTGATTTTCTCGTCAAAGATCTTGGTAAACTTCATTACTTTCTTGGTGTTGAGGTTTCTCCTAGTGCTCATGGCCTACTTATGACACAAAAGAAGTACTCCTTGGAATTGCTTCAGCGGGCTGGGATGCTTAAGTGCAAAACGGCGACTACACCCATGTCTACCACTGACAAAATTACGGCCGTTGATGGTGAGCTGTTATCCTCTGCTGATGCTACGGACTATAGGAGTATTGTTGGTGGTCTTCAGTACTTGACGATTACGAGACCAGATATTTCTTTTGCTGTCAATCGAGTTTGTCAGTATTTACAGGCGCCTCGTGACACCCATTGGTCTGCTGTTAAGCGAATTTTGCGCTATATCAGACTCACGGTGTCTTATGGCCTTCACATCCGGCCTCATCCTTCTGGGGTTCTTTCAGCCTTCTCTGATGCGGACTGGGCTGGCAGTCCGGATGACAGGCGATCCACGGGGGGCTATGCGGTATTCTATGGCTCTACTTTGATCGCCTGGAGTGCTCGCAAGCAGGCGACTGTTTCTCGCAGCGATCGAAGCTGAGTATAAGGCGGTTGGTGACGCTACTGCAGAAGTAATATGGGTGCAGTCTTTGCTTCAGGAATTGGGTATATCCCAATCACAACCTGCTATACTTTGGTGTGATAACATCGGTGCTACGTACCTTTCTGCTAATCCGGTATTCCATGCACGAATGAAACACATTGAAGTTGATTATCACTTTGTACGGGAACGTGTGTCACAGAAGCAACTCCAGATCAGGTTCATCTCTTCGAAAGATCAACTTGCTGACATCTTCACTAAACCGTTGCCTTTGCCACAGTTTGAGGCATGTAGGCGCAATCTTACCCTTCTTGATTCTCTAGGAAGTGGCTAAGATTGAGGGAGGGTGTTAGACTATGTATAGCTTCTGTATATTGTACCTATGTACTCTTGTATGACACACCCATATATATATATGTGATAGGCCACCCCTTGGAGGGTTGAGCCGGTTCCCCCACAATTACATTGTATCACACCGTTTACACAAGGAAAGGAGGCAAATTTTGTCTCAAACTATTATTTAAGAAAAGGTTTAGCAAAATGCGGAAAAGAAAACATACAATCCGGACTATTTCGTTTTAAGCATAACAATTTTCAGTACTCCGCATACGGACATCCTAAATGCTTGCTCAGCCTACTGAGCAGAGTTTCAGACAGAACAACAACGAACATAAAAGGCCAAGTCAAGAAGGAAAAACAAGTCGGGATATTTGAGAACACGAGTCTGATCAGGATATCGATACATCAACAAAAATTCACTCCAAATTACCTTTCAGATCGTAACAGAACGAGATAGTATCACACTTTAAGTCACATATATACAGCAAAATCACCCTGCTGCATCATAATAACAGAATTCAATCGGCAAATAGAAAGACTAGGCGGAGATCGAGTAGACACACACACAAGTTACTCTCGATCGATCGCTAGTTGTAGTATAGCTCGAGGCCCATGCCGTCGTGGATCTCGTAGTCGGCGAGGGTGATGTGGTCCTTGTAGACGTTGTACCACTTCTGGATGCGGATCTTGTCGGCGCGCGTCCCCGTCTGCGCCGCCACCAGCTTCTTCAGGTCGCCGATCGTGTCGTCCTCGTTGCACTTGACGCGCACCTTCTTCCCCAGCCGGTCGTTCAGCACCACCTCGATCATCTTCGCCGACGGCTAATTCCAACCTCCGACCAACGCAACAAGCAGCAGCGAGCTAGGCGGAGCTCTCGTGGGCGATCAGAACAATCAGCAGCAGAGAGGAGATTCTTGTTCCTATGGCGTGCCGTGCGAGGACACTGCAGGGGATAGATTTATTTTAGCAAGGGCCGGCAGTGATAGGTCGGTTCGGTTTTGGAGTCGGTGGGACATCCAGTCACAGTCAAACCGTGTTTGTTTGAGAACCCTTGTTCGCATCGTTCAACAATGCCGGCTTTTCATTCTTGGACCTTGCTACGCGGCGGCGCCGCATATTCGTCGATCCGTGGGGCGGCACCTAATCACGTCCCGCTTTTTCTCTGAAAAAAGCGAATCAGCCCCGCGTGTCTCTTGCACGTGGCCCTGCGCCCCTGCCCCGCTGGCCCAGTTGACCAGTTACTACCGCGTCCTCGAAACGAGCCTTTTGCATGCCTAGCACATTTTCTGTGTAAAAAACAGCATGCTTATGGACAGCGACAATTACCGAATTATTTACAGTAGCTACCTGTTTTTTATAACAATTATCAGGTTATTCGACAACAGCTAGTTTCAGACTTTTAAAAACAAAATGCCAGGATTTGTAACAGAGGCAATTACCAGGTTACTTGACAATGCCTATCGGATTTTCTAATACAAATGCCAATTTCTTTTAAAAAAATCCAGCTACCAGATTAATTAGTGATAGCTACCCGGTTAATTAGCAGTAGCTACCACATTTGCCAATATTGTCAAATTCCAGCCGTCTAATTGCCGAATTCCATGTGCCTAGCTGCCAAATTCCAATGCCTAGTTGAAAAGCGATAAAAATCTTCGTCCTCTAAAAACTGGAGACGCATGCAACTAGGATAGTATAGTTCAGATTCAAAAAACAACAAGTATCTCCATCAAAATCAACAAATAGAAGTCGATGTAGGGGGAGAGGAAAACACTCAAGCAATCATGGGGCTGTAAGCCGGACTCATCATCACGCTCACGCCTCCATTTTCTCGGCAGAGGCCTCCTCGCGCTCACACCTCCATATGCTCGGCTACGGCCTCCACTGATGTGTGCTCGACGGCGACGGCTCCACCGATGCGCGCTTAGCGGCGGCCTCCTCGGTGGGTGCTAGTCGCTGGTGGCCTTCCTTTGATAGGAGCGGATGCGCCATCCTCGTAGGCGGCGGCCACCATCGAGATGCGCTCGACGGCAGCGGCTCCACCGATGCACGCTGAGCAGCAGCCTCCACCAAGACGCGCTTGACGGCGGCGGCTCCACTGATGTGCGCTCAGCGGGGGGGAGGGGGGGGGCTCCTCTGTGTGTTCGTCGCCGATGGTCTTCCCGCCGTCCCGCGCAAGGGGCGAAAGCTCCCTCACGCTCCTCGGCAGTGGCGGCGGCCTGGCGGAGTCCTACTGCGCCCGCGACAGACGCCTCCCCGTCGCTCTCATCGTGGACTGACTCTGCTTTCCCGTGACAATTTGAGAGAGATAATGAGTGGATAGAGACGTCTGTGGGAGAGGATAAGACACAGGGATAAGAACTGGTCGTTGGAGCCAAGCGCGATGCTTTTTCACGAATCCTGGCGCACCGCCGCACGGAAAAGAACGCGTGCGGCGCCTCTCAGTAGGTTTTCCCTTCATTCTTTATTACTTCCTCGTCTCATAAAATTTATCTTAATTTTATTAAAATTTAGATTTAGACATATCTATTGTCTAGATATATTTAAATTTAAATAAATTTAAAACAATTTAATGTGACAGGTGGAGTATTATAAAGTAATTAAGGATTAAGTCCCGAAGTTTCATTGTTGCCCAACCGCTAGAGCTAATTTTTATTGTGTCTAGACCGTACCACGGCATCGAATTCGGGAGCACATATTTGTCGTTCGACACGAGAGGCATCCTGCTTGAAGCTCCTTCTTCATCGGTCGCTCACAAATATGGTCCAATAATTGCTAAAAAATATATTTTTTATTTAAGTCCAAAAATATTACGCAAATCATAGATTTCCCAAAAATAATATGGCCTTTGCCATCTGTTGGATAATAGGGCCCTTTGGGCTAACAGGATGCCAACCACTCTTTGTGGCTAACCGGTAGCCAACCAAGTCGCGTCCGTTATCCCGCCTGTCGGCTGATAGGACGGTCGGCCATGGCAGGGAACCTTTTAGCCATCCGCACATCAAAAGGCCTTTCGGCCATCTTTTAGCCAACATGTTCCTGGATGGGAATCGGGCGGCACCCGGCCTCGTCTTCCTCCTCTCGCCCCTGCCTTCTTCCCCTATATATCTTACAAAAAAAACAGCAAGAACATCCACCGTTTTGACTCCTACTTGTGATTGTGGTAATGTTTATGATGAAATTTTGTTATAGTGTCTAGATGTTGGCCGCATGGTACTTTTGGAGTTTACTATAGTATTTTAGGGCCTAAGTGGTGAGGCCTAAGTGTATTTTGGGGTGCTAATTTTAGTCTTTTGTTCAGTGCCCCTTGTAGCAACAAAATCTGAATGATATGCAATCGACTTCAAATGTTAAGTGCTTGGAATGTTGTGAGACTATACTATGCCTTTTCTTGGTTTTACCTGCGAGTTGTCAATGATTGGCAATATGCATATGGCTTTGTCTTGCTATAGTCACATGATGCCTATTGTTATATGGAGCTTTTGTAAGAAAGAAACTGAAAATAATGCAAAAATGTTGCTGAAATCCTACTAAAGTGTTCCAAAGGCTAGAAATGGTTCAAAATTCAAACTTCCTAGAAGAATTGTAAAAGTACCAATAAATCGTATACATTGTATTATCCATTACGGGAAAGTTTCAGCCTATTTGAGCATACAATTTGTGAATCAGTAGCATTTTAAGTTAATGTCTGAATTTAGAACTCAAAATTCAAAATTTCTAGAAAAACTATAAAAAATATTGTGTATTATCCATCGTGGGTAAGTTTGGCCAATGCTGAGGAAATCGCTTATCGATGTCAAATCGGTCGGTTGGCGATTAGAGATTCATAGGGAAATCATTAATCAGCTAATTAGTGACCCACAAATTAGCGATTAATCGGCCATGTAATCGTTGAATCGGTTTTTTTTTAACAGTAATTTGAGCAAACAGTTCGTTAATAAGAAGCATTTTAAGTTTCCATCCAAAATTTAAAACTGAAAATTTGAACATATTAAAAAAATGAAAATATTCCACTAAATTTTTTACGTTGTATGATCCATTCTAGGAAAATTTGAGCCTATTTAAGCACACAGTCTGAGAATAAGAAGCATTTTCAATTCAAAGATGGCCAAGTATTGTACTTTTGCCTCCACTCCCTCTTGTCCATCCGATCAAGTATTAATTGATCATTTTGGGGAAAGTCACCGTGAGAATTGGTTAAATGAAGTCACTGAAGTTGCGTCCGAAACTCCGAATGAACTTGGGTTTTATTGTACACATTTTTTAGAACCTTACCAAAAACATGTTTTTCGAAGTTACTAAAAAAACGAAAACAAAGTTACGGAAAAATCACAAATATATATATCGATTTGAAACTTATCCTATATGTGTTCTGTACATTATGACAATTAGTAAATTTGCGTAAAAATGGCATTATTGTAATTTTAAGTTAATTTTCAAGTAGTAATACATATATGTGCATGAATCTTGCTTCACTTTTTGATATGTACTTGAAGTTTTAAGAAATGTGTCCGATGTACCTTAGTTAAAAAAAAGTTGCTGTAAAGTTGTGCAATGAAACGAGGATGCAGTACCGAGCTGCAGATATTTGTGTTGCAGTTCTTTTCAGTGCCGTGGCCCGTGGGACGTCTCGTCGTTCAGTCGACACAAATTGGAGGCGTGACTCGGCCACAGATGCAAGATGCATACGTGCTAACATATGCACGATGGATGCGGGGCCTTGACGATCTTATCCGTAAATCACACTCAGCTAGCAAGTACGATAATTGATTGGTTATCTATCATGCATAGTCGATCAATTATTGGCCAGCGCGACTAGTAAATTAACTCGCCACGTAGAAAGGTAAATTGCCTTGGCGCCTTGCTAACTGAGTGGCTAGGTTAGGTTTAGCTCTATTTTGTTCAAATCCGAGTCCTTGGGTTCAGAAAATGAAGGTTTCCAAAATGCTAAGCCAGTTTATCGGAAGTGGGGAGAAAATACTAAAATGACCTGATTTGAAATGTATCTAGACATTTTTTTACTCCCTCCGTTCGTAAAAGGATGTCTCAACTTTGTTAAATTAATATGTATACATGCATGTTTTTTGACAGTTGATGACTCTCAAGTGTAGGAGATTAATTATAATATTTTTTAATAAGAAAGATTCAAACCCAGGGACGGAGCCAGCAGTGGTGGAATTTTTTGTTAAAACCCCCTTGCTAATAATCTTATTTTACCTGTAATTTCACCTAAATTTAGCTATATGCCCCCCTCCAAGAAATTTGCATGTAGTTAGCCCCCCTTGTCACTTTCCTGACTCCGTCCCTGGTCAAACCCACAAGAAGCTGAAAGTATTGGTTAGTAAGTTTGACAAGTAAAGTGCAAGATAAAGTGATTTGATGTTTTGGATGTGTAGTTTGTAATACAATAAAGTGTAAAAATAAATAGCAATAAGTAAATGCTCTCAATGAGAGAAAACACAATTCTCTATGCAGCAAGAAGACAAGCTGAAGTGTGTGTGTGAACTTATATCTAACAAGCGTTTCCAAGGGCATCATGGATTTACTTAGCATTTAGATTTTTACACAACATGGTGAATATCTTGTCAAAGGCGGAGCCTAAACTAGGTGCAACCATAGGTATGAGCAAATAAACACTTTATGATGGATCATGGAGCCATTTTCATGAGCAAGTATATGAATCATTAAGACATAAATGTCCCACCATAGCAGTTAGTTCATTGGTCCCCGATTGTCCCCGACTTAAACCCCTCTAATGCAACTCAAAGTATTGGAAAATGATTTGTATCATTACATAAAATTGCATCCCTATGAACCCATATAGCTGAAGTAATATGTAGTCGACGATCGCATAAAACCATTATAGAACCACATAAATGATAAAAACTTAACCAAATACTCATTGCATATTATATGAAAATCATAGCCAATTCATCTCATGCTCTTAGGAACATGGGGATCTACTCACAAGTTACAAACATGGTATGGATCAGAGGCATATGGATTACACCACAATCTGAAAGTATAATCTCTCAACCAAATAAAGACAAGTTGTCAATCACAATCATGCAAAGAGCACTTAAACGATATCCAGGGTTCAATTAATCGCAAACTATGAGGGTGGATGAAGTGAATCTCGGAGATGGAGATGGTGATGATGATGGTGCTGGTAGAGATGTTGATGAAGAGGCCTCCCCCTACACCAAGGAGGAGTGGTGGTGACGATGCCGTCGATTTCCCCCAAACCGGAGGCTCCGGTGTTGCAGGATTTGCCCTCTCCCGGAGTAGGAGAGGACTTCCGTCTCCGCTGGCACTTCTGTAAATATCGGAAAAATTATAACGTAGGTTTTCTTGCGTGATGGAGGTAATGTTAAAAGGACGGGTCAAGACGGTGCCCGAGGTGCAAATGGGCCTAGGTGGCGCGCCCAGTAGAGGGGGCGTGCCACCTGGGCTCATTTGGCCCTCGTGGCTCCCCTCTCGTACTTATTTGGCCTATGGTCTAGAAGGTCCCTGAAACAGCAAAATACGAAATAGAACGTGTTTTTTCTGCCTCCCTGAAATTAAATACCAATGAAAGGGACTTTATAAGAAAGTCTCATAAATCAACTAAAAAGACATAAATAATGGTTGATCATGGAAAATATCAATCAAAACTAATCATATAAGTATCTATATTGATGTTGTAAAACGCACGTATCAATAGTGTTAAGACATTCTTTTGTAGACGGAGGGAGCATGTAGATATTTTCGAATATACGGCAACTAATATGGAAGGGGTGCTATTGGTAAAGTTGTTTCAGAGGCGATAGTGATAACATCTTGTGCTGGCTTCATAGTTTTGTAATTGTATAGTGTTACATAAATAAAATATAAATCATACTTTCACATAAAATTAACAAGTTCAACAAAGCAAGCTCATAAACAATTGAACAAATTTTGAAACATAAAAAACTAGGCCCCTCCTGTAGGGATTCGTTGCATAGAAAACAAAAAATTTCCTACCGCGAGAACGCAATCCAAGCCAAGATGCAATCTAGAAGACGGGAGCAACGAGGAGATGATCGAGACTCACCCTTGAAGATTTCCAAAGCCTACAAGATGAGGCTCTTGTTGCTGCGGTAGACGATCACTTGCCGCTTGCAAAAGCGCGTAGAAGATCTTGATCACGGTGCCACGATCGGGCAGCACCTCCGTACTCGGTCACACGTTCGGTGTTGATGAAGACGATGTCCTTCTCCCCGTTCCAGCGGGCAGCGGAAGTAGTAGCTCCTCCTTGAATCCGGCAGCACGATGGCGTGGTGGCGGTGGCGATGGAGAACTCCGGCGGAGCTTCGCTAAGCGTGCGGGAGAGGTGGAGGAGAGAGGGGCGGCTAGGGTTTGGGAGAGGGGGTGGCCGGCCTCTATGGGGTGCGGCCAGCTTGGTGGCTTGTGGTGGCCGGCCCCCTCCCCTATGCCCTTCATTATATAGGTGGATCCCCAAGTGTTGGACTACAAGTTTTCGAATAAGACCCCAACACAAGAACCTTCCATGTAGTAGGGAAACCTACCCAAGGTGGGACTCCCACCCAAGTGGGATTCCCACCCTTCCATGAAGGGGGGTGGCCGGCCCCCTTGGTGGAGTCCACCTTGGACTCCCCCCTCTAGGGTTGGCCGGCCATGGGGAGGTGGAGTCCCTCCGGGACTCCTCCTTCCTTAGTGATTCCTTCCGGATTTTTCTAGAACCTTCTAGAACCTTCCGAAAAATCACCGGATCATTTTCAAACTTATAAAATGACTTCCTATATATGAATCTTATTCTCCGGACCATTCCGGAACTCCTCGTGATGTCCGGGATCCCATCCGAGACTTCGAACAATACTTCGAACTCCATTCCATATTCAAGTTCTACCATTTCAACATCAAACCTTAAGTGTGTCACCCTATGGTTCGTGAACTATGTGGACATGGGTGAGAACTCTCTCCGACCAATAACCAATAGCGGGATCTGGAGATCCATAATGGCTCCCACATATTCAACGATGACTTTAGTGATCGAATGAACCATTCACATATAATACCAATTCCCTTTATCACGCGCTATTTTACTTGTCCGAGGTTTGATCATCGGTATCACTCTATACCTTGTTCAACCTCGTCTCCTGACAAGTACTCTTTACTCGTACTGTGGTATGTGGTCTCTTATGAACTTATTCATATGCTTGCAAGACATTAGACGACATTCCACCGAGAGGGCCCGAGTATATCTATCCGTCATCGGGATGGACAAATCCCATCGTTGATCCATATGCCTCAACTCATACTTTCCGGATACTTAATCCCACCTTTATAACCACCCATTTACGCAGGTGGCGTTTGATGTAATCAAAGTACCTTTCCAAGTATAAGTGATTTACATGATCTCATGGTCATAAGGACTAGGTAACTATGTATCGAAAGCTTATAGCAAATAACTTAATGACGTGATCTTATGCTACGCTTAATTGGGTGTGTCCATTACATCATTCATATAATGATATAACCTTGTTATTAATAACATCCAATGTTCATGATTATGAAACTAATCATCTATTAATCAACAAGCTAGTTAAGAGGCTTACTAGGGACTCATTGTTGTTTACATATCACACATGTATCAATGTTTCGGTTAATACAATTATAGCATGGTATATAAACATTTATCATAAACATAAAGATATATAATAACCACTTTTATTATTGCCTCTTGGGCATATCTCCAACAGTCTCCCACTTGCACTAGAGTCAATAACCTAGATTACATTGTAAGGTACCTAACACCCATGGCATTCTGGTGTTGGCCATGCTTTGCCCTAGGGAGAGCTTTAGTCAACGGATCTGCTACATTCAGATCAGTGTGTACTTTGCAAATCTTTACTTCTCCATCTTCGATGTACTCGCGAATCGAATGATAACGCAGATTGATATGCTTCAGCCTCTTGTGTGACCTTGGTTCTTGTGCATTGGCGATGGCACCCATGTTGTCACAGTAGATGACTAGTGGGTCCAATGCACTAGGAACCACACCGAGCTCTACAATGAACCTCTTCATCCATACCGCTTCTGATGAAGCCTCTGAAGCCGCTATGTACTCCGATTCTGTTGAAGACTTCGCCACCGTGCACTTCTTCGAGCTAGCCCAGCTTACCGCAGCACCATTCAATATAAACACGTACCCAGGTTGTGACTTAGAGTCATCAGGATCAGTGTTCCAACTTGCATCGGTGTAACTGGTTACAACGAGCTCTTGGTCACCTCCATAACAAAGAAACATATCCTTAGTTCTTTTCAAGTACTTCAGGATATTCTTGACCGCTGTCCGAGTGTTCCATTCCCGGATCACTTTGATATCTCGCTAGTTAGACTAACATCATGTGCTATATCCGGTCTAGTACATAGCATGGCATACATGATAGAGCCTCATCGCCGAGGCATAGGGGATCCGACTCATCCTTTCTCTTTCTTCGTCGTAGCCGGTCCTTGAGTCTTACTCAAGACCTTGCCCGGTAACATAGGTAAGAATCCTTTCTTGCTTTCGTCCATTCTAAACTTCTTTAGAATCTTGTCCAGGTATGTACTTTGTGATAGCCCTATTAGACGTCTTGATCTATCTCTATAAATCTTGATGCCTAATATATACGATGCTTCACCAAGGTCTTTCATTGAAAAAATATTATTCAAATAACCTTTTACACTGCTTAATAGTTCTATATCATTCCCAATCAATAATATGTCATCTACATATAATATCAGGAATGCTACGGAGCTCCCACTCACTTTCTTGTAAATACAGGCCTCTCCATGACACTGTATAAACCCGAAGTCTTTGATCACCTTATCAAAGCGTCGGTTCCAACTTCTCGATGCTTGCTTCAGTCCATAAATTGAACGCTGAAGTTTGCATACTTTTTCAACATTTTTAGGATCGACAAAACCTTTAGGTTGTACCATATACAACTCTTCCTCAATGTCTCCATTAAGGAACGCCGTTTTGACATCCATCTGCCAAATCTCATAATCGAAAAATGCAGCTATTGCTAACAAAATCCTCACAGATTTTAGCTTCGCTACAGTGTGAGAAAGTCTCATCGTAGTCAACACCTTGAATTTGTCGGAAACCCTTTGCGACAAGTCGAGCTTTATAGACAGTAATATTACCATCGGCATCTGTTTTTCTTTTGAAGATCCATTTATTCTCGACAGCCTTGCGGCTATCGGTAAGTCTACCAAAGTCCACACTTTGTTATCATACATGGATCCCATTTCGGATTTCATGGCTTCTTGCCATTTGTTGGAATCCGGGCTCATCATCGCTTCTTCATACGTCGCAGGGTCTTCATCATTGTTGTCCACAATCATGACATTTAGACAAGGATCATACCAATCGGGAGTGGCACGTTCCCTTGTCGATCCGCGAGGTTCAGTAGCTATCTCATTAGAAGTTTCATGATCATTATCATTAGCTTCCTCTCGTTGTCGGTGTAGGCGGCACAGGAACAACTTCCGGTATCTGTGCTACTCGATCAACAAGTGAAGATTCATCAATCTCATCGAGTTCTACTTTTCTTCCGAGTCACTTCTTTAGTGAGAAATTCTTTCTCAAGAAAGGTTCCGTTCTTAGCAACAAAGATTTTGCCTTCGGATCCGTGATAGAAAGTGTACCCTATAGTTTCCTTAGGGTATCCTATGAAGACGCATTTCTCCGCTTTGGGTTCTAGCTTGTCCGGTTGTAACTTTTTACATAGGCTTCGCAACCCCAAACTTTAAGGAACGACAGCTTAGGTTTCTTATTAAACCATAATTCATACGGTGTCATTTCAACGGATTTTGATGGTGCTCTATTTAAAGTGAATGCGGCTGTCTCTAATGCATAACTCCAAAATGATAAAGGCAAATCAGTAAGAGACATCATAGAACGAACCATATCTAAGAGAGTTCGATTACGATGTTCGGACACACCGTTTTGTTGAGGTGTTCCCGGCGGTGTCAATTGTGAAAGTATTCCGCATTTCTTTAAATGCATGCCAAACTCATAACTCAGATATTCTCCTCCGCGATCAGATCGTAGAAATTTAATCTTCTTGTTACGTTGATTTTCTACTTCACTTTGGAATTCCTTAAACTTCTCGAAAGTTTCGGATTTATGTTTCATGAAATAGATATACCCATATCTACTCAGATCATCCGTGAAGGTTAGAACATAACGATAACCACCGCGCGATGCTACACTCATTGGTCCGCACACATCGGTATGTATGATTTCCAGTAAGTCAGTAGCTCGCTCCATAATACTAGAGAATGGAGTCTTAGTCATTTTTCCCATTAGACATGCTTCGCATCTATCAAGTGACTCAAAGTCAAGTGATTCAAGTAATCCATCGGTATGGAGTTTCTTCATGCGTTTCACTCCAATATGACCAAGACGACAGTGTGCCACATATAAGTAGAATTATCATTCAATTTAATTCGCTTTGCATCAATGTTATGTATATGTGTATCACTACTATCGAGATCTAACGAAATAAGACATTCTTTTCGTGTGCTCGACCATAAAAGATATTATTCATAAAAATAGAACAACCATTATTCTCAGACTTGAATGAATAACCGTCGTGCATTAAACAAGATCCAGATATAATGTTCATGCTCAACGCGGGTACAAAATAACAATTATTGAGGCTTAATACTAATCCCGAAGGTAGATGTAGAGGAAGTGTGCCGACAGCGATCACATCGACTTTGGATCCATTTCCAATGCGCATCGTCACTTCATCCTTCAATAGTCTTCGTTTATTCTTTAGTTCATGTTTCGAGTTACAAATATGAGCAACCGAACCAGTATCAAATACCCAGGTACTAGTACGAGAACCGGTAAGATAAACATCTATAACATGTATATCAGATATACCTTCTTTCTTCTTCTTGACAAGGCCGCTCTTCAGATCCGCCAAATACTTGGAGCAATTACGCTTCCAGTGTCCCTTCTCCTTGCAGTAATAGCACTCAGCATCAGGCTTAGGGCTAGTCTTAAGTTTCACAGGAGGCGTGGCAGCTTTCTTGCCACACTTCTTGAATTTTCCCTTAGACTTGCCCTGTTTCTTGAAACTGGTGGTCTTGTTGACCATCAACACTTGGTGCTCTTTCTTGATCTCAATCTCAGCAGATTTCAGCATGGCGAAGAGTTCAGGTAACTCTTTGTTCATGTTCGCATATTGTAGTTCATCACAAATTCTTGTAACTAGGTGGCAAGTGATTGAAGGACACGATTAATCCCCAGTCTGTTAGGAATCACTATTCCCAGATCACTGAGTTTCTTCGCATGCCCGGTCATGGCGAGCATGTGCTCACTAACGGAGTTGTCTTCTTCCATCATGCAGCTGAAGAAGTGTTTCGATGCTTCATAGCATTCCACGGCCGCATGAGTTTCAAATATAGCTTTCAGCTCATTGACCAACTCATGAGGATCGTGGTGCTCAAAACGTTTTTGAAGATCGGCTTCCAGACTGCATAGGATGGCACACTGAACTTGAGAGTACCGAGTTTTCCGAATCTCGTAAACATTCTTTACTTCATCGGTTTCGGTTTCAGCAGGAGGGTCACCTAGCGGTGCATCAAGCACATATTGCAGATTTCCGCCGGCGAGGAAGATCCTCACATGACGGAACCAGTCGGTGAAGTTGCTACCGTTGCTCTTAAGCTTTTCTTTCTCTAGGAACTGGTTAAAATTGATTGAGGACGCCATATCTACAACATATATTTGCAATAGTTTAGACTAATGTTTATGACAAATTGAGTTCAAATTTTAATTCAACAAAATTAAAAATGTAGGTGAACTCCCACTCAAAACAATATCCCTCGCAATGTCTTAGTGATCACACGAACCAAATCCACTACATCAAGCCCGATCATCACGAGACGAGATGTAACTTCAATGGCGAACACTCAAAGCGTTCATCATATCAATCATATGATTCATGCTCTACCTTTCGGTATCACGTGTTCTGAGACCATGTCTGTACATGCTAGGCTCGTCAAGGCCACCTTAGTATCCGCATGTGCAA
Source organism: Lolium rigidum (assembly GCF_022539505.1). Classification (NCBI taxonomy): domain Eukaryota; kingdom Viridiplantae; phylum Streptophyta; class Magnoliopsida; order Poales; family Poaceae; genus Lolium; species Lolium rigidum. The sequence continues at coordinate 166,077,525 of NC_061509.1, read as the reverse complement.
AACTGGCTTGCACCCGTTGTATGCACTTGTTGATTCTATCACACCCGATCATCACGAGATGCTTCGAAACGACAAATCTTGGCAACGGTGCTACTAAGGATGAACACTTTATTATCTTGATATTTTAGTGAGAGGGATCATCTTATAATGCTACCGTCGCGATCTAAGCAAAATAAGATGCATAAAGGATTAACATCACATGCAGTTCATATGTGATATGATATGGCCCTTTTGTCTTTGCGCCTTTGATCTTCATCTCCAAAGCACGGACATGATCTCCATCATCAACGGGCATGATCTCCATCATCGTCGGCGTAGCGTCAAGGTCAATGGCGCCGTCTTCATGATTGTTCTCCCATGTAGCAACTATTACAACTTCTTTGAAATACTACTCAACATGAAATTTAAAGACAACCATAAGGCTCTTGCCGGTTGCCACAATACAATAATGATCATCTCGTACATATTCATCATCACATTATGGCCATAGCACATCACCAAACCCCTGCAAAAACAAGTTAGACGTCTCTAATTTGGTTTGCATATTTTACGTGGTTTAGGGTTTTCGAGTAAGATCTAATCTACCTACGAACATGAACCACAACGGTGATACTAGTGTTGTCAATAGAAGAGTAAATTGAATCTTCACTATAGTACGAGAGACAGACACCCGCAAAGCCACTTATGCAATACAAGTTGCATGTCGAGCGTGGAGCAAATCTCATGAACGCGGTCATGTAAAGTTAGCCCGAGCCGCTTCATCCCACTATGCCACAAAGATGCAAAGTACTCAAACTAAAGGCAACATAAGCATCAACGCCCACAAAACCATTGTGTTCTACTCGTGCAACCATCTATGCATAGACACGGCTCCGATACCACTGTAGGGATTCGTTGCATAGAAAACAAAAAATTTCCTACCGCGAGAACGCAATCCAAGCCAAGATGCAATCTAGAAGACGGGAGCAACGAGGAGATGATCGAGACTCACCCTTGAAGATTTCCAAAGCCTACAAGATAAGGCTCTTGTTGCTACGGTAGACGATCACTTGCCGCTTGCAAAAGCGCGTAGAAGATCTTGATCACGGTGCCACGATCGGGCAGCACCTCCGTACTCGGTCACACGTTCGGTGTTGATGAAGACGACGTCCTTCTCCCCGTTCCAGCGGGCAGCGGAAGTAGTAGCACCTCCTTGAATCCGGCAGCACGACGGCGTGGTGGCGGTGGCGATGGAGAACTCCGGCGGAGCTTCGCTAAGCGTGCGGGAGAGGTGGAGGAGAGAGGGGCGGCTAGGGTTTGGGAGAGGGGGTGGCCGGCCTCTATGGGGTGCGGCCAGCTTGGTGGCTTGTGGTGGCCGGCCCCCTCCCCTATGCCCTTCATTATATAGGTGGATCCCCAAGTGTTGGACTACAAGTCTTCGAATAAGACCCCAACACAAGAACCTTCCATGTAGTAGGGAAACCTACCCAAGGTGGGACTCCCACCCAAGTGGGGTTCCCACCCTTCCATGAAGGGGGGTGGCCGGCCCCCTTGGTGGAGTCCACCTTGGACTCCCTCCTCTAGGGTTGGCCGGCCATGGGGAGGTGGAGTCCCTCTGGGACTCCTCCTTCCTTAGTGATTCCTTCCGGACTTTTCTAGAACCTTCTAGAACCTTCCGAAAAATCACCGGATCATTTTCAAACTTATAAAATGACTTCCTATATATGAATCCTATTCTCCGGACCATTCCGGAACTCCTCGTGATGTCCGGGATCCCATCCGAGACTTCGAACAATACTTCGAACTCCATTCCATATTCAAGTTCTACCATTTCAACATCAAACCTTAAGTGTGTCACCCTACGGTTCGCGAACTATGTGGACATGGGTGAGAACTCTCTCCGACCAATAACCAATAGCGGGATCCGGAGATCCATAATGGCTCCCACATATTCAACGATGACTTTAGTGATCGAATGAACCATTCACATATAATACCAATTCCCTTTGTCACGCGATATTTTACTTGTCCGAGGTTTGATCATCGGTATCACTCTATACCTTGTTCAACCTCGTCTCCTGACAAGTACTCTTTACTCGTACCGTGGTATGTGGTCTCTTATGAACTTATTCATATGCTTGCAAGACATTAGACGACATTCCACCGAGAGGGCCCAGAGTATATCTATCCGTCAAAGGGATGGACGAATCCCACTGTTGATCCATATTCCTCAACTCATACTTTCCGGATACTTAATCCCACCTTTATAACCATCCATTTACGCAGTGGCGTTTGATGTAATCAAAGTACCTTAATGACGTGGTAAAGGACTAGGTAACTATGTATCGAAAGCTTATAGCAAATAACTTAATGACGTGATCTTATGCTACGCTTAATTGGGTGTGTCCATTACATCATTCATATAATGATATAACCTTGTTATTAATAACATCCAATGTTCATGATTATGAAACTAATCATCTATTAATCAACAAGCTAGTTAAGAGGCTTACTAGGGACTCATTGTTGTTTACATATCACACATGTATCAATGTTTCGGTTAATACAATTATAGCATGGTATATAAACATTTATCATAAACATAAAGATATATAATAACCACTTTTATTATTGCCTCTTGGGCATATCTCCAACACCTCCTTCATGCATCTAGAAATGATCCACAAGATCATCTTGTAGTTGGTGATGAGTCACCGAGTCTGGGATATCCTGACGCGTGGCGAGGAAGGAAAAAATGCAACCGACACCTGGTGATTGATACGTCTCCGACGTATCGATAATTTCTTATGTTCCATGCCACATTATTGATGATATCTACATGTTTTATACACATTATATGTCGTATTTATGCATTTTCCGGCACTAACCTATTAACGAGATGCCGAAGAGCCGATTGCGTTGTTTTCTGCTGTTTTTGGTTTCAGAAATCCTACAAAGGAAATATTCTCGGAATTGGACGAAATCAACGCCCAGGGTCCTATTTTGCCACGAAGCTTCCAGAAGACCGAAGACGTAACGAAGTGGGGCGACGAGGCGGCGACACGCCAGCGCGGTGCGGCCTGGGCCCTGGCCGCGCGGCCCTGTCGTGTGGGCCCCTCACGTCGCCCCTTTACCTGCCCTTCCGCCTACAAATAGCCTTCGTCGCGAAACCCCCAGTACCGAGAGCCACGATACGGAAAACCTTACTGAGACACCGCCGCCGCCAATCCCATCTCGGGGGATTCTGGAGATCGCCTCCGGCACCCTACCGGAGAGGGGAATCATCTCCCGGAGGACTCTTCACCGCCATGGTCGCCTCCGGAGTGATGAGTGAGTAGTTCACCCCCGGACTATGGGTCCATAGCAGTAGCTAGATGGTTGTCTTCTCCTCATGTGCTTCATTGTCGGATCTTGTGAGCTGCCTAACATGATCAAGATCATCTATCCAGTAATTCTATATGTTGTGTTTGTCGGGATCCGATGGATAGAGAATACTATGTTATGTTGATTATCAATCTATTACCTATGTGTTGTTTATGATCTTGCATGCTCTCCGTTATTAGTAGAGGATCTGGCCAAGTTTTTGCTCTTAACTCCAAGAGGTAGTATTTATGCTCGATAGTGGGTTCATGTCTCCGTGAATGCGGGGAGTGACGAGAAACCTCTAAGGTTATGGATGTCATCGTTGCCACTAGGGATAAAACATTGATGCTATGTCCGAGGATGTAGTTATTGATTACATTACGCACCATAATTAATGCAATTGTCTGTTGTTTTGCAACTTAATACTGGAAGGGGTTCGGATGATAACCTGAAGGTGGACTTTTTAGGCATAGATGCATGCTGGATAGCGGTCTATGTTCTATGTCGTAATGCCCAATTAAATCTCACAATATTCATCATATCATGTATGTGCATTGTTATGCCCTCTCTATTTGTCAATTGCCCGACTGTAATTTGTTCACCCAACATGCTATTTATCTTATGGGAGAGACACCTCTAGTGAACTGTGGACCCCGGTCCATTCTTTACATCTGAAATACAAATCTGTTGCTATTGTTCTTTACTGTTCTTGCAAACAATCATCATCCACACTATACATCTAATCCTTTGTTACGACAAGCCGGTGAGATTGACAACCTCACTTGTTTCGTTGGGGCAAAGTACTTTGGTTGTGTTGTGCAGGTTCCACGTTGGCGCCGGAATCCCTGGTGTTGCGCCGCACTACATCCCGCCTCCATCAACCTTCAACGTGCTTCTTGACTTCTACTGGTTCGATTAAACCTTGGTTTCTTACTGAGGGAAACTTGCCGATGTGCGCATCACACCTTCCTCTTGGGGTTCCCAACGGACGTGTCAACTACACGCATCAAGAAAATTTCTGGCGCCGTTGCCGGGGAGATCAAGACACGCTGCAAGGGGAGTCTCCACAATCCAATCTCTTTACTTTGTTTTTGTCTTGCTTTATTTTATTTACTACTTTTCTTGCACTCTATATCAAAAACACAAAAAAAATGGTTACTTGCATTTATTTTATCTAGTTTGCTTTATTTACTACTGCTAAAATGGCCACTCCTGAAAATACTAAGTTGTGTGACTTCACAACCACAAATAATAATGATTTCTTATGCACACCTATTGCTCCACCTGCTACTACAGCAGAATTCTTTGAAATTAAACCTGCTTTACTTGAATCTTGTTATGCGAGAGCAATTTTCCGGTGTTAGTTACGATGATGCTGCTGCCCATCTCAATAACTTTGTTGAATTGTGTGAAATGCAAAAGTATAAAGATGTAGATGGTGAAATTATAAAATTAAAATTGTTTCCTTTCTCATTAAGAGGAAGAGTTAAAAATTGGTTGCTATCTCTGCCTAAGAATAGTATTGATTCATGGACTAAATGTAAGGATGCTTTTATTGGTAGATATTATCCCCCTGCTAAAATTATATCTTTGAGGAGTAGCATAATGAATTTAAACAATTAGATAATGAACATGTTGCTCAAGCTTGGGAAAGAATGAAATCTTTGGTTAAAAATTGCCCAACCCATGGAGTCGACTACTTGGATGATCATCCAAACCTTTTATGCGGGATCTGAACTTTTCTTCGCGAAACCTATTGGATTCAGCTGCTGGAGGTACCTTTATGTCCATCACTCTTGGTGAAGCAACAAAGCTCCTTGATAATATGATGATTAATTACTCTAAATGGCACACGGAAAGAGCTCCACAAGGTAAGAAGATAAATTATGTCGAAGAATCCTCTTCCTTGAGTGATAAGATTGATGCTATTATGTCTATGCTTGTGAATGATAGGACTAATGTTGATCCTAATAATGTTCCGTTAGCTTCATTGGTTGCTCAAGAAGAACATGTTGATGTAAACTTCATTAAAAATAATAATTTCAACAACAATGCTTATCGGAACAATTCTAGTAATAACTATAGGCCCTATCCTTATAATAATGGTAACGGTTATGCTGATTCTTATGGGAATTCTTACAACAATAATAGGAACACACCCCCTGGACTTGAAGCTATGCTTAAAGAATTTATTAGTACACAAACTGCTTTTAACAAATCTGTTGAGAAAAAGCTCAATAAAATTGATATTCTCACTTCTAAGGTTGATAGTCTTGCCTCTGATGTTGATCTTTTGAAATCGAAAGTTATGCCTAATAAGGATATTGAAAATAAAATTGTTACTACAGCAAATGCCATCCAAGTTAGAATTAATGAGAATATAAGATTGATGGCTGAATTGCATGCTAGGTGGGAAAGAGAAGAAAATGAAAAACTAGCTAAAGAGAATAATGTAGCTAAAGTTTGGACTATTACCACTACTAGTAATGTTAATGATTCACATGTTGCTGCACCTCCTACTAATAATGGTGAAAGAATTGGTGTTGGCAATGTTACTACTCCTAGTGCAAAGCGTGCAAAATTGTCTGAAACTGCTAAAACTGCTGAAACTGCCTGTGATAAAACTGCTGAAATTTTTTCCAACATTGGGGATGATGATCCCATTGCTTTAGATTATAATGGTTTGGATTTTGATGATTGCCACATCTCTGAAGTTATAAAGTTCTTACAAAAACTTGCTAAGAGTCCCAATGCTAGTGCTATAAACTTGGCTTTCACAAAACATATTACAAATGCTCTCATAAAAGCTAGAGAAGAGAAACTAAAACTTGAAACTTCTATTCCTAGAAAGCTAGAGGATGGTTGGGAGCCCATCATTAAAATGAAGGTCAATGACTTTGATTGTAATGCTTTATGTGATCTTGGTGCAAGTATTTCCGTTATGCCTAAGAAAATTTATAATATGCTTGACTTGCCACCATTGAAAAATTGTTATTTGGATGTTAATCTTGTTGATAATGCTATAAAGAAACCTTTGGGGAAAGTTGATAACATTCGCATTACCGTTAACAATAACCTTGTCCCCGTTGATTTTGTTGTCTTGGATATTGAATGCAATGCATCTTGTCCCATTATATTGGGAAGACCTTTTCTTCGAACTGTTGGTGCTACCATTGATATGAAGGAAGGTAATATTAAATATCAATTTCCTCTCAAGAAAGGTATGGAACACTTCCCTAGAAAGAGAATGAAGTTACCTTTTGATTCTATTATTAGAACAAGTTATGATGTTGATGCTTCATCTCTCGATAACACTTGATATACACTTTCTGCGTCTAGCTGAAAGGCGTTAAAGAAAAGCGCTTATGGAAGACAACCCATGTTTTTACTACAGTATTTTTGTTTTATATTTGAGTCTTGGAAATTGTTTACTACTGTAGCAACCTCTCCTTATCTTAGTTTTGTGCATTGTTGTGCCAAGTAAAGTCTTTGATAGTAAGGTTCATACTAGATTTGGATTACTGCGTAGTAACAGATTTCTTTGCTGTCACGAATTTCGACCTGCCCCTCTGTAGGTAGCTCAGAAAAATATGCCAATTTACGTGCGTGATCCTCAGATATGTACGCAACTTTCATTCAATTTGGGCATTTTCATTTGAGCAAGTCTGGTGCCTCAATAAAATTCATCTTTACGGACTGTTCTGTTTTGACAGATTCTGCCTTTTATTTCGCATTGCCTCTTTTGCTGTGTTGGATGGATTCCTTTGTTCCATTGACTTCCAGTAGCTTTGTGCAATGTCCAGAAGTGTTAAGAATGATTGTGTCACCTCTGAACATGTGAATTTTGATTATACACTAACCCTCTAATGAGTTTGTTTCGAGTTTGGTGTGGAGGAAGTTTTCAAGGGTCAAGAGAGGAGGATGATATACCATGATCAAGAAGAGTGAAAAGTCTAAGCTTGGGGATGCCCCTGTGGTTCATCCCTGCATATTTCAAGAAGACTCAAGCATCTAAGCTTGGGGATGCCCAAGGCATCCCCTTCTAATCGACAACTTATCAGGTCACTTCTCTTGAAACTATATTTTTATTCGGCCACATCTTATGTACTTTACTTGGAGCGTCTATTTGTTTTTGTTTTTTTTTGTTTGAATAAATGCTTGTGTGGGAGAGAGACACGCTCCGCTGGTTCATATGAACACATGTGTTCTTAGCTTTTAATTTTCATGGCGAAGGTTGAAACTGCTTCGTTAATTGTTATATGGTTGGAAACGGAAAATGCTACATGTGGTAATTGGTAGAATGTCTTGAATAATTGATACTTGGCAATTGTTGTGCTCATGTTTAAGCTCTTGCATCATATACTTTACACCCATTAATGAAGAAATACATAGAGCTTGCTAAAATTTGGTTTGCATAATTGGTCTCTCTAAGGTCTAGATAATTTCTAGTAAAGAGTTTGAACAACAAGGAAGACGGTGTAGAGTCTTATAATGTTTACAATATGTCTTTTATGTGAGTTTTGCTGCATCGGTTCATCCTTGTGTTTGTTTCAAATAACCTTGCTAGCCTAAGCCTTGTATCGAGAGGGAATACTTCTCATGCATCCAAAATCCTTGAGCCAACCACTATGCCATTTGTGTCCACCATACCTACCTACTACATGGTATTTCTCCGCCATTCCAAAGTAAATTGCTTGAGTGCTATGATACGTCTCCGACATATCGATAATTTCTTATGTTCCATGCCACATTATTGATAATATCTACATGTTTTATACACATTATATGTCGTATTTATGCATTTTCCGGCACTAACATATTAACGAGATGCCGAAGAGCCAGTTGTTGTTTTCTGCTGTTTTTGGTTTCAGAAATCCTAGTAAAGAAATATTCTCGGAATTGGACGAAATCAACGCCCAGGGTCCTATTTTGCCACGAAGCTTCCAGAAGACCGAAGGAGAGTCGAAGTGGGGCCACGAGGTGGCGACACACCAGGGCGGCGCGGCCCAGGCCCTGGCCGCGCCGGCCTGTGGTGTGGGCCCCTCGTGACGCCCCTTTACCTGCCCTTCCGCCTACAAATAGCCTTCGTCGCGAAACCCCCAGTACCGAGAGCCACGATACGGAAAACCTTACTGAGACGCCGCCGCCGCCAATCCCATCTCGGGGGATTCTGGAGATCACCTCCGGCACCCTGCCGGAGAGGGGAATCATCTCCCGGAGGACTCTTCACCGCCATGGTCGCCTCCGGAGTGATGAGTGAGTAGTTCACCCCTGGACTATGGGTCCATAGCAGTAGCTAGATGGTTGTCTTCTCCTCATGTGCTTCATTGTCGGATCTTGTGAGCTGCCTAACATGATCAAGATCATCTATCCGTAATTCTATATGTTGTGTTTGTCGGGATCCGATGGATAGAGAATACTATGTTATGTTGATTATCAATCTATTACCTATGTGTTGTTTATGATCTTGCATGCTCTCCGTTATTAGTAGAGGCTCCGGCCAAGTTTTTGCTCTTAACTCCAAGAGGGAGTATTTATGCTCGATAGTGGGTTCATGCCTCCATTAAATGCAGGACGAGTGACGGAAAGTTCTAAGGTTGTGGATGTGTTGTTGCCACTAGGGATAAAACATTGATGCTATGTCCGAGGATGTAGTTATTGATTACATTACGCACCATACTTAATGCAATTGTCTCGTTGTTTTGCAACTTAATACTGGAAGGGGTTCGGATGATAACTCGAAGGTGGACTTTTTAGGCATAGATGCATGCTTGGATAGCGGTCTATGTACTTTGTCGTAATGCCCAATTAAATCTCACAATATTCATCATGTCATGTATGTGCATTGTTATGCCCTCTCTATTTGTCAATTGCCCGACTGTAATTTGTTCACCCAACATGCTATCTTATGGGAGAGACACCTCTAGTGAACTGTGGACCCCGGTCCATTCTTTACATCTGAAATACAAATCTGTCTGCAATACTTGTTCTTTACTGTTCTTGCAAACAATCATCATCCACACTATACATCTAATCCTTTGTTACAACAAGCCGGTGAGATTGACAACCTCACTGTTTCGTTGGGGCAAAGTACTTTGGTTGTGTTGTGTAGGTTCCACGTTGGCGCCGGAAATTCTGGTGTTGCGCCGCACTACATCCCGCCGCCATCAACCTTCAACGTGCTTCTTGGCTCCTCCTGGTTCGATAAACCTTGGTTTCTTTCTGAGGGAAAACTTGCTGCTGTGCGCATCATACCTTCCTCTTGGGGTTCCCAACGAACGTGTGAGTTACACGCCATCAAGCATATTTTCTGGCGCCGTTGCCAGGGAGATCAAGACACGCTGCAAGGGGAGTCTCCACAATCCAATCTCTTTACTTTGTTTTTGTCTTGCTTTATTTTATTTACTACTTTGTTTGCTGCATTATATCAAAACCAAAAAAAAATTAGTTGCTAGCTTTACTTTATTTACTGTCTTGCACTCTATATTAAAAACACAAAAAAATTAGTTACTTGCATTTACTTTATCTAGTTTGCTTTATTTACTACTGTTAAAATGGCCACTCCTGAAAATACTAAGTTGTGTGACTTCACAACCACAAATAATAATGATTTCTTATGCACACCTATTGCTCCACCTGCTACTACGAGCAGAATTCTTTGAAATTAAACCCGCTTTCTATCGAATCTTGTTATGCGAGAGCAATTTTCCAGTGTTAGTTCCGATGATGCTGCTGCCCATCTCAATAATTTTGTTGAATTGTGTGAAATGCAAAAGTATAAAGATGTAGATGGTGACATTATAAAATTAAAATTGTTTCCTTTCTCATTAAGAGGAAGAGCTAAAGATTGGTTGCTATCTCTCGCCTAAGAATATTATTGATTCATGGACTAAATGCAAGGATGCTTTTATTGGTAGATATTATCCCCCTGCTAAAATTATATCTTTGAGAAGTAGCATAATGAATTTTAAACAATTAGATAATGAACATGTTGCTCAAGCTTGGGAAAGAATGAAATCTTTGGTTAAAAATTGCCCAACCCATGGATCGACTACTTGGATGATCATCCAAACCTTTTATGCAGGACTAAACTTTTCTTCGCGGAACCTATTGGATTCAACTGCTGGAGGTACCTTTATGTCCATCACTCTTGGTGAAGCAACAAAGCTCCTTGATAATATGATGATTAATTACTCCGAATGGCACACGGAAAGAGCTCCACAAGGTAAGAAGGTAAATTCTGTCGAAGAAACCTCTTCCTTGAGTGATAAGATTGATGCTATTATGTCTATGCTTGTGAATGATAGGAGTAATGTTGATCCTAATAATGTTCCGTTAGCTTCATTGGTTGCCCAAGAAGAACATGTTGATGTAAACTTCATTAAAAATAATAATTTCAACAACAATGCTTATCGGAACAATTCTAGTAATAACTATAGGCCTTATCCTTATAATAATGGTAATGGTTATGTTAATTCTTATGGGAATTCTTACAAAAATAATAGGAACACACCCCCTGGACTTGAAGCTATGCTTAAAGAATTTATTAGTACACAAACTGCTTTTAACAAATCTGTTGAGGAAAAGCTCAATAAAATTGATATTCTCGCTTCTAAGGTTGATAGTCTTGCCTCTGATGTTGATCTTTTGAAATCGAAAGTTATGCCTAATAAGGATATTGAAAATAAAATTGTTACTACAGCAAATGCCATCCAAGTTAGAATTAATGAGAATATAAGATTGATGGCCGAATTGCATGCTAGGTGGGTGATAACCCACAAGTATAGGGGATCGCAACAGTCTTCGAGGGAAGTAAAACCCAAATTTATTGATTCGACACAAGGGGAGGTAAAGAATACTTATAAGCCTTAACAACTGAGTCGTCAATTCAGCTGCACCTGGAAAAGCACTAGCAACAAGGGTGATGTGAAAGTAGCAGATGATATGAGAGCGAGTAGTAACGAGTAACACGACAGCGAGTAATAGTAACATAGGAGCAATGGCACGAGAAAATAGTTGATACTACTTCCAATGACATGTAGAACGAGTATATAATGATGAGAGAGGGACCGGGGTTCCCAGCTATCTACACTAGTGGCAACTCTCCAATAACAAGTGTTGGGTGAACAAATTACAGTCGGGAAATTGATAGGATTGAAATAGCATTAAGACAGAATATCAAGATCATTAATCATGTAGGCATGTTTCCCAATTGTAGTCGTACGTGCTCGCAATGAGAAACTTGCACAACATCTTTTGTCCTACCAGTACGGTGGCAGCCGGCCTCAAGGGAATCTACTGGATATTAAGGTACTCCTTTTAATAGAGCACCGGAGCAAAGCATTAACACTCCGTGAAAACATGTGATCCTCACATCACTACCATCCCCTCCGGTTGTCCCGATTTCGTCACTTCGGGGCCATTGGTTCCGGACAGCGACATGTGCATACAACTTGTAGATACAATCTAAGCAATAAGTATAGAGCTTAAATCTAAGATCATGCCACTCGGGCCCTAGTGACAAGCATTAAACACAACAAGATTGCAGCAATAATAACTTCATAAACTTTGTAGATAGACAATCATAACGTAACAATCCATCGGATCCCGGCAAACACAACACCGATTACATCAGATGAATCTCAATCATGTAAGGCAGCTCATGAGATCATTGTATTGAAGTACATGGGGGAGAGAATACCAACTAGCTACAGCTAGAACCCGTAGTCCATGGGGGAACTACTCACGGAGCATGATGGAGGCGATGGCGTTGATGGAGATGGCTTCCGGGGGCACTTCCCCGTCCCGGCAGGGTGCCGGGACAGAGACTTCTGTCCCCCGAATTGGAGTTTCGCGATGGTGGCGGCGCCCCTGGAGTCTTTCTGGAGTTTTCGTCAAGAGGTACCATGTTTTTAGGTCGAAAGGGATTTTATAGGCGAAGAGGCGGCGCAGGGGGCACCTGGGGGCTCCCCACCACAGGCCGGCGCGGGCCCAGGCCAGGCCGCGCCGCCCTATGGTGTGGTGGCCCTCTAGCCCCTCTCCGACTCTTCTTCGGTGTTCTGGATGCTTCCGGAAAAATAGGAGGTTTGGTCTTCGTTTCGTTGAATTCCGAGAATATTGCCCGAACAGCCTTTCTGGAACCAAAAACGAGCGAAAACAGAAGCGGCACCGTGGCATCTTGTTAATAGGTTAGTTCCGGAAAACGCATAAAAACATTATAAAGTGCAAGCAAAACATGTAAGTATTGTCATAAAACAAGCATGGAACGACAGAAATTATGGATACGTCGGGGACGTATCAGCATCCCCAAGCTTAGTTCCTGCTCGTCCCGAGCAGGTAAACGATAAAAAGAATAATTTCTGTAGTGACATGCTACTTACATAACCTTGATCATACTATTACAAAGCATATGAGATGAATGAAGTGACTCAAGGCAATGATCTATAGTTGCTAACAAATAGATAACATATAGCAAAACTTTTCATGAAGAGTACTTTCAAGACAAGTATCAAAAGTCTTGCACAAGAGTTAACTCATAAAGCAATAAGTCGGGTGCCTCAATAAAATCCATCTTTACGGACTGTTCTGTTTTGACAGATTCTGCCTTTTTATTTCGCATTGCCTCTTTTGCTATGATGGATGAATTTCTTTGTTCCATTAATGTCCAGTAGATTTATGCAATGTCCGAAGTGTTAAGAATGATTGTGTCACCTCTGAACATGTTAATTTTTATTATGCACTAACCCTCTAATGAGTTGTTTCGAGTTTGGTGTGGAGGAAGTTTTCAAGGATCAAGAGAGGAGGATGATACAATATGATCAAGGAGAGTGAAAGCTCTAAGCTTGGGGATGCCCCGGTGGTTCACCCCTGCATATTTTAAGAAGACTCAAGCGTCTAAGTTTGGGGATGCCCAAGGCATCCCCTTCTTCATCGACAACATTATCAGGTTCCTCCCCTGAAACTATATTTTTATTCCATCACATCTTATGTACTTTGCTTGAAGCGTCGGTTTGTTTTTGTTTTGTTTGAATAAAATGGATCCTAGCATTCATTGTGTGGGAGAGAGACACGCTCCGCTGTTGCATATGGAAAAATATGTCCTTAGGCTTTACTCATAGTATTCATGGCGAAGGTTGAATCTTCTTCGTTAAATTGTTATATGGTTGGAATCGGGAAATGCTACATGTAGTAATTCTAAAATGTCTTGAATAATTTGATACTTGGCAATTGTTGTGCTCATGTTTAAGCTCTTGCATCATATACTTTGCACCCATTAATGAAGAAACACCTAGAGCTTGCTAAATTTGGTTTGCATATTTGGTCTCTCTAAAGTCTAGATAATTTCTAGTATTGAGTTTTGAACAACAAGGAAGACGGTGTAGAGTCTTATAATGTTTACAATATGTCTTTTATGTGAGTTTTGCTGCACCGGTTCATTCTTGTGTTTGTTTCAAATAACCTTGCTAGCCTAAACCTTGTATCGAGAGGGAATACTTCTCATGCATCCAAAATCCTTGAGCCAACCACTATGCCATTTGTGTCCACCATATCTACCTACTACATGGTATTTCTCCGCCATTCCAAAGTAAATTTCTTGAGTGCTACCTTTAAAAATTTCCATTCCCTACCTTTACAATATATAGCTCATGGGACAAATAGCTTAAAAACTATTGTAGTATTGAATATGTACTTATGCACTTTATCTCTTATTAAGTTGCTTGTTGTGCGATAACCATGTTCCCGGGGACGCCATCAACTATTCTTTGTTGAATATCATGTGAGTTGCTATGCATGTCCGTCTTGTCTGAAGTAAGAGAGATCTACCACTTTAATGGTTAGAGCATGCATATTGTTAGAGAAGAACATTGGGCCGCTAACTAAAGCCATGAATCATGGTGGAAGTTTCAGTTTTGGACATATATCCTCAATCTCATATGGGAACACTAATTGTTGCTACATGCTTATGCATTAAAGAGGAGTCCATTATCATGTTGTCCATGTTGTCCCGGTATGGATGTCTAAGTTGAGAATAATCAAAAGCGAGAAATCCAAAATGCGAGCTTTCTCCTTAGACCTTTGTACAGGCGGCATGGAGGTACCCCTTTGTGACACTTGGTTAAAACATGTGTATTGCGATGATCCCGGTAGTCCAAGCTAATTAGGACAAGGTGCGGGCACTATTAGTATACTATGCATGAGGCTTGCAACTTGTAAGATATAATTTACATAATACATATGCTTTATTACTACCGTTGACAAAATTGTTTCTTGTTTTCAAAATAAAAGCTCTAGCACAAATATAGCAATCGATGCTTTCCTCTTTGAAGGACCTTTCTTTTACTTTTATGTTGAGTCAGTTCACCTATTTCTCTCCACCTCAAGAAGCAAACACTTGTGTGAACTGTGCATTGATTCCTACATATATACTTGCATATTGCACTTGTTATATTACTATATGTTGACAATTATCCATGAGATATACATGTTATAAGTTGAAAGCAACCGCTGAAACTTAATCTTCTTTTGTGTTGCTTCAATACCTTTACTTTGATTTATTGCTTTATGAGTTAACTCTTATGCAAGACTTATTGATGCTTGTCTTGAAGTGCTATTCATGAAAAGTCTTTGCTTTATGATTCATTTGTTTACTCATGTCATTACCATTGTTTTGATCGCTGCATTCATTACATATGTTTACAATAGTATGATCAAGGTTATGATGGCATGTCACTCCGGAAATTATCTTTGTTATCGTTTACCTGCTCGGGACGAGCGAGAACTAAGCTTGGGGATGCTGATACGTCTCCGACGTATCGATAATTTCTTATGTTCCATGCCACATTATTGATGATATCTACATGTTTTATACACATTATATGTCGTATTTATGCATTTTCCGGCACTAACCTATTAACGAGATGCCGAAGAGCCAGCTTCGTCGTTTTCTGCTGTTTTTGGTTTCGGGAAATCCTACAAAGGAAATATTCTCGGAATTGGACGAAATCAACGCCCAGGGTCCTATTTTGCCACGAAGCTTCCAGAAGACCGAAGACGTAACGAAGTGGGGCGACGAGGCGGCGACACGCCAGGGCGGCGCGGCCTGGGCCCTGGCCGCGCGGCCCTGTCGTGTGGGCCCCTCGCGTCGCCCCTTTACCTGCCCTTCCGCCTACAAATAGCCTTCGTCGCGAAACCCCCAGTACCGAGAGCCACGATACGGAAAACCTTACTGAGACGCCGCCGCCGCCAATCCCATCTCGGGGGATTCTGGAGATCGCCTCCGGCACCCTGCCGGAGAGGGGAATCATCTCTCGGAGGACTCTTCACCGCCATGGTCGCCTCCGGAGTGATGAGTGAGTAGTTCACCCCTGGACTATGGGTCCATAGCAGTAGCTAGATGGTTGTCTTCTCCTCATGTGCTTCATTGTCGGATCTTGTGAGCTGCCTAACATGATCAAGATCATCTATCTCGTAATTCTATATGTTGTGTTTGTCGGGATCCGATGGATAGAGAATACTATGTTATGTTGATTATCAATCTATTACCTATGTGTTGTTTATGATCTTGCATGCTCTCCGTTATTAGTAGAGGCTCGCCCAAGTTTTTGCTCTTAACTCCAAGAGGGAGTATTTATGCTCGATAGTGGGTTCATGTCTCCGTGAATGCGGGGAGTGACAGAAACCTCTAATGTTATGGATGTACTCGTTGCCACTAGGGATAAAACATTGATGCTATGTCCGAGGATGTAGTTATTGATTACATTACGCACCATACTTAATGCAATTGTCTGTTGTTTTGCAACTTAATACTCGGAAGGGGTTCGGATGATAACCTGAAGGTGGACTTTTTAGGCATAGATGCATGCTGGATAGCGGTCTATGTACTATGTCGTAATGCCCAATTAAATCTCACAATATTCATCATATCATGTATGTGCATTCTTATGCCCTCTCTATTTGTCAATTGCCCGACTGTAATTTGTTCACCCAACATGCTATTTATCTTATGGGAGAGACACCTCTAGTGAACTGTGGACCCCGGTCCATTCTTTACATCTGAAATACAAATCTGCTGCTATTGTTCTTTATTGTTCTTGCAAACAATCATCATCCACACTATACATCTAATCCTTTGTTACAGCAAGCCGGTGAGATTGACAACCTCACTGTTTCGTTGGGGCAAAGTACTTTGGTTGTGTTGTGCGGGTTCCACGTTGGCGCCGGAATCCCCGGTGTTGCGCCGCACTACATCCCGCCGCCATCAACCTTCAACGTGCTTCTTGACTCCTACTGGTTCGATTAAACCTTGGTTTCTTACTGAGGGAAACTTGCCGCTGTGCGCATCACACCTTCCTCTTGGGGTTCCCAACGGACGTGTCAACTACACGCATCAGTGATCAACATTCACAAGAGGACCATGTCGGTAATACAGTTCATTGGCATGCATTAGATGCTCCCGCTCACTCCCAGTGATCATGTATTGTATGATCACGCATGCAGTCATCATCTCCCACATCTGATCATTCGATAAGGTAAGAGCGGGGTACCAGACTAGCAAATCGAGCTTGGAGCACACCAAATAATCGATCGATATCATTTCTGCAAGCCTTCTTGCACTGAGAAAACCAAGCTCTTTTCCTGCGGTAGGGTTTGAGATTGTGTTCACAAATGTTGATCATCTTGGATCGATGTCATCCGTCAGGTAGCATCCGTTGGTGTAGTCGTGGCCATTGGTCACATAGTTCACCGGAGGAGAATGGCCTTCAACAAGGTTGGAAAACACATTCGAGCACTGCAACATGTTGTTGTCATTGTTAGATCCACTCATACCGAAGAAAGCATGCCTAATCCACATATCATGATATGCCAGTGCCTCAAGTACCACACTGCAAGCTCGTTTGTGACCTTTGTACATTCCTTACCAAGGAAATGGACAGTTTTCTTTCATGCCCAATGCATGCAATCGATGCTTCCAAGCATCCCAGGAAACCATGTCAACCATGTCAACGTGTTCTATGCCATGATCCGGGCAGTTTCTTATGCAGATGGGGATCTCAAGTATAGTTCTCCAAACACTGTCACCACTGCTCTACAGCACCGATACATGCACTCAATGGTAGCGTACTCGGCCATGCACATGTAGTCAACCCGTATATCACCTGGAGCTCCATAGGCAAGCATCCTCAAAGCAGTTGTGCATTTCTAGATCGAGGAAAACCAATTGTGCCAACACAATCTTGATTGCAAACAAAGTTGGTGTCAAATTCCCTACCGGTCAGCACAATCTCCATAAACAGCTTCCGATTCATCCAGAAACGGCGCTGAAATACCACATCGTCGTGCAATTGCTTATCGGTGAAGTAGTCGGCGTAAAACATGCAATAACCCTCCAACCTTTGCCTTAGCTTGCTCTTGTGCCACCCTGGCATCGAACCTCCACGCCGCAGCTTCAAACCCCGGGCATACATGCCTAGGAGACAAGAGATGATCTTCATATGATCATCGGCAGCTGCAATGCAACAACATCGACCTCTTCCTCCGGCAGAGTGGTGACCATCTCCTCGTCGTTCGAATCGATGCCCAGGAAAATCGTCGAACACCTCGTCGGCAAGACAACCGCGAAGGAGATACGAAATTGTTGACGGGGCAGATGCAGGGCATGGTGGACGGCGAGGTAGGGCAGCAGAGGCGGTCCAGCCTTTCCAACGGCGGGAAATGGTGGAACGGAGAGCGATGGTGCCAACAACGATCTGGAAGGGTGGGCGGGGAAGGTTCAAAATGATGGAGCTTTTCCTCTCTTGCCAGCAACAATGCTGGCCCACAAGATTTTCAGCTCCATTCAACATCCTATTAGCCCCCTCTTGGGTTAGGTGCGGGAAATCAGCCTATGTCGGCCAAAAAAGGGGATTTGAGGGGACAACTGGGCAAAAAAATTGGTTCGATGCCTCGAAGATTTTTGGGGGCGCTTGGGGGAGAGTTGAGATGCTCTAACGATGAAAATACAGACGGTGTCTACTTGTGACTGGGAGTGACAAATCATTTGTCTTAGGGCATCTCCAGCGGCGCGACGCAAACGGTCGCTCAGCGACCGTTTCGCCATGACCGTAAATGCGTCTGGGGCCTGCTCCAGCGGAGCGACGCAAAGTGGCCGGGCCGTCCGCGGAGACGCAAACCTGGCCCAAATATGCGCCAGGTTTGCGTCTACGCGGACGCTGCGCGGACGCGCTGAGCGTCCTCCATTTCTTACCCGGTCCTGCAAGTCAAGGACAGCGAAATCGACCGCTTCGATTTGCTTCTTTTTCCCCTTCTTTGCTGCCCTAGTGCGACGCCACCACCCCAGCCCCACCCGCCGCCGTCCCGCCGCATCGCCACAGTACTCGTCGTCGGCTCCGTTGTCGTCGCGTGGGAGAGTAGGATCGTACTCGGGCTTGGCTCCGCCGCGTACCTACCGGCTGTTTTGGGGCCAAACGTTGTCGGTTTCGCTATCCGGCCTCGCCGCCCACGACCTATTCGGTCAATTGCGTCGGTAGGTTTCTTACTCGTGTTTTCGGCGCTATTGTGCGCGCCTGCGCGGCCATTGATACGCAGTTCGTACCCACGCAGATGGACATGTGGCAGATGTTGGACAAGTTCCGCGCGGAGGTCGTTGACTCCTCTTCTGATGAGGAGTCCGATCAGTCGACGCAGACATTGACAACTACTGCGGCCTCCATGATCCACGAGTTCACCTCAAACCCGGGGCCGGAGCACCGGGGCTCTGTGAAGGGGCGCTCCAAAAACCTGCCGTGCAACAGAGTGGAAGGGCAGGCCCGCCTCCACAAGGACTACTTCCACCTCACCAATCCGGTGTTCCCAGAAAAACTCTTCCGGCGCCGGTACAGGATGTCAAGGGACTTGTTCTTGGTCATTCTACGGGGCTTCAGAAACTATGACCCGTACTTCCAATGCAGGCCCGATGCAACAGGTGCGCTAGGCTTCACCTCGTACCAAAAATGCTCCGCGGCTATTCGCATGCTCTCATATGGAATGGCTGCGGACATATTCGATGAGTATCTTCGAATGGGTGAGAGCACCTGCCTTGAGGCCATGTACAGGTTTTGCCGAGCCGTGATTGCCGTGTTCGGAGAGTATTACTGTAGGGAGCCAACTGTTGAGGATACAAGGCGGCTCATGTCTATCAACGAGTCTAGAGGGTTCCCTGGAATGATTGGCAGCATAGATTGCATGCAATGGGAGTGGAAAAACTGTCCATTTGGATGGCAGGGTGCGTACAACGGGCATGAGGAGGGACGGACTGTCATTCTTGAAGCTGTCATATCTCAAGATTTATGGATTTGGCATTCATTCTTTGGCATGGCCGGTTCCAACAATGACATCAATGTGTTGCACTGATCACCGGTTTTCAACCGGCTCATGCAAGGCAAAGCTCCCCAGATGAGCTATGAGATCAATGGAAATGCATGTGACAAGCCATATTATCTTCCTGATGGCATCTACCCTGACTGGGCCACATTGGTGAAGACTGTCCGTAATCCAAACTCCGAGAAAACGAGGAGGTTTGCCAAGATGCAAGAGGCTTGCAGGAAATATGTGGAGCGCGGATTTGGTGTGCTCCAAGCTCGGTGGGCAATTGTCCGTCACCTGGCAAGAACATAGTCCCTGAAGATCATGCATGAGGTGATGACATGCTGCGTGATCATGCACAACATGATCGTTGAGAACGAGCGTCCTGATGGCCGCAATAAGAACCACTAGAAATTCCAAGGTGAGCTGGTGGCGCCACTTCCTGGAGCTTCATCTTGGCAGGACTATCTACATATCAATGTAGAAGTCACTAACAAGAACGTATGCAAACAGCTGCAGACGGATCTGATTGAGCATGAGTGGACATTGGTTGGCCATGAAGATTTGGTTGGCCATGAAGATCATGCCTAGAAAATACTATATCTTATTTTCATGTAGACTTTTAAAAATTTAAATGTAATAAGTATGACTTCGTTGAATTCCTTATTTTGTTGTTTCGAAACTTCATAATTGATGCAAACGCCGAAATGCGTCGGGCCGCTGGAGCCACCCTAGGTGCAAACGGACGCGCGGACAAAAATGGTATATCTCGCGTCCGCCGCGCGAGGCAAACGGACATTTCAGACGTGCGAACTGCGTTGCCCTGCTGGAGATGCCCTTAGTATTGTACACTTGTACACGCCAAGAACGTACACCGATGAGAAATTTCGCCAAGAACGTACACCGATGAGAAATTTCGCTGGCAAGGCATTATTGGCGTGACTTTTAGGCCAGCGCGCGTATTGCTTTGCTGCTACTGACAGTCGTTTCGTCAAATCAGTTGGCGCCGTTGGCACAGCAGCTCTTGGCATATTCGCCCGTATGGTTGGTGAAAAATGGCAATCACCGATGGTGCCTGCCCGTGCTGACGCGCATGCAGATAAGGACAAGCCACTCGAAGAAGAAGTCGCCCATTGATCGTCGTCTTCACGACAAATCATTTAGCAGCTGATTTGATCCCTTGCGAGCAGCACAACAACAAAAATCAGAAAAAGTTGCGTGTTCTCTTGGAAAAATACTGCACACAGCTCACAGCTCACAGCAGCGATGAACAGGGTAAGAACAAATGATCATCATTCAGTGAATCAGTATCCGCTCCTCTCTCTCTTTCTCCCCAGGCCAGAGGGACAGTTAAAACGGCTCTGTCAAAAAGACCAAATATTACTTGCTGTTCGTAGGTCGTAGCTAGCAAACTTAACCCTGATCGATCTGTCAAAAACGGAACTACAGCTAGCAGTAGCGACGACGCCGGCCCGAGGCCCGAGTAGGCACGCGAGGGTCAGGCCTGGAAGCCCGTCTTCTTCCAGACGGCGTCGCGGACCTTGAGCATCCTGCCGACCCCCATCCCGTCGTTGACCGAGAGGGAGGCGGCCCTGCGCCGCCACGCCAGCTCGTGCGGCGGCACCAGGTTCGCGCCGTCAACGCCGACGTCCTCGTCGTCCGCGTCGTCCAGCTCCCACTCCCCGGCCGCCTGGTGCGCCTGGTACTCGCCCCCGAGGATCTTGGACCAGTCCGGGATGGCCACGGGCAGCGAGCCATGTGCGGCTCCCCTTCCCGCCATCGCCGGCTTCGTCTTCCGCCCGGGCCGAGCGGCCGGGACCGTGCTGCGTGCCCGGGGCGCCTCCGCCGGCTCCTCCTCCGCCGGGCTGAACGACCCCCAGACGTCTGACTCGTCGAACTCGTCGGGACCGGCTGCCGGCGCCTGGTAGATCGGGAGGCAGGTCGGCGCGAAGTGGTTGTAGAAGCGCTCCGTCGCCGCCGACCGCGTGCTCCTCGCCATTTCTCTAAACGGCAGGCGTGCCGGCCGCGCGCGTGCGCCGTACGTGGCGCGCGGTGAGATGAGAAGGATCGTGACGCGCGCAAGGAATGCGGCGCGGGAGAGAAGGCGCGCTGATCAGGACCTTGGATTCGAAACCGCGGCGGGGGAGAAGAGAAGATGGAAGAGAAGGTAGGCGGAGGGAGGGAGGGAGGCGTGCGCCGGCGGTTCGGCCGGGATTTATACTCGCCGGAAGGACGAGAGCGGAAAGCGGGGGGAAGCGGATAAGGCCGTTTACGGAGTGACGGTTTTACCCCCGACGCGTCGGATCGCTACGTGGACGAAACACAATATCCACTCTCGGGCCGATGCCAACCGGGCCCCGACGCGGCTTCGCGGCGTCAGACCGCCACGTAGTGTATGTGTTTGTGTGGTTTGTGGTGTGGTGGTACATTAGGATCACTTGTGGTGCTCCGTCAAGAAGAAGAAAAAAAAAGGATTTTTCGTGTGGCGCTGGCTGGCGCGTTGCTATTGGCGGCTGCTAATGTGGTGGGCCTAGTGATTTTGTTTGCGGATAAGAAGCTCACCGATTTGAGAGATGATCAGCAAAGTCTTATCCGTACGGCGACCGGAATTAAGAGAAGAGTTTCCTTGCAATTTGATCTTCTCAGATTAATCTTGTGCTGATGCATGATGCTATTTATAGAAAGTGTTTTCTTTGCAAGCAAGCAAAACAATAAGTATGGATGGTGTCTAGTCACACTGCCCGCGCGTAGTTGTGGATGGCTTATCCGGACTGTAACTCTTCCATACGTGTCAGTCAGTAACACCCATAGCCATAGGATATCCTTTGACGACTGGTGAGAGATGTACATGGACGTACATGCGTCTACATCAGTGGATGAAGATCTGCACTGGTTTTCTCCGCGACAAGATTAAAGCTCGCTAGCTAGCAATTGTCCACCATAATTGATGCCTCCATGGACCACGTGTGTGTGTATCGGGCTGTCAATCAATGGCGCGCGCGCACGTACGTGCCCGGATCGTTATCTGCTCGCCGCCATGGCCCCGCTCTGCGTGCATTGCCGGACCTTCCTGCATGTACTCGAGGTGCGCATGCATGCGACGAGAGCCGTAGACCCGTTCGCCACGAGGACGCGCGCGTACGTGTCGCCGGCGGAGTGGGGCGGGCCCGCGCGGCCACATGGGCGATTACGGCGTGTGTCCGTTGCAGGGGGCGCACGAGGATTAGCACGGACAGCGCTCTATGTCCCTTGCCTGCATCAGTCTGGAGCTTTGCGGATATGG
This sequence comes from Lolium rigidum, assembly GCF_022539505.1. Taxonomy (NCBI): domain Eukaryota; kingdom Viridiplantae; phylum Streptophyta; class Magnoliopsida; order Poales; family Poaceae; genus Lolium; species Lolium rigidum. Next base: position 166,054,559 of record NC_061509.1, on the reverse strand, counting down.
CAATGCCATGCTGGCGGAGCGGCGGCCACTGCATTTGCCAAAGCGAGCAAAGAGAAACCTAGAGGATGCTGGGCCTCTCGTTTGGAATGTGAATATGATACTAGTGGCGTTTCAGTCGGTAAGTGTCTGACATTTGCAGGCAAAAGACGAGAGCTGGGCACTGGTGGTCATATGCGAGGTTTGCGACGGCCATCACCTCGCCCGGTCGGGGGTGCTCGAAGGCGCTTCGTGCGTGCGGGACGCACGTGCATGTCGGCAGGCCCTGCGAGCTTCTAGAGTTCTAGCTTGCTCCTTATCCGTTCATCGGCTGCCAACTGCTCTAGAAACGGAGGCGGAGGGAAACGTGGAGAAGGACGGAAGAAGAGCGACGTGGTTACCATGATCGTCACACATTCCATGTACGGCCCAGAAAATATTGGCATATCATTCGGCCCATCCCGATTGGGTCGTATGGAATGCATAAGCGGGAGGTCCTATGCGCCGCTTTAAGCGGCACGTCCAACTGCCGCAGCCTGAAACGGAAACGACGTGGGCCGGCCCAATACACGAAAATCCGAACAGTTCTTACCTATTTTTTATGCCGGTTTCTTCTGAACAAATTCGAAATCTGAACAGTTTTAAAACCAAAGAAATTCAGTTTTAAAAAAACCCAAACAAAATTGAAATCTAAACAGTTTTAAAAACGAACAAATTCAAAATATGAACATTTTATCAAACAAATTTAAAATTTGAAAATGTTTAAGGTATGAACAAATTTGAAGATTTAACAATTTAACAAAATTTAACACAAATTAAAAATTAGAAAATTAGAAAAAAATCAAAATCTGAACATTTTTTTAACGGTTTAGCTATGTCTCAGTCAACTGACTTAAGAAAATCTCAGTCAACTAAGACATAGGCACACCCTTTTTTTAACCAAACAAATTCGAAATTTGAACAAATTTGAAATCTGAACAAATTCAAAATTTGAACAAAAATTGAAATCTGAACAAATTCGAAATTTGAACAAATTTTAAATCTGAACAAATTCAAAATTTGACAAAAATAAAATTTAAACCAACTCAAAATTTGAGGGAACCAGCCTAAACGAAAGAAAACCGGTAGAGAGACATAAAGAGGCTAGGCGGAAACGTTGAATCGTCCTCGCCCCTAATGGGCCAGCCCAAGGAATCCCGCCATGTGCGGCGCCCAGATAGGGGCCACATTGAGCGTTGAATAGGAAACACCGGTGCTGACGGACCACCGCACACCCATGCCAGGTATGTTGGGCCGGCCCATCTTGTTTTTATTTTTTCCATTTTTTTCTCTGTTTTGAATCTGAACAGTTTAAATTCGAACAAATTTCAAAGTTGAACGATTTTTGAATTTGAACAAATTCAAAAATTGAACGGTTTTTGAATTTGAACAAATTTCAAATTTGAACATTTTTTGAATTTTCCCACTTTTCAAATTCTGACCATTTTTCAAATTTGATTTTGTTCGAATTTGAACATTTTTCTTACTTGAACATTTTTTCAAAATTCATTTTTCTGAAATATAAACAATTTAAAATCTGCATACTTTCTGAAAATATTATTTTTTAAATGTTTTTTAAATATGCAGACTTTCAAAATTAAATCTTAAAAGAAAACAGAAAAAAAGAAACCAAAAAATAAAACAGAAAACAGAAACAGAAAAAAATGGGCAGCACCTAACTGGGCCGGCCCGTACCGCGCGCGGGGGTGTGCGGCGCGGTACGCGCCGACCAGGTCGCTGTATAGGAAACGCCTGCATAAGCATCTCCTGCTCTCCTCTGAAAAACATATACACCGCCTAACGGGGGTTGCCCTATTCCCCGCCCGCGTGCGTGCCGGAATAACGTGCGCACGCGCGGCTCGCCTCCGCCCGCCTCTGGTGGGCCGGCCCATTACGTTGTTCTCTCTGCTATCATGTTGCACATAATGAAACTATAGCTCAGTGGTAGCAGTGTCCACCCCATGAGCTGGTAGACGCGAGTTCGAACCCTGCGAGTGACAGATTTACAACCATTTTGCGAATCTGATGCAAATATTGAATTAAAAACATATCTAAAAATAAAAAACCGAGTTACAAAAAATTTCAAATTTTACCTATTTGCGAATCTGACACAAAATATTGAATTAAAAACATATCTAAAAATTTAAAAAAGAAAAAAGAAAAATAGACAAACGGGAAAAAAGGGAACAAAGAAAAAGCAAAAAAAACCGACAAAAACAAAAACGAGAACCGAGAAAAAACACAAAAAGAAAAAACCACCCAGATGGGCCGCGGCCCGCTCCATCCCGCATGCGTGCGGGGTGTATTAAGCCCCGCTAACGGGCGGGGAATAGGGATTGCGCCTAACGGGGGCGCCGCTCCTATCTTCCGGTCAGCAGCGTGCTGGAACCAGCATCGGCTGAAGGCGGTTGCGGGTGGGCCGGTCCATTAGTACGTCAGCTAGGCTAGAATAACTAAAAAAATCTCTATTATGTATATAATCTTTTATCTCTTAATAGTAGCCCAATTTTTCTTGCACCAGGTGAAGCCACGTCAGCAAATATTCATCCTCACGTTCAAGCGTTCGACTCGGCCCCAGCTTTCTCTTGCGTGGGCTGCTGAAGCTAATTCGTTCTTAAACGTGGATTGATTCTTCTTTATACACGAGCACTTAATAGCCCATTAACAAACAAGCTAGCCCACGTTCAACCTCAATCAAGAAGATAAAAGGCAACCGCTATTATGACTCTATTTTCTCTGCTGAACGGACTCCATCTTAGCATTCATGAGCATCCATTACCCTGCAAACGCGAGAGAAACTGCTCCATTTAGTTGAGTCGCTTCTACCTCCAGGTTTAAATACTTGATTGTACCGTCATCTAGCGCGCCACCTGCTCTACTGTTCGCCTCTCTTCATATTTGGCGCCGACCTTCTTGAATGTTCTTAATTTTCAGCCTCCCCAGACGTTTCCTATTCTCGAGCTTATGTTTTTGAATTCTTTAGATTGCACTCCAACTCCGTACATTTGTGTTTTGCCGGCAAGGCCCATTATACCAGTTTGTTTATGTAAAGTTGGTGCTCCATTTCTTAATTGATCTTCTTGCAATCCAATTCTAAGAGGATTGGGAAACGTGGTATGAACTTACGAAGGTAAGGATCATCTTCTCAGCTGCAGCCATTTTATGCGAGCTAAGCGGAGGAGTTCTTTCTTCACCCGCCCCGGCCGCATATTGCGGACAACCTCCATCTCCGTGGCGCGGCGTCAATCACTGCCGGCGTGGCCTGATAGTGCGCCATGCTGGCATATGCACACCTCCATGAACTTCTTGCACCAATGTTCGTGGCGGGCGATAGAAACCGGCCACACCTGTTGGGATGCGAGACCTCCACCTTGGCTGTCTAGGTAAGGGCATCTTCAACGCTGCGATCCAAATGGACGTGTTGGACCGTTCATTTTGGGTAGTTTGGGTGGCCGCGCGAATACGCGGATAGCGTCCCGCGTCCGCGTATCCGTTTGAGTCACGCGCTATGACCAACGCGACCAGATTTGGGTCGCGGCCATAGAAGTTGGTATTTGCCTTTAAATTCACTATAAAAGCATAAAAAATCATAAAAATATATAAATAAGTTTAAATGCTCAAGACTTATTACATAAGATTATTATCCACATATTCAGTAACAAAGTATTATTCAAATAAATAAAAATGTAAAATGATACAAATGCCGGGGATTGTTTTCTTCGAGAATTTCTTTATTGTTGTTGTTTGCAGCATTGTTGCCAACATGCGCCCACATGTGCTCAACTGTATCAGTCTGGAGCTGGTTGTGTACAGCTTGATTCCAAATTTCATGGTGCACATGGAGGATATCCTGGAATGATGCCGGATCACCTTCAGGAGTAACCAACTCTCTCTGGCCTTCCCAGTCATTATCAAACAGTGAATATCATCCCGCTCTACCTCAACAATCATGGTATGCATGATTACACAAGCGGTCATCACCTCCCACAGAGTTTGCACACTCCATGCCCTAGCAGGGTGTCTGACGATAGCCCAACGAGCTTGGAGGATGCCAAACGCTCGCTCGGCATCTTTTCGGGCTGCCTCTTGCTCTTTGGCAAATCTTGCCTTCTGTTCTGAGTTGGGACGCCGGATTGTCTTCACGAGTGTAGCCCAAGGTGGATAGATACCATCAGCAAGGTAGTACCCCTTGTTGTAGTGGTGGCCACTAATCTCAAAATCCACATCAGGGGACTGACCGTACGCTAGCCTATCAAACACCGAAGAGCGTTGCAGCATATTGATGTCATTGTGCGAGCCGACCTTTCCTAAGAATGAGTGTCAAATTCATGTGTCATGTGAAGCAACAACTTCAAGAATCACTGTGCACCCCTCAGAACGGCCGATGTACGCCCCTTGCCAATCAAAAGGGCAGTTCTTCCACTCCCAGCGCATGCAGTCTATGCTACCAAGCATTCCAGGAAACCCCCTGGAAGCGTTGATTGGCAATTGACGGGCTGTGTCCTCTGCATTAGGTTGCCGCATATACTCTTCTCCGAACGCACCGATCACTGCTCTGCAGAACCTGTACATCGCTTCCAAGCAGCTCGACTCGCTCATGCGCACGTACTCATCTACGATATCACCGGCAACACCATATGCGAGCATCCTAATCGTTGTCGTACATTTCTGATACGAAGAGAGGCCTACCTTGCCAATTGCATCCTGTTGGGGGGATGACCCCCGGTATGCCAAAGGCATGCCAAACCGGATGGTTTAAGCCATCAAGATACCGGTTTAATGTTCGTACCGGAACATAGAGATAAGAATTTAGCAAAGTGAGACTAAGCCGGTATCCCCAAGAGGGGTATGCCGGAACCGGATAAGAAGATACCGGGCCACCGGAAAGAAGAGCGTGTCGGCAAGACTGGTCAAAGATTCTCTCCAGAGATAGAAGACAAGGATGAGCTAAGCAAAGTAACTTTAAACGAAGGGCTGACGATAAAGAGAAGGATGACGGTCAAAGAAGCCGGAGGACGTCAGCATCCCTGATTAAAGAGGACTCCGGTGTCTTCTATGATTAAAGTAGCTTTGTAAAGTAGTTTGTCTAGTCAAAGATGCCATTAGGGTTTCTTGCCCTGTAAGCCACCTCTCCCCTATATAAGGAGAGGGGGCAGCCCCTCTTACGGGCGGACACGCAGAGACGCACGAACTGAGCTAGGGTTAGAAGAACACTTGTACTGAGAAACTTGTATCCTGTTGAGATCAATAAAGAAGATGATCTAGAGCGAGTTCTTCCTTATGTATTTCTTCTTCAACCTCTAGCCTTGGCTAAGTTCTTGAGGAAACCATCCGGAAGTTCATCCCATCTAATCACAAACCCTCCCCCGAATCCTCTTGCGTCCATTCGGCCCCAACCTAAGCCATCCTATGGCATCTGTTTGTTCACCACGACGACAGTTGGCGCCCACCGTGGGGCATGAAGTGGCGCTTGCTGGAGTACATATTCGGGCGGGCATCCTCGAGGTCGCCGGCGAGCGGACAGTGTCTGCGCTCGTCCAGCGCTTCTACTCCATCGACTTCATCAACGACAACGCGGGCTGCTTCGCCAACGGCGGCATCTTCCCCAAGAACGGTCGCATCATCGAGTTCGGCAGCCACCGCGTCTACTTCGGCACCGTCCCCGTGCGCCAGCGCCTCTCGCCGGTGCTGGTGGCACCGGACCCGCCAAGGTGGCTCTGTGCTGGCCGCGCCGCCGGCAGCCGTCGAGGTGATGATGGCTGGCGCAGCCGGCGCGGGCAAGGAGGCTGCGGACGAAGTTGCTGGTCGTGCGGCTGCGACCCGCGTGGCCAAGCCACCGCTGGAGCGCGACACCGGCGCACCGGGAGCGTCTTCCGCACCACCGGCAACACCTCTCCAGGCGGCGATGAACGTGCTGGCAACGCCCATCGCGCAGAACATCGACCCGGCAACGGCTCAGGCGGAGCTGGAGGCGCAACGCCAGAAGATACTCGAGAGCGGCAAGGACGTCGTCAGGGCGCAGCGCGAGCTGAACCTAACCGTACGTGAGTATAACGCTGCCCATGGCTTTGCTTCTGTTAGCGCTCATGCCGCTAGGATACCGGAGAACCGGCTTAAGGCTCGCAATCTAGATCAGGATTTGCGTAAGGAAGTTCTTACCGGCAAGAGTACCTCAGCATCTGCTAGCATCGTAGAGAAACCTAAGTACAGTAGCCCGGATAAAACCATAAAAGCTGCTAAGGCTGCCGTAGATCTTTGTGATTCGCTTACCGGAGAGGCTCTGGCAAAACAACAAGAGCGTGTCAGAGAGCTGCTAGATACTGTAGAGCAGCAGAACGCTGAGCAGCTGGCTAAGCTGAACAAGGCTATGGCCTCAAAATCCGCGCGTTCAACAAAGAATGCCGGAAGCAAGTCCCATGGGCAGGCCTCGTCCCCCCATCCGGACAGAAGAAGAGAAAAAGAGGTGAACGCACAGCAGATGACTGTGTACGATCCGGTCCTTGCCGGTAAACAACAAGCCGGGCAACACGATGCCGGTAGAAAAAGCCAAGGGGCAGAACGAGGCTACGCCAAAGTAGGCTATGCCGGAAACAATCATGCCGGTAGACACGAAGCCGGGCAAAACTATCCGGCTGCAAGGGCAGCGTATGATGATGAGGAGATGCCTCCACCAAGGTACCGGCAGGCAAGGGCCGCGGTGCCAGAACATTACGATGAAGCTGACTCAACAAGACTCACCGCTTACCGGAAACCTTTGGGAGAGCGGTTGGGAGAAAGAAACTTGCCGGAGCGGGATGCGAGGCACCGTCTGGACAGAGTGTACCTGTCTGAAATGATTGAGGCAGAGGGTCCTCCGGGTCCAAAGTGCTTTGGCCCAAGGATCATGAAAGAGCCACCACCGGTTCGCAACTTTCAGTTGCCCCGTGACACCAAAACATACGATGGCACCACTAAGCCGGAAGACTGGCTCGCGGATTACGTGACCGCGGTATACGTTGCTGGTGGCGGAGGAGTCATAGCTGGTGGAGGAAACCGGCGTTGGGCCGTGAGAATCGTGCCAACATTTCTGGTAGGACCGGCAAGAATCTGGCTGAACAACTTGCCGGAAGGAAGCATAAATGGCTGGTTGGATTTTGAGGAAACCTTTGTGAGCAACTTCAGCAGCACCTACAGAAGGCCAAACAGGCCTCAGCAGCTCGCTTTTTGCGTGCAGCGCCCGCAAGAAACAGACCGTGATTACTTGACCCGGTGGAACTCCACCAGAAACTCTTGTGAAGGAGTGATAGAAGCGCAAGCCATCGCTTGGTTTAGCCAGGGATGCCGGCGAGGTTCGCCTTTGTGGCAAAGGCTACAGAGGAACATGCCAACAACGTTGGCGGAGATGATACGAGTGGCGGATAACTATGCGTTGGGAGACCCAATGCAACCGGCGATACAAGCTGAGCCGGAACAATCAAACCCGCCCCAGCAGCAATACCGGGACAACCGGAACAACAAAAGGAGGGAAGATTTCCCGGATCGAAGGTATGGCTCGCAGCAAGTTGCTGCTGTGCAAGAAAACTCTGATGCCAGCGGCAGCCAGAGGCAAAGAACCGGATCGCAGCCATGGGCAGGTCCTAAGAAACAGTGGGTCGAAAAGAAACCCTGGGGCCAGAAAAAGAACTGGCAAGAACCCGCAAAGTACACCATGGAAGCTGCCATGGATCAACCTTGCCGGTGGCACACGCCGAATCCGGCTCACCCGTCGAACCACCTGACAAAAGATTGTACCTGGACCAAGTACTTGATGCAAAAGGGAGCGGTAAAAGACGCCCAGGGACAAGGGAGCAATGCAATGATGCCACCACCACCGGACATGCCGCGTCAGCAGCAGCTACCACCACCACCGCTTACCGGAGCAAACGCCTTGCCGGTACACCCTCAGCAAAACAGGCAGCAGTATCAGCAAGTCAATCAGGTGGGAGAGGGCCACGGCCAACCACCTCCACCGACACCTTCGGGCCGGAACATTTATGAGGATCCAGATGTGTGCTGTGTCGTGTTCGTCACCGAGCCGACAGACAAGCAAAGCCTGCGCCGTCGTTCCATGGAGGTGAACGCGGTGATGCCGGCAGTGCCAAAATACATGCTGTGGTCAGATCAGGAACTCACATGGTCATACCGGGACCACCCTAAAATCATGCCGAACCCGGGTGGCTACGCTCTCGTGGTGGACCCAATCATGAAGGGGCCAACGACTCGCGTCAAGTTCAGCAAGGTGCTGATAGACAATGGGAGCGAGCATAAACATAATGTACAAGCACACCATGCATACGCCGGGCATAACGGAAAACATGCTTCAGCCAACTCATACGACGTTCCATGGGATCGTTCCGGGGTTATCCTGCGCACCGGTTGGAAAAGTCCGGGTGGATGTGTCGTTTGGAGGACGTGACAATTGCCGGGTTGAAAACCTTGAGTTCGAGGTGGTGGACTTAGATAGTCCGTACCATGCATTGCTGGGGAGACCGGCACTGGCGGCCTTCATGGCCTCGACCCACACGGCCGGCACCTCGTGGACCCTTGACTGTGGTGGGAAACTACAAAATCTCACTGGAAACAGCATCTGCCGGATCGAACCTAGCGGAATCGCTGGTGATCGCGGAGGAAAAAAGGAGAATGCAAACCGCGAGCTTGCGCCGGCTCGGTCTTCACAGTTGAGCTTAGCGGCAATGAGTGCGAGTCCGAGCGCTCCAGCGTTCAAACCGACAAAGGAAACAAAGGACATCGTGCTTGGACCCGGCTTTCCCGAGCGTACCGTTCGTATCGGTGCCGGTCTCAGTGAGGCATAGGATAGCGCGCTCGTCAGCTTCCTCCGTGAGAATTGGAATATCTTTGCCTGGTCTACTGATGACTTGGTAGGTGTTCCGAGGGAGCTGGCTGAGCACTCTCTAAACGTTCGAAAGGATGCCAAGCCGGTGCGACAACCATTGCGCCGGTTCGCTGAAGATAGGAGGAAGATTATTGGAGAAGAGGTGACGAAGATGTTAGTTGCCGGTTTCATTGTGGAAGTCACGCATACTGAGTGGCTGGCCAATTCGGTGATGGTCGAAAAGAAGAAAGATGAGAACCTGGAGGCAAAAGCTCCAAAGGTGTGGCGCATGTGCATCGACTACACCAACCTCAACAAGGCTTGCCCAAGAGACCCTTTTCCTTTACCGCGGATCGATCAAGTGATTGATTCCACTGCTGGGTGTGAGCTATTGTCTTTCCTGGATGCGTATTCCGGTTTCCACCAAATCCCCTTGAAAAAGGAAGATCAAATGAAAACAACGTTCATTACCCCGCACGGGGCTTACTGCTATATCACTATGCCTTTTGGTTTGCGCAACGCTGGTGCAACGTACCAGTGCTGTATGCAAAAATGCTTGTTTGATCAAATTGGAAAGAATGTGCAGGTGTATGTGGATGACATCGTGATAAAAACTAAGATAAAAGATACCCTAATTGACGATATCCGGCAAACATTCGATAATCTAAGGAGGTTCCGGATGAAACTCAATCCGGCAAAATGTACTTTCGGTGTCCCTGCCGGCAAGCTGCTGGGTTTCCTCGTCTCAAGCCGAGGCATTGAGGTCAATCCGGTAAAGATCCGGGCAATTGAGAGAATGACGATACCGCGAGATCCGAAGGACATACAAAAGTTTACCGGAAGCTTAGCATCGCTAAGCCGGTTCATAAGCCAGGTTAGGAGAAAAAGCCTTGCCGCTCTATGCCTTAATGAGAAAATCCGATAAGTTCGTCTGGACCCCTCAGGCAGACGCGGCGTTTAAGGAGCTGAAAACAATGTTAGCCACCGCGCCGATATTGGCTTCGCCGTTGGAAAGAGAGCCGATGTTTCTATACATAGCAGCAACCAACCGGGTCGTGAGTGTTGTTGTGGTAGTAGAAAGAGAAGTGGAAGGAAAAACCGTCCAGAGGCCGGTATACTACCTGAGCGAGGTGCTCTCCCTCTCAAAGCAAAACTACCCGCACTTCCAGACAATGACCTATGGCGTATTCATGGCCGCCACGAAACTCAAGCACTACTTTGAGGAACATCCTATGAAGGTGGTGAGTGAGGCACTGATACGTCTTCGACGTATCGATAATTTCTTATGTTCTATGCCATATTATTGATGATACCTACATGTTTTATGCACACTTTATGTCATATTCGTGCATTTTCTGGAACTAACCTATTAACAAGATGCCGAAGTGTCGCTTCGTTGTTCTCGCTGTTTTTGGTTTCGAAATCCTAGTAACGAAATATTCTCGGAATCGGACGAAATCAAGACCCAGGTTCCTATTTTCACCGAAAGCATCCAGAACACCCGAGAGCCGCCGGAGGGGGCCCGTGGGCCCTGGATGATAGGGTGGCGCGGCCCGGGCCCCGGCCGCGCCGCCCTATGGTGTGGCCACCCCTTCGACCCTCCTGCGCCGCCTCTTCGCCTATATAAAGCCTCCGTCGCGAAACCCACGAGACGAAAAACCACGATACGGAAAACCTTCCGGAGCCGCCGCCATCGCGAAGCCAAGATCCGGGGGACAGAGTCTCCGTTCCGGCACCCTGCCGGAGCGGGGAAGTGCCCCGGAAGGCTTCTCCATCGACACCGCTGCCATCTCCACCGCCATCTTCATCACCGCTGCTGCTCCCATGAGGAGGGAGTAGTTCTCCATCGAGGCTCGGGGCTGTACCGGTAGCTATGTGGTTCATCTCTCTCCTATGTGCTTCAATACAATAATCTCATGAGCTGCCTTACATGATTGAGATTCATATGATGATGCTTGTAATCTAGATGTCATTATGCTAGTCAAGTGAGTTTTACCTATGTGATCTCCGGAGACTCCTTGTCCCACGTGTGTAAAGGTGACAGTGTGTGCACCGTGTGGGTCTCTTAGGCTATATTTCACAGAATACTTATTCACTCGTTGAATGGCATAGTGAGGTGCTTATTTATATCTCTTTATGATTGCAATGTGTTTGTATCACAATTTATCTATGTGCTACTCTAGCAATGTTATTAAAGTAGTTTTATTCCTCCTCGCACGTGTGCAAAGGTGACAGTGTGTGCACCGTGTTAGTACTTGGTTTATGCTATGATCATGATCTCTTGTAGATTGCGAAGTTAACTATTGCTATGATAATATTGATGTGATCTATTCCTCCTACATATGCATGAAGGTGACAGGTGTGCATGCTATGTTAGTACTTGGTTTAGTCTTTTGATCTATCTTACACTAAAGGTTACTAAAATATGAGCATTATTGTGGAGCTTGTTAACTCCGGCATTGAGGGTTCGTGTAATCCTACGCAATGTGTTCATCATCCAACAAGAGTGTAGAGTATGCATTTATCTATTCTGTTATGTGATCAATGTTGAGAGTGTCCACTAGTGAAAGTCTAATCCCTAGGCCTTGTTCCTAAATATCGCTATCGCTGCTTGTTTACTGTTTCTATCGCGTTACTACCGTCTGCGTTACTACTGCTTGTTTCTTGTCTCGGGCAAAGCACTTTTCCGGTGCCGTTGCTACTACTTATTCATACCACCTCGTATTTCACTATCTCTTCGCCGAACTAGTGCACCTATTAGGTGTGTTGGGGACACAAGAGACTTCTTGCTTTGTGGTTGCGGGGTTGCATGAGAGGGATATCTTTGACCTCTTCCTCCCTGAGTTCGATAAACCTTGGGTGATCCACTTAAGGGAAACTTGCTGCTGTTCTACAAACCTCTGCTCTTGGAGGCCCAACACTGTCTACAAGAATAGAAGCTCCCGTAGACATCAAGCACTTTTCTGGCGCCGTTGCCGGGGAGGAAAGGTAAAAGGCTCTCATACTCCGGTCCCGGGTAAAGTATTTTTCTGGCGCCGTTGTGTGTGTGCTCGAAGCTATTTCCTTTAGATCCTGCAATTGCAACTTTTTGTTTCTTGTTTACACTAGTTTGGCATAATGGACAACAATGAGCTTCTTATTCTATTTCCGATTTAAAACATGGATTGTTTGATGCGAAAATTAAAAAACCTATGGAATCTTATTTGCATGCTTTGGTAGTAATATTAGTATGAACGCTTTGAACACCATTGTTGATAATGATATAGAAAGTTCTAAGCTTGGGGAAGCTGGTTTTCATGATCTTTTTAGTCCCCCAAGCATTGAGGAGAAAATTTTCTTTGATGATACTTTGCCTCCTATATGATGATTATAATGATAGTGGTCTTTGGTCACCTACTATGGAGAGTAAATTTTGTTGTGATTATACTATGCCTCCTACACTTGATGAGAATAATAATGATAGCTACTTTGTTGAATTTGCTCCCACTACAACTAATAAAATTGATTATGCCTATGTGGAGAGTAATAATTTTATGCATGAGACTCATGATAAGAATGCTTTATGTGATAGTTATATTGTTGAGTTTGCTCATGATGCTACTGAAAGTTATTATGAGAGAGGAAAATATGGTTGTAGAAATTTTCATGTTACTAAAATGCCTCTCTATGTGCTGAAATTTTTGAAGCTACACTTGTTTTATCTTCCTATGCTTGTTACTTTGCTCTTCATGAACTTGTTTATTTACAAGATTCCTATGCATAGGAAGCATGTTAGACTTAAATGTGTTTTGAATTTGCCTCTTGATGCTCTCTTTTGCTTCAAATACTATTTCTTGCGAGTGCATCATTAAAACTGCTTGAGCCCATCTTAATGGCTATAAAGAAAGAACTTCTTGGGAGATAACCCATGTGTTATTTTGCTACAGTACTTTGTTTTATATTTGTGTCTTGGAAGTTGTTTACTACTGTAGCAACCTCTCCTTATCTTAGTTTTGTGTTTTGTTGTGCCAAGTAAAGTCTTTGATAGTAAAGTAAGTACTAGATTTGGATTACTTGCGCAGTTCCAGATTTCTTTGCTGTCACGAATCTGGGTCTACCTCCCTGTAGGTAGCTCAGAAAATTAAGCCAATTTACGTGCATGATCCTCAGATATGTACGCAACTTTCATTCAATTTGAGCATTTTCATTTGAGCAAGTCTGGTGGCCTAATAAAATCCATCTTTACGGATCTGTTCTGTTTTGACAGATTCTGCCTTTTATTTCGCATTGCCTCTTTTGCTATGTTGGATGAATTTCTTTGATCCATTAATGTCCGAGTAGCTTTATGCAATGTCCAGAAGTGTTAAGAATGATTGTGTCACCTCTGAACATGTTAATTTTTATTGTGCACTAACCCTCTAATGAGTTGTTTCGAGTTTGGTGTGGAGGAAGTTTTCAAGGGTCAAGAGAGGAGGATGATATACTATGATCAAGGAGAGTGAAAGCTCTAAGCTTGGGGATGCCCCGGTGGTTCACCCCTGCATATTCTCAAGAAGACTCAAGCGTCTAAGCTTGGGGATGCCCAAGGCATCCCCTTCTTCATCGACAACATTATCGGGTTCCTCCCCTGAAACTATATTTTTATTCGGTCACATCTTATGCACTTTGCTTGGAGCGTCGGTTTGTTTTTGTTTTTTGTTTTGTTTGAATAAAATGGATCCTAGCATTCACTTTGTGGGAGAGAGACACGCTCCGCTGTAGCATATGGACAAATATGTCCTTAGGCTCTACTCATAGTATTCATGGCGAAGTTTCTTCTTCGTTAAATTGTTATATGGTTGGAATTGGAAAATGCTACATGTAGTAACTCTAAAATGTCTTGGATAATTTGATACTTGGCAATTGTTGTGCTCATGTTTAAGCTCTTGCATCATATACTTTGCACCCATTAATGAAGAAATACTTAGAGCTTGCTAATTTGGTTTGCATATTTGGTTTCTCTAGAGTCTAGATAACATCTAGTATTGAGTTTTGAACAACAAGGAAGACGGTGTAGAGTCTTATAATGTTTACAATATGTCTTTTATGTGAGTTTTGCTGTACCGGTTCATCCTTGTGTTTGTTTCAAATAACCTTGCTAGCCTAAACCTTGTATCGAGAGGGAATACTTCTCATGCATCCAAAATCCTTGAGCCAACCACTATGCCATTTGTGTCCACCATACCTACCTACTACATGGTATTTCTCCGCCATTCCAAAGTAAATTGCTTGAGTGCTACCTTTAAATAATTCAAAATTTATCACCTCTGATTTGTGTCAATGTTTTATAGCTCATGAGGAAGTATGTGGTGTTTTATCTTTCGATCTTGTCATTTACTTGACGAGACTTTCACAATGGACTAGTGGCACATCCGCTTATCCAATAATTTTGCAAAAAGAGCTGGCAATGGGGTTCCCAGCCCAGATTAATTAACTTGCATTAATAATTCTCTTCACATGTTTTGCTCTGATTCATCAGTAAGCAACTTAATTTTGCAAATAGACACTCCTTCATGGTATGTGATTGTTGGAAGGCACCTGAGGATTCGAGTTAGCCATGGCTTGTGTAAGCAAAAGGTTGGGAGGAGTGTCATCCATAAATAAAGAAAAACTAAACTAAAGTACATGTGTAAACAAAAGAGAAGAGGGATGATCTACCTTGCCTGGTAGAGATAACGTCCTTCATGGGAGCCGCTCTTGAAAGTCTGGTTGATGAGGTAGTTAGAGTGCCCACTACCATTCGTTGACAACAACAAACACCTCTCAAAACTTTACTTTTATGCTCTCTTTATGTTTTCAAAATACAAAGCTCTAGCACAAATATAGCAATCGATGCTTTCCTCTTTGAAGGACCATTCTTTTTACTTTTATGTTGAGTCAGTTCACCTATCTCTCTCCACCTCAAGAAGCAAACACTTGTGTGAACTGTGCATTGATTCCTACATACTTGCATATTGTACTTGTTATATTACTCTATGTTGACAATTATCCATGAGATATACATGTTACAAGTTGAAAGCAACCGCTGAAACTTAATCTTCCTTTGTGTTGCTTCAATACCTTTACTTTGATTTATTGCTTTATGAGTTAACTCTTATGCAAGACTTATTGATGCTTGTCTTGAAGTACTATTCATGAAAAGTCTTTGCT
This sequence comes from Lolium rigidum, assembly GCF_022539505.1. NCBI lineage: Eukaryota > Viridiplantae > Streptophyta > Magnoliopsida > Poales > Poaceae > Lolium > Lolium rigidum. Next base: position 166,039,525 of record NC_061509.1, on the reverse strand, counting down.
TTATGATTCACTTGTTTACTCATGTCATTACCATTGTTTTGATCGCTGCATTCACTACATATGTTTACAAATAGTATGATCAAGGTTATGATGGCATATCACTTCAGAAATTATCTTTGTTATCGTTTTACCTGCTCGGGACGAAGCGAACTAAGCTTAGGGATGCTTGATACGTCTCCGACGTATCGATAATTTCTTATGTTCTATGCCATATTATTGATGATACCTACATGTTTTATGCACACTTTATGTCATATTCGTGCATTTTACGGAACTAACCTATTAACAAGATGCCGAAGTGCCGGTTCTTGTTTTCTGCTGTTTTTGGTTTCGAAATCCTAGTAACGAAATATTCTCGGAATCGGACGAAATCAAGACCCGGGTTCCTATTTTCACCGGAAGCATCCGAGAACACCGAGAGGCGCCGGAGGGGGCCCATGGGCCCCGGATGATAGGGTGGCGCGGCACGGGCCCCGGCCGCGCCGCCTATGGTGTGGCCACCCCTTCGACCCTCTGCGCCGCCTCTTCGCCTATATAAAGCCTCCGTCGCGAAAACCCCGAGACGAAAAACCACGATACGGAAAACCTTCCGGAGCCGCCGCCATCGCGAAGCCAAGATCCGGGGGACAGGAGTCTCCGTTCCGGCACCTGCCGGGAGCGGGGAAGTGCCCCGGAAGGCTTCTCCATCGACACCGCTGCCATCTCCACCGCCATCTTCATCACCGCTGTTGCTCCCATGAGGAGGAGTAGTTCTCCATCGAGGCTCGGGGCTGTACCGGTAGCTATGTGGTTCATCTCTCTCCTATGTGCTTCAATACAATAATCTCATGAGCTGCCTTACATGATTGAGATTCATATGATGATGCTTGTAATCTAGATGTCATTATGCTAGTCAAGTGAGTTTTACTTATGTGATCTCAGGAGACTCCTTGTCCCACGTGTGTAAAGGTGACGGTGTGTGCACCGTGTGGGTCTCTTAGGCTATATTTCACGGAATACTTATTCACTTGTTGAATGGCATAGTGAGGTGCTTATTTATATCTCTTTATGATTGCAATGTGTTTGTATCACAATTTATCTATGTGCTACTCTAGCAATGTTATTAAAGTAGTTTTATTCCTCCTGCACGTGTGCAAAGGTGACGAGTGTGTGCACCGTGTTAGTACTTGGTTTATGCTATGATCATGATCTCTTGTAGATTGCGAAGTTAACTATTGCTATGATAATATTGATGTGATCTATTCCTCCTACATATGCATGAAGGTGACAAGTGTGCATGCTATGTTAGTACTTGGTTTAGTCTTTTGATCTATCTTACACTAAAGGTTACTAAAATATGAGCATTATTGTGGAGCTTGTTAACTCCGGCATTGAGGGTTCGTGTAATCCTACGCAATGTGTTCATCATCCAACAAGAGTGTAGAGTATGCATTTATCTGATTACATTATGTGATCAATGTTGAGAGTGTCCACTAGTGAAAGTCTAATCCCTAGGCCTTGTTCCTAAATACTGCTATCGCTTGCTTGTTCTTTGTTTTACTTGCGTTACTCATTGTTGCGTTACTACTGCTTGTTCTTGTCTGGGCAAAGCACTTTTCTGGTGCCGTTGCTACTACTTATTCATACCACCTGTATTTCACTATCTCTTCGCCGAACTAGTGCACCTATTAGGTGTGTTGGGGACACAAGAGACTTCTTGCTTTGTGGTTGCGGGGTTGCATGAGAGGGATATCTTTGACCTCTTCCTCCTCGAGTTCGATAAACCTTGGGTGATCCACTTAAGGGAAACTTGCTGCTGTTCTACAAACCTCTGCTCTTGGAGGCCCAACACTGTCTACAAGAATAGAAGCTCCCGTAGACATCAGGCACCCATCTCCGATATCATGTGCGACAAGGACGCTAGCGGCAGGATTGCGAAATGGGCAATACAGATATCACCGTACGTACCGGTGTATGAAAGAAGAGACGCCATCAAATCGCAAGCTTTAGCTGATTTTTTGGTCGATTCAGGCGGAAATGCGGTACAAGCCCCGGATCAAAGAATGGAATACCTGGAAGATGCACTTGACGGATCCAAGCTCAAGGAGGGGTCTCGGTGCTTGCGGTGTAGTCTTAACTTCACCAAGGGAGATCATCTCCGGTATGTTTTACAAGTGCACTTCGAGGGCATCAAACAATGTCGCATTGAATATGAGGCTTTGATCCATGGGCTTAAGGTCGCAAAAGAAATCGGTGCACACCGGATCATTTGCTATGGAGATTCAGATCTTGTGAGTACAGCAGTGTTCCGGAGATTGGGACGCAAAAGATGCCAACATGGCCTCGTCATCGGTTTCACGTGCAAAAGATTGCCGGCTTCTTCGAAGGGTGTGAATTTCACCATGCTCGCGTGTCGGAAAATGAAGGCTATGAGATGCTTTGTCCATAAGTTGGGCTCGTCCGAGCAAGAAATTCACTCCCGGAATAGCCTTGGCACTCCGAAGAGTACCATCAATCAAGCCGAGTCCGAGTCGGAATCAATTTTTATACTACGAGTCACACATTGTACCAATGGATATCGACGAAGGAAACCAGGGAGCTATTCGTGCAACTCGAGGGACTGCTCGAGTAAGATCAGCATTGCTGCGCCCGATGCAGGAAGAAACAATCTTGCGGTGGACAACTATGGACATAGACATGCGCGGTGTTCCTGAGTTCGGAGACACCATCGTGGGTTAAGCCTATTAAGGAATTCCTAGTCAACGGCACCTTGCCTGGTTGACGAAAATGAATCAAGGAGGATCCAAAAGGAGGTCCAAGGACTTACACCATCATCAATGGCGAGATGTACAAGAGAGAGTGTTACCGGTGTCCTCCAAAGATGATGTGGAACCGGAAGAAGGAAAGGAGATGCTCGAGGAGATTCACCGAGGAGAGTGTGGACATCACGCTTCCTCAAGGGCGGTAGCAAAGGTGTTCGGCATGGGTTCTATTGGCCATCAGCTTTGGAAAACGCGGAGGATATCAGGTAGAAAATGCAATGGTTGCCAGAGGTACGCCAAGCAAAATCATGCCCTGACTTGGTGCCCGAAACAATACCATTGACTTGGCCGTTTGCGCGTTTGGTGCCTAGACATGGTTGGCCCATTCAAAACGACAAGGGAAACATGACCCACATCTTGGTTATGGTGGACAAATTCACCAAGTGGCTAGAAGTCAAACCCATCGCAAAGTGTGATGGCGCCTGCAGTTAAATTCTTAAAGATGTCATTTTGCGGTATGGATACCCACACAGCATTATCACCGACAATGGCTAGCAAACTTTGCCCAAGGTGAGTTCAAAAGTTTGTGAGGACAACAATATCCGGTTGGATTTGTGCTCGGTCGCACACCCACGAGGCAATGGCCAAGTGGAAAGAACCAACGCTTTGGTGCTCTGCGGTATCAAACCGAGACTCATCGATGCGGTGGAAAAATTGTCGGGTGTTGGCCTCGATGAGCTACCATCGGTGACTGTGGAGCATAAGAACTACTCCAAACCCGGTCTACGGGATCCACTCATTTTTCATGGTTTACGGAGCGGCAAGCCGGTCATACCAACGACATTCTCCATGATTCTGAAGGGTGCAACCCTATAACGAAGAAGAGGTAAGGAGGCCCGAGAAAACGATGTGGACTTGCTAGAAGAAGCAAGAGAGCTGGCCTTGGCAAGAGCATGCCTTTACCAACCGGAGACCTCGGACGCTATCACAGCCGGAAGGTTAACCCGAGAGTGTTCGGGGAAGGAGACACGGTGCTACGCCTAGTGCGGCGCACTGTCGAAGGCAGGCACAAGCTTTCCCGCCATGGGAAGGGCCTTTCATTGTGAGCAGGCTCACAACGATGCCTACTACACCGATTGATGCACGGAATGGAAGAAAGGAAGAGGCGGACAGAGTCGCGGAGGAGACAAGCGTCAGTGGAATGTAGCTCTGTTCGCGTCCTTTCCTAGTCTTGAAGTTGTGGTGTAAGAAGTTCCTTTTTGTACCTTATTTGCTATGAATAAAAGATGTCGGAACCTCGAATGAATCTCGGGGACTACCCCACTAAGGTTTCATGAAACTTGTTTATTTTTCTGTTTCGCGGTTGCTTATTGAACGTTTTTCTTTCGGTTTAGTAGTGTGCTAAACCCTACCGGAGTCTTCGACTCTGTTGCTGTCAGCAACTTCGGCTTCATAGCAAGCAAGATAAACCGGTAGGGGATAAGCACATGAACTGCGGAGAGGAGGACGGAAAAGATCAATCCGGAAAGTTTAGCTACCTTGATTATGCACGGTTTTGCAAAATTTGAGTTATTTCTAAGTTCAAGAAAATGCTTGCTTGGTAAAAAGAACTTTGATAGCTCATACGCCAAAACGCCCGGAGAAGGTAGGCGAGCCAAAGCAAAGAGCCAAGTGTGCATCGAATTGGATGCGGAAACAATTTAGAATCATTGGCCAGTGCAAGACCAAAATCAAACCGATAAGCAAAAATGCTAAGTCACAAACCAACATAACTTAAGAAGTCACCGGTGGCAAGGCACCGGCGTCAGTTAACCACACGGTGATGGCGTGTATTTCACACGTTCGTTGGGCAACCCCAAGAGGAAGGTATGATGCGCACGGCGACAAGTTTTCCCTCAGAAAGAAACCAAGGTTTATCGAACCGGGAGGAGCCAAGAAGCACGTTGAAGGTTGATGGCGGCGGGATGTAGTGCGGCGCAACACCGGAGATTCCGGCGCCAACGTGGAACCTGCACAACACAACCAAAGTACTTTGCCCCAACGAAACAGATGAGGTTGTCAATCTCACCGAGCTTGCTGTAACAAAGGATTAACCGTATTGTGTGGAAGATGATTGTTTGCGGAGAAAACAGTAAAAACAAGTATTGCAGCAGATTTGTATTTCGGTATTAAAGAATGGACCGGGGTCCACAGTTCACTAGAGGTGTCTCTCCCATAAGATAAAAGCATGTTGGGTGAACAAATTACAGTCGGGCAATTGACAAATAGAGAGGGCATAACAATGCACATACATGACATGATAAGTATAGTGAGATTTAATTGGGCATTACGACAAAGTACATAGACCGCCATCCAAGCTGCATCTATGCCTAAAAGTCCACCTTCAGGTTATCATCCAGAACCCCTCCGGTATTAAGTTGCTAAGCAACGAGACAATTGCATTAAGTATGGTGCGTAATGTAATCAACAACTACATCCTCGGACATAGCGCCAATGTTTTATCCCTAGTGGCAACAACACAACACAACCTTAGAACTTTACATCCTTGTCCCAGGTGTCAATGCGGGCATGAACCCACTATCGAGCATAAGTACTCCCTCTTGGAGTTAAAAGCAAAAACTTGGCCAGAGCCTCTACTAGATAACGGAGAGCATGCAAGATCATAAACAACACATGTATAATAACTTGATAATTAACATGACATGGTATTCTCTATCCATCGGATCCCGACAAACACAACATATAGAATTACGAGATAGATGATCTTGATCATGTTAGGCAGCTCACAAGATCCAACAATGAAGCACAATGAGGAGAAGACAACCATCTAGCTACTGCTATGGACCCATAGTCCAGGGGTGAACTACTCACTCATCACTCCGGAGGCGACCATGGCGGTGTAGAGTCCTCGGGAGATGAATCCCCTCTCGGCGGGGTGCGGGAGGAGATCTCCGGAATCCCCGAGATGGGATCGGCGGCGGCGGCGTCTCGGTAAGGTTTTCCGTATCGTGGTTTCTCGCATCGGGGTTTCGCGACGGAGGCTTTAAGTAGGCGGAAGGGCGAGGTCGAGGGGCGGCACGAGGGGCCCACACCATAGGTCGGCGCGGCCAGGCTGGGCCGCGCCGCCCTATAGTGTCGCCACCTCGTGGCCCCACTTCGTCTGTTCTTCGGTCTTCGGAAGCTTCGTGGAAAAATAGGCCCCTGGGTCTTTGTTTCGTCCAATTCAGAGAATATTTCGTTACTAGGATTTCTGAAACCAAAAACAGCAGAAAACGAAGCGGCACTTCGGCATCTTGTTAATAGGTTAGTTCCGAGAAAATGCACGAATATGACATAAAGTGTGCATAAAACATGTAGGTATCATCAATAATATGGCATAGAACATAAGAAATTATCGATACGTCGGAGACGTATCAAGCATCCCCAAGCTTAGTTCTGCTCGTCCGAGCAGGTAAAACGATAACAAAGATAATTTCTGAAGTGATATGCCATCATAACCTTGATCATACTATTTGTAAACATATGTAGTGGATGCAGCGATCAAAACAATGGTGATGACATGAGTAAACAAGTGAATCATAAAGCAAAGACTTTTCATGAATAGTACTTCAAGACAAGTATTAATAAGTCTTGCATAAGAGTTAACTCATAAAGCAATAAATCAAAGTAAAGGTATTGAAGCAACACAAAGGAAGATTAAGTTTCAGCGGTTGCTTTCAACTTGTAACATGTATATCTCATGGATAATTGTCAACATAGAGTAATATAACAAGTACAATATGCAAGTATGTAGGAATCAATGCACGGTTCACACAAGTGTTTGCTTCTTGAGGTGGAGAGAAATAGGTGAACTGACTCAACATAAAAGTAAAGAGAATGGTCCTTCAAAGAGGAAAGCATCGATTGCTATATTTGTGCTAGAGCTTTTATTTTGAAAACATGAAACAATTTTGTCAACGGTAGTAATAAAGCATATGAGTTATGTAAGTTATATCTTACAAGTTGCAAGTCTCATGCATAGTATACTAATAGTGCCCGCACCTTGTCCTAATTAACTTGGACTACCGGATCTTTGCAATGCACATGTTTTGACCAAGTGTCACAATGGGGTACCTCCATGCCGCTTGTACAAAGGTCTAAGGAGAAAGCTCGCATTTTGGATTTCTCGCTTTTGATTATTCTCAACTTAGACATCCATCTCAGGGACAACATGGACAACGAGATAATGGACTCCTCTTTAATGCATAAGCATGTGGCAACAATTATTATTCTCATATGAGATTGAGGATATATGTCCAAAGCTGAAACTTCCACCATGAATCATGGCTTTAGTTAGCGGCCCAAAGTTCTTCTCTAACAATATGCATGCTCCAACCATGAAGGTGGTAGATCTCTCTTGCTTGAGACAAGACGGACATGCATAGCAACTCACATGATATCCAACAAAGAATAGTTGATGGCGTCCCCAGAAACATGGTTATCGCTCAACAAGCAACTTAATAAGAGATAAAGTGCATAAGTACATATTCAATACCACAATAGTTTTTAAGCTATTTGTCCCATGAGCTATATATTGCAAAGGTGAATGATGGAATTTTAAAGGTAGCACTCAAGCAATTTACTTTGGAATGGCGGATAAATACCATGTAGTAGGTAGGTATGGTGGACACAAATGGCATAGTGGTTGGCTCAAGTATTTTGGATGCATGAGAAGTATTCCCTCTCGATACAAGGTTTAGGCTAGCAAGGTTATTTGAAACAAACACAAGGATGAACGGTACAGCAAAACTCACATAAAAGACATATGGTAAACATTATAAGACTCCATACCGTCTTCCTTGTTGTTCAAAACTCAATACTAGATGTTATCTAGACTCTAGAGAAACCAAATATGCAAACCAAATTAGCAAGCTCTAAGTATTTCTTCATTAATGGGTGCAAAGTATATGATGCAAGAGCTTAAACATGAGCACAACAATTGCCAAGTATCAAATTATCCAAGACATTTTAGAGTTACTACATGTATCATTTTCCAATTCCAACCATATAACAATTTAACGAAGAAGAAACTTCGCCATGAATACTATGAGTAGAGCCTAAGGACATATTTGTCCATATGCAACAGCGGAGCGTGTCTCTCTCCCATAAAGTGAATGCTAGGATCCATTTTATTCAAACAAAACAAAAAACAAAAACAAAC
>NC_061509.1:165778909-166031484 GCF_022539505.1 Lolium rigidum | reverse complement strand
AGCGAGTTAGAGAGAAAAAGCCTTGCCGCTCTATGCCTTAATGAGAGAAAATCCGATAGGTTCGATGCTGGGCCCCTCGGCGGGCAGAGACGCGGCGTTTAAGGGGCTGAAAACAATGTTAGCCACCGCGCCGATCTTCGGCTTCGCCGTTGGAAAGAGAGCCGAGTGTTTCTATGCATAGCGGCAACCAACCTGGTCTGTGAGTGTTGTTGTGGTAGTAAGAAAGAGAAGTGGAAGGAAAAAACCGTCCGAGGCCGGTATACTACCTGAGCGAAGTGCTCTCCCTCTCAAAAGCAAAACTACCCGCACTTCCGGACAATGACCTATGGCGTATTCATGGCCGCCACGAAACTCAAGCACTACTTTGAGGAACATCCTATGAAGGTGGTGAGTGAGGCAGCGATACGTCTTCAGAGCGTATCGATAATTTCTTATGTTCTATGCCATATTATTGATGATACCTACATGTTTTATGCACACTTTATGTCATATTCGTGCATTTTACGGAACTAACCTATTAACAAGATGCCGAAGTGCCGGTTCTTGTTTTACTGCTGTTTTGGTTTCGAAATCCTAGTAACGAAATATTCTCGGAATCGGACGAAATCAAGACCCGGGTTCCTATTTTCACCGGAAGCATCCAGAACACCGAGAAGGACGCGGAGGGGGGCCTGTGGGCCCCGGATCATAGGTCGGCGCGGCCTGGGCCACTGGCCGCGCCGGCCTATGGTGTGGCCACCCCTTCGACCCTCTGCGCCGCCTCTTCGCCTATATAAAGCCTCCGTCGCGAAAACCACGAGGCGAAAAACCACGATACGGAAAACCTTCCGGAGCCGCCGCCATCGCGAAGCCAAGATGCGGGGGACGGGAGTCTCGTTCCGGCACCTGCCGGAGCGGGGAAGTGCCCGGAAGGCTTCTCCATCGACACCGCTGCCATCTCCACCGCCATCTTCATCACCGCTGCTTGCTCCCATGAGGAGGAGTAGTTCTCCATCGAGGCTCGGGGCATGCACGGTAGCTATGTGGTTCATCTCTCTCCTATGTGCTTCAATACAATAATCTCATGAGCTGCCTTACATGATTGAGATTCATATGATGATGCTTGTAATCTAGATGTCATTATGCTAGTCAAGTGAGTTTTACCTATGTGATCTCCGGAGACTCCTTGTCCCACGTGTGTAAAGGTGACGGTGTGTGCACCGTGTGGGTCTCTTAGGCTATATTTCACGAGAATACTTATTCCTTTGTTGAATGGCATAGTGAGGTGCTTATTTATATCTCTTTATGATTGCAATGTGTTTGTATCACAATTTATCTATGTGCTACTCTAGCAATGTTATTAAAGTAGTTTTATTCCTCTGCACGTGTGCAAAGGTGACGAGTGTGTGCACAGTGTTAGTACTTGGTTTATGCTATGATCATGATCTCTTGTAGATTGCGAAGTTAACTATTGCTATGATAATATTGATGTGATCTATTCCTCCTACATATGCATGAAGGTGACGGTGTGCATGCTATGTTAGTACTTGGTTTAGTCTTTTGATCTATCTTACACTAAAGGTTACTAAAATATGAGCATTATTGTGGAGCTTGTTAACTCCGGCATTGAGGGTTCGTGTAATCCTACGCAATGTGTTCATCATCCAACAAGAGTGTAGAGTATGCATTTATCTATTACTGTTATGTGATCAATGTTGAGAGTGTCCACTAGTGAAAGTCTAATCCCTAGGCCTTGTTCCTAAATACTGCTATCATTTGCTTGTTCTTGTTTCTTTGCGTTACTCTTTGCTGCGTTACTACTTGCTTGTTTCTTGTCATGGGCAAAGCACTTTTACAGTGCCGTTGCTACTACTTATTCATACCACTTGTATTTCACTATCTCTTCGCCGAACTAGTGCACCTATTAGGTGTGTTGGGGACACAAGAGACTTCTTGCTTTGTGGTTGCGGGGTTGCATGAGAGGGATATCTTTGACCTCTTCCTCCACTGAGATCGATAAACCTTGGGTGATCCACTTAAGGGAAACTTGCTTGCTGTTCTACAAACCTCTGCTCTTGGAGGCCCAACACTGTCTACAAGAATAGAAGCTCCCGTAGACATCAAGCACTTTTAAGGCGCCGTTGCTTGGGGAGGAAAGGTAAAAAGGCACTCATACTCCGGTCCCGGGTAAAGTACTTTTACGGCGCCGTTGTGTGTGTGCTCGAAGCTATTTCCTTTAGATCCTGCAATTGCATCTTTTTGTTTCTTGTTTACACTAGTTTGGCATAATGGACAACAATGAGCTTCTTATTCTATTTCCTGATTTAAAACATGGATTGTTTGATGCGAAAATTAAAAAACCTATGGAATCTTATTTGCATCTTTGGTAGTAATATTAGTATGAACGCTTTGAACACCATTGTTGATAATGATATAGAAAGTTCTAAGCTTGGGAAAGCTGGTTTTCATGATCTTTTTAGTCCCCCAAGCATTGAGGAGAAAATTTTCTTTGATGTACTTTGCCTCTATTTGATGATAATAGTGGTCTTTTGGTACACCTACCATGGAGTAAATTTTGTTGTGATTATACTATGCCTCCTACATGATGAGAATAATAATGATAGCTACTTTGTTGAATTTGCTCCCACTACAACTAATAAAATTGATTATGCTTATGTGGAGAGTAATAATTTTATGCATGAGACTCATGATAAGAATGCTTTATGTGATAGTTATATTGTTGAGTTTGCTCATGATGCTACTGAAAGTTATTATGAGAGAGGAAAATATGGTTGTAGAAATTTTCATGTTACTAAAATACCTCTCTATGTGCTGAAATTTTTGAAGCTACACTTGTTTTATCTTCCTATGCTTGTTACTTTGCTCTTCATGAACTTGTTTATTTACAAGATTCCTATGCATAGGAAGCATGTTAGACTTAAATGTGTTTTGAATTTGCCTCTTGATGCTCTCTTTTGCTTCAAATACTATTTCTTGCGAGTGCATCATTAAAGCTGCTTGAGCCCATCTTAACGGCTATAAAGAAAGAACTTCTTGGGAGATAACCCATGTGTTATTTTGCTACAGTACTTTGTTTTATATTTGTGTCTTGGAAGTTGTTTACTACTGTAGCAACCTCTCCTTATCTTAGTTTTTTTGTTTTGTTGTGCCAAGTAAAGTCTTTGATAGTAAAGTAAGTACTAGATTTGGATTACTGCGCAGTTCCAGATTTCTTTGCTGTCACGAATCTGGGTCTACCTCCCTGTAGGAAGCTCAGAAAATTAAGCCAATTTACGTAGCATGATCCTCAGATATGTACGCAACTTTCATTCAATTTGAGCATTTTCATTTGAGCAAGTCTGGTGGCCTAATAAAATCCATCTTTACGGACTGTTCTGTTTTGACAGATTCTGCCTTTTATTTCGCATTGCCTCTTTTGCTATGTTGGATGAATTTCTTTGATCCATTAATGTCCAGTAGCTTTATGCAATGTCCAGAAGTGTTAAGAATGATTGTGTCACCTCTGAACATGTGAATTTTTATTATGCACTAACCCTCTAATGAGTTGTTTCGAGTTTGGTGTGGAGGAAGTTTTCAAGGATCAAGAGAGGAGTATGATGCAATATGATCAAGGAGAGTGAAAGCTCTAAGCTTGGGGATGCCCCGGTGGTTCACCCCTGCATATTCTAAGAAGACTCAAGCGTCTAAGCTTGGGGATGCCCAAGGCATCCCCTTCTTCATCGACAACATTATCGAGGTTCCTCCCTGAAACTATATTTTTATTCCGTCACATCTTATGTACTTTGCTTGGAGCGTCGGTTTGTTTTTGTTTTTTGTTTTGTTTGAATAAAATGGATCCTAGCATTCACTTTATGGGAGAGAGACACGCTCCGCTGTAGCATATGGACAAGTATGTCCTTAGGCTCTACTCATAGTATTCATGGCGAAGTTTCTTCTTCGTTAAATTGTTATATGGTTGGAATTGGAAAATGATACATGTAGTAACTCTAAAATGTCTTGGATAATTTGATACTTGGCAATTGTTGTGCTCATGTTTAAGCTCTTGCATCATATACTTTGCACCCATTAATGAAGAAATACTTAGAGCTTGCTAATTTGGTTTGCATATTTGGTTTCTCTAGAGTCTAGATAACATCTAGTATTGAGTTTTGAACAACAAGGAAGACGGTATGGAGTCTTATAATGTTTACAATATGTCTTTTATGTGAGTTTTGCTGTACCGGTTCATCCTTGTGTTTGTTTCAAATAACCTTGCTAGCCTAAACCTTGTATCGAGAGGAATACTTCTCATGCATCCAAAATCCTTGAGCCAACCACTATGCCATTTGTGTCCACCATACCTACCTACTACATGGTATTTCTCCGCCATTCCAAAGTAAATTGCTTGAGTGCTACCTTTAAATAATTCAAAATTTATCACCTCTGATTTGTGTCAATGTTTTATAGCTCATGAGGAAGTATGTGGTGTTTTATCTTTCGATCTTGTCATTTACTTCGACAGACTTTCACAATGGACTAGTGGCACATCCAGCTTATCCAATAATTTTGCAAAAAGAGCTGGCAATGGGGTTCCCGGCCCGATAAATTAACTTGCATTAATAATTCTCTTCACATGTTTTGCTGCGATTCATCGGTAAGCAACTTAATTTTGCAAATAGACACTCCTTCATGGTATGTGATTGTTGGAAGGCACCCGAGGATTCGGTTAGCCATGGTTTGTGTAAGCAAAAGGTTGGGAGGAGTGTCATCCATAAATAAAGAAAAACTAAACTAAAGTACATGTGTAAACAAAAGAGAAGAGGGATGATCTACCTTGCTTGGTAGAGATAACGTCCTTCATGGGAGCCGCTCTTGAAAGTCTGGTTGATGAGGTAGTTAGAGTGCCCACTACCATTCGTTGACAACAACAAACACCTCTCAAAACTTACTTTTATGCTCTCTTTATGTTTTCAAAACCAAAGCTCTAGCACAAATATAGCAATCGATGCTTTCCTCTTTGAAGGACCATTCTTTTTACTTTTATGTTGAGTCGGTTCACCTATCTCTCTCCACCTCAAGAAGCAAACACTTGTGTGAAGCTGTGCATTGATTCCTACATACTTGCATATTGTACTTGTTATATTACTCTATGTTGACTATTATCCATGAGATATACATGTTACAAGTTGAAAGCAACCGCTGAAACTTAATCTTCCTTTGTGTTGCTTCAATGCCTTTACTTTGATTTATTGCTTTATGAGTTAACTCTTATGCAAGACTTATTAATACTTGTCTTGAAGTACTATTCATGAAAAGTCTTTGCTTTATGATTCACTTGTTTACTCATGTCATTACCATTGTTTTGATCGCTGCATCCACTACATATGTTTACAAATAGTATGATCAAGGTTATGATGGCATATCACTTCAGAAATTATCTTTGTTATCGTTTTACCTGCTCGGGACGAGCGAAACTAAGCTTGGGGATGCTTGATACGTCTCCGACGTATCGATAATTTCTTATGTTCTATGCCATATTATTGATGATACCTACATGTTTTATGCACACTTTATGTCATATTCGTGCATTTTACGGAACTAACCTATTAACAAGATGCCGAAGTGCCGAGTTCATGTTTTACTGCTGTTTTTGGTTTCAGAAATCCTAGTAACGAAATATTCTCGGAATCGGACGAAATCAAGACCCGGGTTCCTATTTTCACCGGAAGCATCCGGAACACCCGAGAGCCGCCGGAGGGGGCCCTATGGGCCCCGGATGATAGGGTGGCGCGGCCCGGGCCACGGCCGCGCCGGCCTATGGTGTGGCCACCCCTTCGACCCTCCTGCGCCGCCTCTTCGCCTATATAAAGCCTCCGTCGCGAAACCCACGAGACGAAAAACCACGATACGGAAAACCTTCCGGAGCCGCCGCCATCGCGAAGCCAAGATGCGGGGGACGGGAGTCTTGTTCCGGCACCCTGCCGGAGCGGGGAAGTGCCCCCGGAAGGCTTCTCCATCGACACCGCTGCCATCTCCACCGCCATCTTCATCACCGCTGCTGCTCCCATGAGGAGGGAGTAGTTCTCCATCGGGGCTGTACCGGTAGCTATGTGGTTCATCTCTCTCCTATGTGCTTCAACACAATAATCTCATGAGCTGCCTTACATGATTGAGATTCATATGATGATGCTTGTAATCTAGATGTCATTATGCTAGTCAAGTGAGTTTTACCTATGTGATCTCCAGGAGACTCCTTGTCCCACGTGTGTAAAGGTGACAGTGTGTGCACCGTGTGGGTCTCTTAGGCTATATTTCACAGAATACTTATTCAGCTGTTGAATGGCATAGTGAGGTGCTTATTTATATCTCTTTATGATTGCAATGTGTTTGTATCACAATTTATCTATGTGCTACTCTAGCAATGTTATTAAAGTAGTTTTATTCCTCCTGCACGTGTGCAAAGGTGACGAGTGTGTGCACCGTGTTAGTACTTGGTTTATGCTATGATCATGATCTCTTGTAGATTGCGAAGTTAACTATTGCTATGATAATATTGATGTGATCTATTCCTCCTACATATGCATGAAGGTGACGGTGTGCATGCTATGTTAGTACTTGGTTTAGTCTTTTGATCTATCTTACACTAAAGGTTACTAAAATATGAGCATTATTGTGGAGCTTGTTAACTCCGGCATTGAGGGTTCGTGTAATCCTACGCAATGTGTTCATCATCCAACAAGAGTGTAGAGTATGCATTTATCCGTTACGTTATGTGATCAATGTTGAGAGTGTCCACTAGTGAAAGTCTAATCCCTAGGCCTTGTTCCTAAATACTGCTATCGCTGCTTGTTTCTTGTTTTCTTTGCGTTACTACTGCTGCGTTACTACTTGCTTTTTCTTGTCCTGGGCAAAGCACTTTTCCGGTGCCGTTGCTACTACTTATTCATACCACCTGTATTTCACTATCTCTTCGCCGAACTAGTGCACCTATTAGGTGTGTTGGGGACACAAGAGACTTCTTGCTTTGTGGTTGCGGGGTTGCATGAGAGTGATATCTTTGACCTCTTCCTCCCTGAGTTCGATAAACCTTGGGTGATCCACTTAAGGGAAACTTGCTGCTGTTCTACAAACCTCTGCTCTTGGAGGCCCAACACTGTCTACAAGAATAGAAGCTCCCGTAGACATCAGGCACCCATCTCCGATATCATGTGCGACAAGGACGCTAGCGGCAGGATTGCGAAATGGGCAATACAGATATCACCGTACGTACCGGTGTATGAAAGAAGAGACGCCATCAAATCGCAAGCTTTAGCTGATTTTTTGGTCGATTAGGCGGAAATGCAGTACAACCCCCGGATCAAAGAATGGAATACTGGAAGATGCACTTTGACGGATCCAAGCTCAAGGAGGGTCTCGGTGCCGGTGTAGTCTTAACTTCACCAAAGGGAGATCATCTCCGGTATGTTTTACAAGTGCACTTCAGGGCATCAAACAATGTCGCTGAATATGAGGCTTTGATCCATGGGCTTAAGGTCGCAAAAGAAATTGGTGCACACCGGATCATTTGCTATGGAGATTCAGATCTTGTGGTACAGCAGTGTTCCGGAGATTGGGACGCAAAAGATGCCAACATGGCCTCGTACCGGTTTCACGTGCAAAAGATTGCCGGCTTCTTCGAAGGGTGTGAATTTCACCATGTACCGCGTGCAGAAAATGAAGCTGCGGATGCTTTGTCCAAGCTGGGCTCGTCCAGGCAAGAAATTCCTCCCGGAATAGCCTTGGCACACCTGAGGGTACCATCAATCAAGCCGAGTCCGGAGTCGGAATCAATTTTTGTACCGGAGTCACACATTGTACCAATGGATATCGACGAAGGAAACCCGGGGACTGTTCCGGTAAACTCGGGGACTGTTCCGGTAAGATCGACGCTGCTGCGCCGGTACCGGAAGAAACAATGCTGGTGGACAACATGGACATAGACATACCGGTGTTCCTAGTTCGGGAGACACCATCGTGGGTTAAACCTATTAAGGAATTCCTAGTCAACGGCACCTTGCCGGTTGACGAAAATGAATCAAGGAGGATCCAAAGGAGGTCCAAGGCTTACACCATCATCAATGGCGAGATGTACAAGAGAAGTGTTACCGGTGTCCTCCAAAGATGTGTGGAACCGGAAGAAGGAAAGGAGATGCTCGAGGAGATTCACCGAGGAGAGTGTGGACATCACGCTTCCTCAAGGGCGCTGGTAGCAAAGGTGTTCCGGCATGGGTTCTATTGGCCAACAGCTTTGGAAAACGCGGAGGATATGGTAAGAAAATGCAATGGGTGCCAGAGGTACGCCAAGCAAAATCATACCCCGGCTTCCGGCCTGAAAACAATACCATTGACTTGGCCGTTTGCAGTTTGGTGCCTAGACATGGTTGGCCCATTCAAAACAGCAAGGGGAAACATGACCCACATCTTGGTTATGGTGGACAAATTCACCAAATGGCTAGAAGTCAAACCCATCGCAAAGTGTGATGGGCGCACAGCGGTTAAATTCTTAAAAGATGTCATTTTGCGGTATGGATACCCACACAGCATTATCACCGACAATGGCACAAACTTTGCTCAAGGTGAGTTCAAAAGATTTTGTGAGGACAACAATATCCGGTTGGATTTGTGCTCAGTCGCACACCCACAAGGCAATGGCCAAGTGGAAAGAACAAACGCTTTGGTGCTCTCCGGTATCAAACCGAGACTCATCGATGCGGTGGAAAAATTGCCGGGGTGTTGGCTCGATGAGCTACCATCAGTGTTGTGGAGCATAAGAACTACTCCAAACCGGTCTACCGGATACACTCCATTTTTCATGGTTTACGGAGCAGAAGCGGTCATACCAACCGACATTCTCCATGATTCACCAAGGGTGCAACCCTATAACGAAGAAGAGGTAAAGGAGGCCTGAGAAAACGATGTGGACTTGCTAGAAGAAGCAAGAGAGCTGGCCTTGGCAAGAACAGCCATTTACCAACAGAACCTCAGACGCTATCACAGCCGGAAGGTTAACCCGAGAGTGTTCAGGGAAGGAGACCTGGTGCTACGCCTAGTGCAGCGCACTGAAGGCAGGCACAAGCTTTCCCCGCCATGGGAAGGGCCTTTCATTGTGAGCAAGGCTCTCCACAACGATGCCTACTACCTGATTGATGCACAGGAATGGAAGAAAGGAAAGGCGGACAGGTCCGGGGAGGAGACCAAGCGTCCGTGGAATGTAGCTCTGTTGCGTCCTTTCTAGTCTTGAAGTTGTGGTGTAAGAAGTTCCTTTTTGTACCTTATTTGCTATGAATAAAAGATGTCGGAACCTCGAATGAATCTCGGGGACTACCCCACTAAGGTTGCATGAAACTTGTCTATTTTTTCAGTTTACCGGTTGCTTATTGAACGTTTTTTCTTTACGGTTTAGTAGTGTGCTAAACCCTACCGGAGTCTTCGACTCTGCTGCTGTCCGCAACCCGGCTTCATGGCAAGCAAGATAAACCGGTAGGGGATAAGCACATGAACTGCGGAGAGGAGGAGCGGAAAAGAACAATCCGGAAAGTTTAACTAACCCCGGTTATACCGGTTTTGCAAAAATTTCGAGTTATTTCTAAGTTCAAGAAAATGCTTGCTTGGTAAAAGAACTTTGTGCTCATACGCCAAAAACGCCCAGAGAAGGTAGGCAGAGCCAAAGCAAAAGAGCCAAGTGTGCATCGAATTGGATGCAGAAACAATTTCGGAATCATTGCAGTGCAAGACCAAAATCAAACCGATAAGCAAAAATGCTAAGTCACAAACCAACATAACTTAATAAGTCACCGGTGTGCAAGGCACCGGCATAAGTTGTACCACAGTGATGGCGTGTATTTCACACGTTCGTTGGGCAACCCCAAGAGGAAGGTATGATGCGCACAGCAGCAAGTTTTCCCTCAGAAAGAAACCAAGGTTTATCGAACCAGGAGGAGCCAAGAAGCACGTTGAAGGTTGATGGCGGCGGGATGTAGTGCGGCGCAACACCGGAGATTCCGGCGCCAACGTGGAACCTGCACAACACAACCAAAGTACTTTGCCCCAACGAAACGGTGAGGTTGTCAATCTCACCGGCTTGCTGTAACAAAGGATTAACCGTATTGTGTGGAAGATGATTGTTTGCGAGAGAAAACGAGTAAAAACAAGTATTGCGACAGATTTGTATTTCAGTATTAAAGAATGGACCGGGGTCCACGGTTCACTAGAGGTGTCTCTCCCATAAGATAAAAGCATGTTGGGTGAACAAATTACGAGTCGAGCAATTGACAAATAGAGAGGGCATAACAATGCACATACATGACATGATAAGTATAGTGAGATTTAATTGGGCATTACGACAAAGTACATAGACCGCCATCCAAGCTGCATCTATGCCTAAAAAGTCCACCTTCGGGTTATCATCCGAACCCCCTCCGGTATTAAGTTGCTAAACAACGAGACAATTGCATTAAGTATGGTGCGTAATGTAATCAACAACTACATCCTCGGACATAGCGCCAATGTTTTATCCCTAGTGGCAACAACACAACACAACCTTAGAACTTTACGTCACTTGTCCCAGGTGTCAATGCGGGCATGAACCCACTATCGAGCATAAGTACTCCCTCTTGGAGTTAAAAGTAAAAACTTGGCCGAGCCTCTACTAGAAACGGAGAGCATGCAAGATCATAAACAACACATGAATAATAACTTGATAATTAACATGACATGGTATTCTCTATCCATCGGATCCCGACAAACACAACATATAGAATTACGGATAGATGATCTTGATCATGTTAGGCAGCTCACAAGATCCAACAATGAAGCACAATGAGGAGAAGACAACCATCTAGCTACTGCTATGGACCCATAGTCCGGGGGTGAACTACTCACTCATCACTCCGGAGGCGACCATGGCGGTGTAGAGTCCTCCGGGAGATGAATCCCCTCTCCGGCAGGGTGCGGGAGGAGATCTCCAGAATCCCCGAGATGGGATCGGCGGCGACGGCGTCTCAGTAAGGTTTTCCGTATCGTGGTTTTTCGCATCAGGGGTTTCGCGACGGAGGCTTTAAGTAGGCGGAAGGGCAGGTCAAGGGGCGTCACGAGGGGCCCACACTATAGGTCGGCGCGGCCAAGGCCTGGGCCGCGCCGCCCTATAGTTTGGCCACCTCGTGGCCCCACTTCGTGTGTTCTTCGGTCTTCTGGAAGCTCCGTGGAAAAATAGGGCCCTGGGTCTTCGTTTCGTCCAATTCCGAGAATATTTCGTTACTAGGATTTACGAAACCAAAAACAGCGAGAAAACGAGAGCTGGCACTTCGGCATCTTGTTAATAGGTTAGTTCCGAGAAAATGCACGAATATGACATAAAGTGTGCATAAAACATGTAGGTATCATCAATAATATGGCATAGAACATAAGAAATTATCGATACGTCGGAGACGTATCAAGCATCCCCAAGCTTAGTTACTGCTCGTCCCAAGCGGGTAAAACGATAACAAAGATAATTTCTGAAGTGATATGCCATCATAACCTTGATCATACTATTTGTAAACATATGTAGTGAATGCAGCGATCAAAACAATGGTGATGACATGAGTAAACAGGTGAATCATATAGCAAAGACTTTTCATGAATAGTACTTCAAGACAAGTATTAATAAGTCTTGCATAAGAGTTAACTCATAAAGCAATAAATCAAAGTAAAGGTATTGAAGCAACACAAAGATTAAGTTTCAGCGGTTGCTTTCAACTTGTAACATGTATATCTCATGGATAATTGTCAACATAGAGTAATATAACAAGTACAATATGCAAGTATGTAGGAATCAATGCACAGTTCACACAAGTGTTTGCTTCTTGAGGTGGAAAGAGATAGGTGAACTGACTCAACATAAAAGTAAAGAGAATGGTCCTTCAAAGAGGAAAGCATCGATTGCTATATTTGTGCTAGAGCTTTTATTTTGAAAACATGAAACAATTTTGTCAACGGTAGTAATAAAGCATATGAGTTATGAAAGTTATATCTTACAAGTTGCAAGTCTCATGCATAGTATACTAATAGTGCCCGCACCTTGTCCTAATTAACTTGGACTACCGGATCTTTGCAATGCACATGTTTTGACCAAGTGTCACAATGGGGTACCTCCATGTCGCTTCGTACAAAGGTCTAAGGAGAAAGCTCGCATTTTGGATTTCTCGCTTTTGATTATTCTCAACTTAGACATCCATACCGGGACAACATGGACAACGAGATAATGGACTCCTCTTTAATGCATAAGCATGTGGCAACAATTTTTATTCTCATATGAGATTGAGGATATATGTCCAAAACTGAAACTTCCACCATGAATCATGGCTTTAGTTAGCGGCCCAAAGTTCTTCTCTAACAATATGCATGCTCCAACCATGAAGGTGGTAGATCTCTCTTGCTTCAGACAAGACGGACATGCATAGCAACTCACATGATATCCAACAAAGAATAGTTGATGGCGTCCCCAGAAACGTGGTTATCGCTCAACAAGCAACTTAATAAGAGATAAAGTGCATAAGTACATATTCAATACCACAATAGTTCTTAAGCTATTTGTCCCATGAGCTATATATTGCAAAGGTGAATGATGGAATTTTAAAGGTAGCACTCAAGCAATTTACTTTGGAATGGCGGATAAATACCATGTAGTAGGTAGGTATGGTGGACACAAATGGCATAGTGGTTGGCTCAAGTATTTTGGATGCATGAGAAGTATTCCCTCTCGATACAAGGTTTAGGCTAGCAAGGTTATTTGAAACAAACACAAGGATGAACGGTACAGACAAAACTCACATAAAAGACATATGGTAAACATTATAAGACTCCATACCGTCTTCCTTGTTGTTCAAAACTCAATACTAGATGTTATCTAGACTCTAGAGAAACCAAATATGCAAACCAAATTAGCAAGCTCTAAGTATTTCTTCATTAACGGGTGCAAAGTATATGATGCAAGAGCTTAAACATGAGCACAACAATTGCCAAGTATCAAATTATCCAAGACATTTTAGAGTTACTACATGTATCATTTTCCAATTCCAACCATATAACAATTTAACGAAGAAGAACTTCGCCATGAATACTATGAGTAGAGCCTAAGGACATATTTGTCCATATGCAACAGCGGAGCGTGTCTCTCTCCCATAAAGTGAATGCTAGGATCCATTTTATTCAAACAAAACAAAAAAACAAAAACAAACCGACGCTCCAAGCAAAGTACATAAGATGTGGCCGAATAAAAATATAGTTTCGGGGGAGGAACTCGATAATGTTGTTGATGAAGAAGGGGATGCCTTGGGCATCCCCAAGCTTAAACGCTTGAGTCTTCTTAATATATGCAGGGGTGAACCACCGGGGCATCCCCAAGCTTAGAGCTTTCACTCTCCTTGATCATATTGCATCATACTCCTCTCTTGATCCTTGAAAACTTCCTCCACACCAAACTCGAAACAACTCATTAGAGGGTTAGTGCATAATAAAAATTCACATGTTCAGAGGTGACACAATCATTCTTAACACTTCTGGACATTGCATAAAGCTACTTGGACATTAGTGGATCAAAGAAATTCATCCAACATAGCAAAAGAGGCAATGCGAAATAAAAGACAGAATCTGTCAAAACAGAACAGTCCGTAAAGATGGATTTTATTAGGCCACCAGACTTGCTCAAACGAAAATGCTCAAATTGAATGAAAGTTGCGTACATATCTGAGGATCATGCTCGTAAATTGGCGTAATTTTCTGAGCTACCTACGGGGAGATAGACCCAGATTCGTGACAGCAAAGAAATCTGGAACTGCGCAGTAATCCAAATCTAGTACTTACTTTTCTATCAAAGACTTTACTTGGCACAACAAAACTTAAAACTAAGATAAGGAGAGGTTGCTACAGTAGTAGACAACTTCCAAGACACAAATATAAAACAAAGTATTGTAGTAAAAACATGGGTTGTCTCCCATAAGCGCTTTTCTTTAACGCCTTTCAGCTAGGCGCAGAAAGTGTATCTCAAGTGTTATCGAAGGGTGGTGCACCTACAGCGGGGTTTGGAGTTTTCTCAACCATGCATAGTATATTGGATACATAAGTTTCAGCGTCTCCCTTTTCATTAGTCTTGGGCTTGCTACTCTCATCAAACAAATTTTCAGGAACAAGCCAAGCATAGTTATGTTCTAGTGCATCATTCATAGCTAGGAGTTTACATGGTATGGGTGCTTTGATCTCCCCACCATCATTAATATTATTAGTGTATCTTATCCTATCCATGTCCATCTTTTCAAGGAGACTAACAAAATTAGTATGAGAGCCAAGCATATTAAATTTAGCAAAGACCTTCCTAGCTTCTCTTGCTAGACCACCAAATTCTCTAAGAAGGGTTTCTAAAACAAAATCTTTCTTTTCCCCCTCTTCCAAATCACCAAGTGTAAGAAACATGTGTTGGATTATAGGATTGAGATTAACAAATTTAGTTTCCAACAA
Organism: Lolium rigidum; assembly: GCF_022539505.1. Taxonomy (NCBI): domain Eukaryota; kingdom Viridiplantae; phylum Streptophyta; class Magnoliopsida; order Poales; family Poaceae; genus Lolium; species Lolium rigidum. Next base: position 166,016,973 of record NC_061509.1, on the reverse strand, counting down.
GCGAACTAAAGCAGACAGCAGCAATTTCATAAGTGGGAGCAAGGTCTACCAAGTGTCTATCTTCAAAATTTTCAACGGTACTAACATGGGTGAAAAATTCTTCTATATTGTTCCTCCCAACTATAGACCCTTGTCCTACCGGTATGTTCTTTGCGGTAAAATCAAAAGGAAACATGATGAAATAAGTAAAGTAAATGCAAGTAACTAATTTTTTTGTGTTTTTGATATAGCAAACAAGATAACAAATAAAGTAAAACTAGCAACTAATTTTTTTGTGTTTTGATATAAGTGCAGCAAACAAAGTAGTAAATAAAATAAAGCAAGACAAAAACAAAGTAAAGAGATTGAGAAGTGGAGACTCCCCTTGCGGCGTGTCTTGATCTCCCGGCAACGGCGCCGGAAAAAGAGCTTGATGGCGTGTATTTCACACGTTCGTTGGGCAACCCCAAGAGGAAGGTATGATGCGCACGGCAGCAAGTTTTCCCTCGGAAAGAAACCAAGGTTTATCGAACCGGGAGGAGCCAAGAAGCACGTTGAAGGTTGATGGCGGCGGGATGTAGTGCGGCGCAACACCGGAGATTCCGGCGCCAACGTGGAACCTGCACAACACAACCAAAGTACTTTGCCCCAACGAAACGGTGAGGTTGTCAATCTCACCGGCTTGCTGTAACAAAGGATTAACCGTATTGTGTGGAAGATGATTGTTTGCAGAGAAAATAGTAAAAACAAGTATTGCGGCAGATTTGTATTTCGGTATTAAAGAATGGACCGGGGTCCACGAGTTCACTAGAGGTGTCTCTCCCATAAGATAAAAGCATGTTGGGTGAACAAATTACGGTCGGGCAATTGACAAATAGAGAGGGCATAACAATGCACATACATGACATGATAAGTATAGTGAGATTTAATTGGGCATTACGACAAAGTACATAGACCGCCATCCAACTGCATCTATGCCTAAAAAGTCCACCTTCGAGGTTATCATCCGAACCCCCTCCGGTATTAAGTTGCTAAACAACGGACAATTGCATTAAGTATGGTGCGTAATGTAATCAACAACTACATCCTCGGACATAGCGCCAATGTTTTATCCCTAGTGGCAACAGCACAACACAACCTTAGAACTTTCCGTCACTTGTCCCGAGTGTCAATGCGGGCATGAACCCACTATCGAGCATAAGTACTCCCTCTTGGAGTTAAAAGTAAAAACTTGGCCGAGCCTCTACTAGAAACGGAGAGCATGCAAGATCATAAACAACACATGAATAATAACTTGATAATTAACATGACATGGTATTCTCTATCCATCGGATCCCGACAAACACAACATATAGAATTACAGATAGATGATCTTGATCATGTTAGGCAGCTCACAAGATCCAACAATGAAGCACAATGAGGAGAAGACAACCATCTAGCTACTGCTATGGACCCATAGTCCAGGGGTGAACTACTCACTCATCACTCCGGAGGCGACCATGGCGGTGTAGAGTCCTCCGGGAGATGAATCCCCTCTCCGGCAGGGTGCCGGAGGAGATCTCCGAGAATCCCTCGAGATGGGATCGGCGGCGACGGCGTCTCAGTAAGGTTTTCCGTATCGTGGTTTTTCGCATCAGGGGTTTCGCGACGGAGGCTTTAAGTAGGCGGAAGGGCAGGTCAAGGGGCGTCACGAGGGGCCCACACTATAGGTCGGCGCGGCCAAGGCTTGGGCCGCGCCGCCCTATAGTTTGGCCACCTCGTGGCCCCACTTCGTGTGTTCTTCGGTCTTCTGGAAGCTCCGTGGAAAAATAGGGCCCCGGGTCTTCGTTTCGTCCAATTCCGAGAATATTTCGTTACTAGGATTTACTGAAACCAAAAACAGCAGAAAACGAGAAGCGGCACTTCGGCATCTTGTTAATAGGTTAGTTCCAGAAAATGCACGAATATGACATAAAGTGTGCATAAAACATGTAGGTATCATCAATAATATGGCATAGAACATAAGAAATTATCGATACGTCGGAGACGTATCACACAGCCAAAATGGAGCTTAAGTTTTACCTTACATCATAAACCCCGGCATACCGGGGTAGAATTTAACGGGCATTGTTTTGAGAACAACAGGATAAGCATATTACAGGCATCATTCAAGCATAAGTCAAACAGCAGGGGCTTCAGGGGGAGCAGCGCCGGCCTCAGGAGCTTCCGGTGGCGCGTCCTCGGCGTCTTCATCTTCACCTCCGTCTTCTTCTTCCTCATCGCTGAGGTAGTCCTTGACGTCTTCAGGAGGGGGGATGAAGGTGCGCATCTCGGCGTACTCCGCGATGTGGTACGCGCGATCCTGCCGTTTGGCGGCAAGGACCGGATCCACCTCAGTAGGAGCTCCTTCGCGCACACCAACGAGGGCGTCCAAATCCAGCTCTGGGTACCAGGAGCAGGCAACGCGAAGCGATGAGTCTGCTCCGGCACGGGCAGCGGAACACTGCCACTCCCGGATCCTTCGCCGGCACCTTTCGAGCGGTCGGCGATGAGGGAGAAGGTATCCGGCACCACTTCTCCGAGCCGAGAGTCCCGAAGAGCTGGGCGGCCACCTCCGGAATGTCGGAGACGTTCCGGTCCACGCAGACGCATGTGGGAGACCCGCGAGCTCGGCGCAATCGGGTGTTCGTAAGGATCCCGAGCAGCGGCCAAATCCGTACGCCCTTGGGCACCCCGGTACTCTTCAACCTTCTTCGCAGCATGCGCCTGGGAGTCCGGAAAGAGCCCTGCAAGACAAAGAAAAAAGCTAAGTGCATGATACCGGAACAAATAAGCTTATACGCAGGAACCGGAAAAGGGAAAAGAAAAACATACGAAGGGCAAGCGCGTCAGTCCGCGTGACCAGAAGGTCGTACTCCTTCTGCTCCGCCTCCAGCCGCGCCACCTTGTCCTCAGCTGCCTTCTGTGCCTTGGCGGCCTCCTCAGCAGCGGCTTTGTGCACCTTGGCGGCCTTGCCTTCGGCTGTTTTCAGCGCGTTGGTGGCCTCCTCCAGCTCGGTCTGCAGGCACCACGGTGGCGTTGCCGGCATCCTCGAGCGCCTCGTTGAGCCTAGCCTCCGCAGCAGCTTCAGCGGCTTTCAGTGCATTAGCATGATCAAGGCCAAGCTGAATGTACTGGCGCTTGAGCTCCCCGTAGCGGGTCTCCTGGGCCTCCAGCTCCTCCTGGTGCTTCCGAGCAAGCTTGGCCTTCTCCTCTGAGGGCCGGAAAGCAGGTGTTAGCAAAATTGCACTGATACGATGCGGAGAAAGCAAGTTAACCGGAAAACAAAAAGGATACCTTGGAGTGCGGCAACCTGGACCCTGAGGGCCTCAAGGGAGGCTTCCGGAATAGCTGTTATGCGAAAAGCTAGTAAATAACAAAGAAAGAAGAAAAGTTTTCGGTGAAAAGATGCCGGAAGAAGAGAAAGAAAACAAACCTTGGCGGTGGTCGTGGGCCTCAGCAAGATCTCGGTGCTCCCACAGAAGCTCCTCAAAGAGCAGCTTCCGGGCATCAGCGGTGCTCTGTTCAAAGGAAGATAATTGTGAGAAAGGAAAAACAAAGATCTTAAACCGAAACTCGGGGACTGGCTATGCCGGTTTTGCGCTTTTCTAGTCAAGTTTCGCGCTAAGAGCAAAGATCTTAACCCGAAACTCGGGGACTGGCTATGCCGGTTTTGCGCTTTTCTAGTTAAGTTTCGCGCTAAGAGCTGCGCTCTCAACACGAAACTCGGGGACTGGGAGGATAGACAAGATCCGGAAAGAAACAAACCGGCATCAGCTAAAATTACAAGAAGATTGGAGAAAATTACCACGACATTGCTGGTGGCGTCGTACCAGGCACTGTCGAACTCCTTCACGGCTCGCTTGAGTCGCGTGAAGTGTTCTTCAGTGGACCGCGGCCCAGCTGGATCCGGCGCCGGAAGGCGGTCCTTCCCCAAGCCCTTCGTGGCGGCGGAGATGTCCGCTGCGTTCCACTTCTCGGCGTAGGGGAGAAGGTGCCCCAGCTCCTTGCCCTCGCGCTTGAGCTCAACAATCCGGCCGAGGAGGCCGGACGGTTTCTCCGAGACCGCGGCGGCGGCGGGCCCGACGTGCAGCACCAAGGACCGCGAGCCGATGAGCGCCTCCACAGCCTTTCCGCGCGACTCCCCCGGCTTGAGGCGTTTAGTGGTCTTGGGGGCTGCCGGCGGCGGCATCGGCGTAGTTGCGGGAGGTCCCTGGCTCGGCGGAGGTGTTGGCGTCGCCTCAGGAACAGGAGTTTCCGGCGGCGGCGTTGGCGTGGCGTCAGGCGCTGGAGCTTCTGGCGCTGAGGTGGAGGATGCCGGCACGGAAGCTTCCGGCACGGCCTTGGAGGGGGAAGAGCGTAAACTCTTCTTCTTCTTCTTCTTCTTTTCTTTCTGGACGGAAGGAACCAAAGGTTCCGCCCGCCCGGCAGCTTCTTCTTCGGCGCCGATGTTGCTGGCGCCGGTATCTTGGGTCTCTGGAGGGGAGATAAGATCCTCCTCCGCGCGGTGATCAGGAGATTTAGGGGCCGCGCGCCCCGAACTTGTAGTGCCCCCCGGAGGGGAGGCAGAGATGTTGCCGGCACCAGATGGTGTCGGGCTTGAACGAGGAGGAGGAGTTGAGGTTCCAGCGGAGCCGGCAGAGCCCTCGGGCCTGGGCCCAAGCTTGAGCGCAGGGCTGAAAGAGAGAAAAAGAAAGAGTTGGAAAAAGTAACTGGAAAGGACTTGGCAAAAACAAGAAAAGCAAAGGAACAGGACTTACCCGGAGGAAGTGGGCATCTGTTTGCTCTTGTAGCGCCTCGTGCCTACTTGCTTCCCGGCAAAAGGCTCGGTCCGGAAGCGCCTCGTGCCTACTTGCTTCCCGGCAAAAGGCTCTCTTGTTCTTCTTGCCCCCGACGACGAGGTTGTTCAGGAACTCCTGGCCAACCTCGGCCTGCAGCGGGGTGGCGTGCTCGTGAATCTGCGGGTTGGTGTTGGTTGAGGAAGGATCTACGGAGGAACAATGACGGTAAAATATGAGAGGTCAAATAGAGAAGCTACCTCAAGCATGGTCGGGTCGTCGGACGAACCGGCGGGCTCCGGCGGAGAGCCGCCAAGGCGCGAGGCTGCGGTCTTGCCCATCTTCAGATCCCTCCAATAAATGACGGGGTCGGGGTCGAACTTGTCCAAACCTCGCTTCTGGGCAGGGCCTCGTCGGTCAGACTCGATGCCGGGGAAACGGTCCTTGGCCTGAAAGAACAAGAAAGATAAAAAGGGGTTAATCACAATGCAAAAGTTACCGGTACGTCGACCCGAGTTGCGTAACTTCTTACATCTTGGGTCGGGGGGTTAGTGGAACTGAGAGGCCGAAGGCCCCATTCCCAATCCTCCGGCATGGCGGTCTGACAGATCTGGCCGGCCTTGAGGACAACGTCCTTCTTGCTAAGAGGAATTCCGGTGATCTTTGTAGGATCACCGGGACCGTACATCTCGCTCATCTTGTGCATGCGGCGCTTGAGCGGAAGCACCCGGCGCGAGATAAAGGCGCGGATGATATCATCTGAGCAGATGTTGGTGTCCTTCATCAATTGCCTCATAAAGCGTATAATCCGGTTGGTCTCTATGTGAGAATCCTTCGGATTATAGCTCCAGTTGGCCCTCGAGGGTGGCGCCGGATTGAAAGGCGGCAGGTTAATAAGGTCAGGGGCACCCTTGTTCTTCACGTAGAAAAAGGTCCCTTTCCATAGCCGGCATGACTCGAGACCGGAGAACTTGAAGAAAGGGCTCCCTTGACGGGAGCCGATGATGCAAGACCCGCATTGAACGGTGGGTTTGGGTTTAGGAATGTCCTTGCCCTGAACGGAGTTGATCCGAAGAGCAAAGAAGCGGGCGAACGTCTCACGAGTGGGACGAATGCCGATATAAGCCTCCATGAAGGTGGCATAGCAAGAGAGGTAGAAAATGGCGTTGCCAGGGAGATGGTGAGGTTGAAGTTGATAAAAATCAAGGAAGCGCCGGAAAAAATCGGAGGCAGGAAGGCCGAAGCCGCGCTCAAAGTGAGCAAGAAAGACAACTCGTTCACCGGGTTCGGGCACCGGTTTGATCTCGTCGCGAGGAAGCCGGCGAGTCACTCCTTCCGGAATCCTCCCGGACCGGTAAAGCCGATCAATCTCGAACTTAGTAACGTTGGAGCCCATCCAGGCCCCACGGGTGATACCGGAAGAATCCATACCGGAACCTTCACTAGAACTACCGGATGCACGATTGCTACCGGACTCAGCGTCCATCCGGGCAAGATCGGCGGAAAGTCCGTCGGAAGATCTGCTACGCCGGCTAGCAGAGGAAGAGGCATAAGAAGAAGTAGAGGAGGATTCCATACTAGACATGGAGTTTGGCGAAGAGAAACAAGAATCCCACAATATACCCCCGCGTGAAGATCTACGAAAGAGAGAAAAAGCAAGAAAAAGAAGAAGTAAATACACTACCGAGTCGAGATCTAGAAAGCAAGCAAAAGAGGAGTAAATCCAGATTAAGCCTAACCTGAGGCGGCGGAGTTGCTGAGGAAGAGGTTCGCCGGAGGAATGACGAGCCAAGGGCCGGCGAGGTAGTCCGTCGGCGACGAGGTGAGAAGAAGCTTGAAAAGGCACCAATGCCGCGGCGGGGGCAGAAGCGCTGCAGGAGTTCTTCACGCGGTGAAGTCCGGCGACGTCCGGCGAAGCAGTAGCCAAGATTCGCTGGGCGGCGGAGCTCAGGCGGCGAAACGGAGCGGCGGAGGCGCTGAGGGCGAAAGCACTGTGCGTGAGGAGGTGGAGAATGCGAGAAGAGGAAGAAGGAGGAGCGGTTCTCTCTTATAAAGGAAGAGGGAGACGTGGGCCGAAAACCGCTGGGCCTCGGCGGTTTGGGTCGTGGGCCGCGACGGTTCGCTCCACGGGCCGCCACGTGGCACGGTGATACACGCGAAAAAATAATAAGCCACAGGGAGGTGCCCACGGATACAGAGAAGCGGTTGGGATTCGCTGTGAAGCAATTAATGCGCGCGCAGAAGCCGAAGGGAAGTGACCCCTGACACTGGCGCGTCAGTCACAGTGCGCATGTCACTGACAGGCGCGGGGCCCGAGATATTCTCGACTTCGCCGAGGAAGTGTTTAATGACTGAGATGCCGGAGGATAAGACACCGGATAATGTCTTAAGAAGAAGAGATAGCGATGACCTGGGCAAAGATGTCGGATCCAAGCCTAAGGCCGGATAGATTAAACCGGTATCCTAAGATGAAAGAACCTGGCATGGTCTGTTGGATAGGATCCGCCAGACTATACCAGCTTCGGGGACTAATGTTGGGGGGATGACCCCCGGTATGCCAAAGGCATGCCAAACCGGATGGTTTAAGCCATCAAGATACCGGTTTAATGTTCGTACCGGAACATAGAGATAAGAATTTAGCCAAGTGAGACTAAGCCGGTATCCCCAAGAGGGGTATGCCGGAACCGGATAAGAAGATACCGGGCCACCGGAAAGAAGAGCGTGTCGGCAAGACTGGTCAAAGATTCTCTCCAGAGCTAGAAGACAAGGATGAGCTAAGCAAAGTAACTTTAAACGAAGGGCTGACGATAAAGAGAAGGATGACGGTCAAAGAAGCCGGAGGACGTCAGCATCCTGATTAAAGAGGACTCCGGTGTCTTCTATGATTAAAGTAGCTTTGTAAAGTAGTTTGTCTAGTCAAAGATGCCATTAGGGTTTCTTGCCCTGTAAGCCACCTCTCCCCTATATAAGGAGAGGGGGCAGCCCCTCTTACGGGCGGACACACAGAGACGCACGAAGTGAGCTAGGGTTAGAAGAACACTTGTACTGAGAAACTTGTATCCTGTTGAGATCAATAAAGAAGATGATCTAGAGCGAGTTCTTCCTTATGTCTTTCTTCTTCAACCTCTAGCCTTGGCTAAGTTCTTGAGGAAACCATCCGGAAGTTCATCCCATCTAATCACAAACCCTCCCCCGAATCCTCTTGCGTCCATTCGGCCCCAACCTAAGCCATCCTATGGCATCTGTTTGTTCACCACGACGACACATCCACTTTGGCGCAGAAGTAGTTGTCATAGACCTTGATGCCATCCATTATGCGGCTGAACAATGGTCTGGACATCCGAAAACGACGGAGAAACATGACCGGCATGAACAATGCCTTGCGGTAGAAGTAATCGTTGAAGAGCATGTCGTGGTCGCGTTCTCTTTTGCGGTCCAAGGCCGCCGCGTGCCCCGGCAAGGTCCCCCGGTACACGTGGATCTGCGCGACATTTGTGCTCGTGGATGATCAACGCAGCCTCCGTGAGAAAGTCATCGTCGGACTCCTCGCCTGACGACGCGTCGATGAAGTTCTTGAAGAAGAACTCGTCGTCGTTGTCCACCATGATCTACAGATGAAATGGGACAAATAATTAGTTCGCCCATTTCATTGAACATGTCGCGGGCGGAGGCAATCCAATGCGTCCGTAGGGACGCAATGGCCGTCCCGGCCGACTTGCGGCCTGGAAGCACGGTGCACGAGAACTCACCTCTGGCGGCAACGACGAAGATGCTGTTGGAGGGAGGTCTCGTGACGGTGAGAGGACAACAGCGTTGGCGACGGCGTCCTCCGACTCTGCTACGAGGCCGAGAAAGCGCAGGGACGCGTCCTATGTTTCCGCACCGCTTGTCGGCGTCTCGACGTCGATGGCCGGCGTCGACGTCGCTCCCAAATTGTCGGTCCTAGGGTGGCGGCGGAGTGGGGGGAGATGTGTGCGAAGGGGATATGTTTTGGGAGGCAGACATGCGGGCCAGGGGAGGACACGGGGAGAACGCGAGCGGCCAGCCCCCGGTGTCCGCGGCCACGCAAACAAGGCCCAGATTTGAGCCGGGTTTGGGTCATCCCGGATGCCGCGGCCATCCATTTTAGTGATGGGTCCGCGCGCTGAGCTGGGTTTTTGTCCGTTTTAACCCATCTGGACGCGTAGGCGCGGGATGGATCGCAGCGTTGAAGATGCGCTAAGTTTCCTGAACGAAAGGAGGGTTGATACGTTATTCACCCCCAATGGCCCACATGCAATTGTGAACTATTATCTTCTCTTAATTCCTCAACAGATTTTTTTCCGAAATGGGGAGTGTAACCCCGGCTTCTGCATCATGATGATGCACACGACCTTTTATTAAAAAAAGTAGTATTTAGTCTTACAACTCTCATATCTCAATCATCGTCTACAGTTGATACAAGAATCAACCAGCGGAACAAATAAAACATAGTAGAACTACATATCACTGTAGCCTCCGAGTATGCCGCTAGCCAGCCTAGCACAAGATATCCTGAGCGACCGTCTGGAGCCATGTGCATCCAGAAACCATGGCATCCTGCTGCCACTCCGGCGAAAGGAGGGCCCAAAGCTGAATCCAGTGAGCCATCATATGAATAACCTGCAAGTAATGAAAAGATTGTTTTTTGTTAAAGATAATATCATTTCTTGCCCTTCAAATAGACCAACATAAAACATAAACCCCAATTCGGATAAAAGTTTTAGATTGTCTATCTACTCCATTTAACCAATTACCAAACATATTTGTAATATTGGTTGGAGGTGGAAGCTCAAAAGTGAAATTAACCATGCGCCAAAGAAGTTTAGCTAAGGGACATTCAATGAACAAACATTGGACGGTTTCCTGTGCACCACAAAAAACACACTTCCGAGCCAGGCTTTTGCATTTTTCTATATCTTTGTTTTTTTCCTAACTCTTTCCTCATTCTTTTTCAGTTTTCTTTTTTTGTAAGATTTTGAAAATGTTTATATTTGAAGAAATTTAAATGGAGAAATGTTTATGTTTGAAATATGTTCAACTTTAAAAATGTAAAAATTCAAAAAACGCTTAAATTCGAAATTGTTGAACTTCGAAAATTGGTTAAACTCTAAATATGTTCAAATTTTAAAATGTTCAATTTTAGAAATTGTTTGAATTTGAAAAACGTTCATTTTAAAAATTGTCTGAACACCAAATAAAAGAAACTTAGAAAGAACAAAAAATAGGGAACGAGTAGGCTAAGCTTACGTGAATGGAGTAATAAAGAATTAGGTACGATGAAAAGAACGGAAGAAATGCAATGAGCTGACTCCGCACAGAGCAGAAAACAAAGAAAGTGATCGCGAAGGAAGATGAAAAAATAAATGGGCCGGGCCGAGCTTCCAAAACGTTAAGCGAAATGAAACAAAAAACAAGAAAAAGAAACAAAAAAGAAAAGAGAAAGAATAAACAGAAAACGAAAAAAAAAAGAAAAAAGGCTAAAATGGGCCGGGCCCTATACCCGACCAGGGGTGTGCGGCATGCCGTACACACCGACCTGGTTCGTGTATGGGATTTGCCCTTTTTCCAGCTCAACCAATATAGTTTCCAAGGAAAAACCTATCTATCGCCCTTTAGCAGGGGCTAATACGTCCCGCCCGCTGACGGGCGATATGGGCTGCGGCCCGTCAACTCGCTGAGTGTTTTGGTTTCTCCGGTTTTAGGAATCTTCTAGGAGGTTCCGGTGGGTTCTTTTCGATTTTTCTTTTTTGCTAGGTTTGGTCTGTTTCCTTTGGTTTCTTTTATTTTCATTTTTTCATTTTCTGTTATTTTTTATTTTCGTGTTTCTTTGTTATGTTTTGAACATATTTTAATTTGATTATTTTAAAATCAATAAAATTTCAAATTTAAGCAAATTTTAAATTCTAGCAAATTTCAATTTAGAGTAAATTTAATTTCAAGCAAATTTTAAATTTAAACTGTGCCAACTTTTGAATATTTAAATCTGTGTAAATTCTCCTATGTTAAATCTCACTCTCGTAAAGCATGGACAGTACGTACTTTTTTTCTGAGCGGAGAGCGAATGGTACGTTGTTGTGCTGCATTCGTACAGATGAGCCAAGCCCGTATCAACCCACCCGTGCGTGCGTGCGTAAGCTACAATCGCACGCTAACAAGCGGGTACCGGGAAGTAGGGAAACCGGAAACCCGGTTTCCGACGCACCTTGTTGTGTTGGGGGTCCCCTCTCCCCAAACCCTAGCCGCCCCACTCCTTCTTCTTCCCCGCACGTTTAGCGAATCTCCGCCGGGATTCTCCACCGACACCACGCCGTCGTGCTGTCGGATTCAAGAGGAGCTACTATTTCCGCCGCCCGCTGGAACGGGGAGGTGGACGTCGTCTTCATCAACAACCGAACGTGTGACCGAGTACGGAGGTGCTGCCCGTTCGTGGCGCCGTGATCAAGATCTTCTACGCGCTTTTGCAAGCGGCAAGTGAACGTCTACCGCAGCAACAAGAGCCTCATCTTGTAGGATTTGGAATCTCTTCAAGGGTGAGACTCAATAATCCCCTCGTTGCTAACGTCTTCTAGATTGCATCTTGGCTTGGATTGCGTGTTCGCGGTAGTAAAAATTTTGTTTTCTATGCAACGAATCCCTACAGTGGTGTACAATCTATCTTTACTATTATATTCGAGTTGGTCGTACGTCATACAACGCGTTTGGTGAAGGAGATTCGAAGGATTTGGACCGTCCGATCGCCCGATTAAGCACCGTCCGATGGCTTTTCTGCACGTCCCCCTCGCTAGCACAAAGTGCAGATCAAATCAAATTATTACTTTCCATTCTCATAGGCAACATTAATGAAATACAATCAATCAGGGATCACGAATTCACCACAATTGCGGCAATTAAAGGAAGGAAAACGCTGGGGGAACGGAGCGTTCACGTCCTGCTCCTTCGCAAGGTGATGCGTGGTTCGTCCACATCCATGGCTTTCTCCCTCCTCTGCCTTTATCTGTTTCCGAAGTGCTACTCCACAACCGCACAAGCCATGGCGCTGCGCCGCCGGGCCGAAGTTCGTCGAGTACGTGCGACGCCGCGCCCAAGCTCGTCGCCTAAGCGTCGCGCGGCACAAATCCTTCCCTCTCCTGCCTCTTCCTCGTCCCGTCACGAGCACACCATGGGGCTACACCTCCGCGAGCCGTCCAGCCGCCGGCTTCAGGCTCCACGTCCGCAAGTGCGCCGCCCAAAAACCTGCCTCTCCTCGTTCCGGCGTGAGCGCACCATGGCTCCACCTCGGTGAGCCGCCCCGCCTCCGGCCTCCACCTCAGCAAGGATGCCTCCCCAAGCGATCCTCACGTACGCTCACGTCGCCAACCGATCGGCATGGAGACCCCCTCAAATTCTTCCTCCTTTACATGTGACAGGAACAACACCTTGACCTCGATCTGAACAACACCTCGACCTCAATGTTACCCAATCCCGCATGTTTCTAAGCCCCATGGCGGGAGCCGAGGGGCCACTGTGATGGTTGCCGCCACCATGTTTGGCCTCCGCACCGTCAGGCCGGGGCCTTATGTAGGCATGCTCTGTCAACAATGCCGGTCCGCACGCCCGCTAATTTCACGAGCTGGAGGAGGAGCTCATGTGGAGCCTGATTTGGGCCAACATTGATGCTGTCACGCGGGTCGCCCAGTCGTGCCTTCCGAGCTTCTTGGACAGGAAGAGCAGGGCGTTGTTGCTCCTCTCCTCGAAGCAGCGCAAGGTATGCTCCTCTTTTTCTTTCCCTTTGCTAAATCATGGAAATCACTCCTAATTTGCAGGTTTGTTTCTAGATGCACGTATATGATGATTGTGTCTGCATTTTCTTCTTTTTCTTGATACCATGTGTAGTATTTATTTAGAACTGGAACGGTTGGGCCCTAATTCTCTTTGGTGGATTGCCATCATCAGACAGGGCTTGTGCATGAACAATGGAGAACAACGTTTTGTTTTTGCAGATGCCAAGGCAGTACAATTTTTGTTGTGACATTCCAAATAGGAGTTAAAAGAAAGTAAAAAAACTTGTAGGAGTTAAAAGAAAGTAGGATTAGAGGCATGTCTTATTTGTCAAAAGACTAATGCACTTTAAATCAGTTCAACTGGCTAAGAACATCTGACTTATGTGGCCTACTCAATTTTTCCAGTGTTCTTGGATTGCTGACAATGTTGAATTTCCTCTAAACATAAACCTGTACTGATTTTTTTTTCTAAGCTATTAATATATGCTATTGTGACTGTAGTGTAATTTGTCCAAAAAAAAATAACTTGCCTGGTTACTTAAGCTTAGATAAAGGAGGGTCCCAATGGAGAAGGAGCACGGTGGAAATGAAAATACTAAGGAGGAGATATCACCGGTGCACCAAGACAACAAAGAACTGAGCTTTGCAGTACATAGTGCCAATCCGAGTGGATTTTATCATTTGCGTGATACAACCTTTGAATTCACCAGTTGACAAGAATTAATTAAGTTATCTTTACTATTATATTGTTGTCCGTACGTCATCAAAAATGTTGGACCGCACAAACATCAGGAGAATCAAGGCCGCACAAACACACCCTCTCAACTGGAGGAGGAGCTCATGTGGAGCCTGATTTGGGCCAACATTGATGCTGTCACGCGGGTCGCCCAGTCGTGCCTTCCGAGCTTCTTGGACAGGAAGAGCAGGGCGTTGTTGCTCCTCTCCTCGAAGCAGCTCAAGGTATGCTCCTCTTTTTCTTTCCCTTTGCTAAATCATGAAAATCACTCCTAATTTGCAGGTTTGTTTCTAGATGCACGTATATGATGATTGTGTCTGCCTTACAACGCCCTGCTCTTCCTGTCCAAGAAGCTCGGAAGGCACGACTGGGCGACCCGCGTGACAGCATCAATGTTGGCCCAAATCAGGCTCCACAAGGCCGCACAAACACACCCTCTCAACGTTAACCATGTTGGACCGTCGGATGGATTTCTGAGTACTTCACCCTCCTGGTTGTTAGCATTAAGTCTAATTTACAGCCATGTCTTCTTTGGGATTACCTTTGTTTTCTATAACATCAGGTTTTGAGATGTTATATTATCTTTTACCAGTAAATAATACTTTTCTGGAATTACATCATTATGACAAGCAAATTTATTTTTTTTACCAGTGTGAATAGGTTCTTGACTGCTTGCTCACGAGTTCTTCTTTGTTTATAGTTTTCATAAACTTCGTCCAGGAGCAGCAAGGCAACATACAACAGATTGTCCACAAGGTGAGAATATAACATGCAAATTTATGTTACCATATGTGCAGCTATGTTTGTTAATCACCCGCTTTCTTTTTTTAATTTGTTTATAGAACTATGTTCATAATCAGGGCTACTTCTTGGACAAGTCGGCATCATATTTTGCTGATTTATGGGATTCAAGTGGCACGTTTGTGATTAGGCATGTATTTTAGAAGAAAAAATGTCAAGATATTTGTCTTAAGAATGGATTTGATAGTCAAAATAGAACAAAGTTTCCAAAATAAATCACAAGGAGATTCCATGATATGGAGCACAAGTCCCCGACGAAACAATCCGAGGTAATCAAATCCAGTCCAACCCAACTATCTGATGCCCACCCTATTCGAACGAACAATGCCACTCCTATGTACATGATTGTCTGAACTAAGATCATAAATGGAAATGCATAACTCGGAGGCAACACGGCAGTCGAGGAGATGGTTGGTCTATGCATGTGAGGCTAAATTCTCTTACACTTTCACCATCTTATAAGCCATATTTCATTTCGTTTATTTCCAGACTTTTCAGTTTTGTAATATGCTTATTAGGCACTCATCAATCGATATTTTTTCGTGTGTCTATTGATTAATGATCTTAGTACAATGCATTAAGTCTAATTATATTGTTTTATCATGTTTTGCAGGTCGTATGCAGTTACCTTGCAAATTGCAAAGCATATTGCCGGTTGTAAAGGTTAGAATGAGAGTTAGCAGATAATGCTGATAGCGTTGGTCAAGAGATTCAACAATGTAATCATCTTGCTACGAACACCGGAGTCCTTCAAATTTTCCCCTGGTAAATTATTTTAGTGTATTTTTGGGGGAAATTAATGTGCATGAATTAATATAGATTAGTTTTCAGTTGGGCTGATTTGATGTAGTTGTATTAACGGTACTCTATGTGTGGCTGTCTCCATGTTATTTTCTTGAATTAAGATGCGAGTATCATTTGCACTATGGACTATCCCATTTTCAGAAGCAAAATTACATGAAAATCCTTGTGATGTCTCGTTTGACTTCATTGAAGTATACTTTGTGACTCTTTGACCAACATTTGTTGATTACCTATCTGATGATTGTTTTGTAGAAACCCATTGGTACTTAGCTAGGAAATTGTTGAAGTTCAGTTAGCAAAATTGACTACTGCTGTAGGCACTCAACTTCTGAGGTATATATATTTTTGCACATTGCGCCAAATGTTATTAGAACTTAGAAGTGTGAAGGTTTGCTTGGTAAAGAATATTTTATTATAGTATGAGGAATTTTTTTCAGACCAATTCAACAAGATTTAATTGGAAGCTTGTCGTGGTCATTTTCATGGTGGTGGTACTGGTACCTCCTATTTCAACCAAACTACCACTCTCGGACATGCACTTCTATTTACTGCATTTTTAACTCATTGGTGTCATAGTGTTTGTGTGTGTTTATGAAGGCGAAAGCTTGAAGATATCCGTTCAAGTTTATTTGCGGCCAATGTGTTTTTGGTGCCGCTAGCTTACATGATAACAAGACATGAACTAAATGCTTTTGTTTGATCTAATTAATCATGTAGATGTGAAGTTCATGCTATTTGTAAACTGAACCTTGAAATGAAGTGAACAAACAGTCCTATTGTCAAGTCGTATCGATACGGAGTGGTTGATTCAAACCAGGGCCGGGAGAGAAAATGTGACCCGAGAAGAATGCGATCACTGCTGCTCCCACGCTCATTGGCCGAAGCAACAAACTAGAGGCCTCGCTCGGTACCAGATGAGCGTGAAGCTGCATACCACGTTGATTTATATATTTAACCAAAATCAATTTTATGCAAATAGAATTCTAATAATTCTAATATCGATCTTTGGAGTAATATGTGGTTATCTTTTCTGTATTATCTTTTCTATTTACATGAATTTTGGTGTTTCTTCTGCTTACATGTGTTATATGGGAATAACTTGAGTCGCCGTAGCAACGCACGGGCATTCAACTAGTACCTTAATAATAAAGGAGCTAAGGTTTCTGCCAAAAAGTTTCGTCAACGCTTTTTTTTGGACCGTTTTGCTCTCCCACCAAAACCCATATAACGCACAGTGCCACCGAACCGTTCATTAGACCTTTCCTGGTTCTGTGCCCTCTGAGCACCGACCGCTTCTCTGGTTCTTCCAGACCCGCAGGGGAACCGGATTTCGTATCGATCGAAATTCCGACCGAATCAATCCAGATTTCTTGCGTCCTTCCTATGAAAATCCATCCATAAATAGTCGCTCTTCCTCTCCACAGTATAACCAGGCAAACCCTAGATTTGTTTTCACCAAATCGATTGCATAAATTTTGTGGAGTTGGCTCGACTTCAAAGCTCGAAATCGAGCTCTTCGTCGAGATCTCCGATGGCGCCTCTAATAGCAACCTGGAACGAAGCCTACTACATCGATGGATTTGGCCAGAGCTGCAGATCCGATTTGGCCAGAGCTGCAGATCCTCAATTCGAGCAGCACCGCGTCCACGCTAGGAACGGCTTCGACCGACGACTCCTGAAGAATAACTTGGGGAGCTCAAGAGAGTGGGGGCGAAAGTTTGACATGTGTCGGGTACGGACGGGGGTAGGTGACGGAGGGGGCGATTTTGAATCCCATCCTGGCGGCGGCTCAGCTCCGGCCACCCCAAGGCCTGGGAAGGATGGAGGGGCGCGGCGGAGCTCCGCGGGCTCGGCGGGCGCCACCTGGGGACGGTTCTGGGCCGGAGCCGGGGAGGACGACGGAGAGGAGTCGCCGGAGGAAGGGAAGTCGGATCTGGAGTATTCGCCTGCGGAGCAGGAAGAAGTTGGGACGGAGGGCATGTCCCGGCCTCGTGGGGCCATGAGCCTGGGCGGCTTCATCGCGCGGGCGGAGGAGCTAGGGGGCTCGCTCCGCCACCGGCGGCGTACGGCGTTTGCGCCAGGAGGGCGGTCCTCCCACTTCCGGACGTGCTCTGCCCCAAGATTCACCCGTCTGGGAGATGGCGGGGCTCGCCGTGGGGTACGGGAGCGGGGCGGAGGCCGGCGTGGCGCGTCTGGGGAGTGGGAGCCCTGGGGCGGCTCCGTTGGTTGCTCCCGGCGGTCGCCGCCGCCGCCAGATTCGCCGCGGAGCGTGGTCTGCTCGCTCTCGCCGAGGGAGGAAGGGAGCTCCCCTGTGCAGGCCGAGATTGGGCCGTCGTGCTCGGGCGTTGGGCCGGGGGTGGGCCTTGCGGCTGAAGAGCCGGAGCATCCCCTCCTGCTTCTGGGGCCACCGCTTAGTGGGCTGAGCGGACCGCCTGGGGACCTGGTGGCTCGGCCCATGCGACAGGAGGCGGCCCAGTTCGAGGGCCCAAGGTGGCTGTGGCTGGCCAAGGGGTGCACCACTCCATCTTTAGGGTTCCCTGCGCGTCCGGGAGAGGTAAGTAGGTTTCGGTCGCTTGCCCGCACCCTCTATCGCTTACCTGCGCCGCCGCCGCTCTCAAGATCTTTCGCAGCGGTGGTGATGGAGCGGTACGGAGGGGAGGGAAGCGGGGGTGACGGGCGCAACAAGAGGCGCTTTGGTGGCTATGGTGATGGGGATGGGCGTCGACAGGGCGCGGGGCGCCAGGAGGGTGGCCGGCTCGAGCTGGGCCGGCACGACGGCGGCCGGTCGGAGTCGGGCCGGAGAGAGGATGGCCGTCAGGACGGGGGGCGGCGCGGTCGGCATGACGAAGAGCCGCGTCCGCGCTACGGCGAGCGGCGTGCGACCGACTCGGAGAGGGGGGATTGGGGTCCTCCGCCTCCGTGGTGGGAGTGGGAGCAACAGCGGCTCCGCGATGAGGAGGCGGCCCGGGCCAGGGGGCAAGGGCAACTGCAAGCCCCTGCTGGCGGCGGCGGTGGCGGCGGAGGCGGGCAGGCCGGCAGGAACAAGAAGGGGGGAGGGCAGGGAGCGCCTCCCAACCCGAAGTACAAGGGCAAGAACAAGCTCGCGGCCGGGGGTGCCACGGGAGCTGTGGGTGGCGAGTGCTTCCGCTGCGGAAGGGAGGGCCACTTCCAATCTGAGTGCACCAACGAGCCTGTGTGTGTGCTGTGCAGCCGGGAAGGGCATGCGTCGGCCAATTGCCCCACTCGCGGGCGCCCGATGATGCTGCAGCAGATGGGGCATGCGATCACCGGCGGCGGGTTCTTTAACATTGAGGTCGAGCCGCTCGAGGGGTCGGGCCAGGAGGAGAACTTCGAGGCGGTTATCCACTTCGACGTGGCTCCGCTCTCCGCGCTCCAGCTTGCGGACGAGCTCAAGAACCTCCTGGATGGTGCCTGGGATTGGCGGGTGGCGAAGGTCTCGGAGAAGGAATTCTATGTGCGTTTTCCGTCTAGGGAGACGCTGCGCATGAGCACTCGGAGAGGCAAGATCTACCTCCCGCTGAGCAAGATGGATGTGGACATTCGGGAGGCGTTCGTCAACCCATGGCCGGGCAAGGCCATGCCGCCGGTGTGGGTGCAGCTCACGGGGCTGCCCGGGGACCTCATGGAGAGGGAGCGCCTCATGGCGGCGCTCACGATGATCGGCAGGCCGCTCGACGTGGATGAGCTGTCGGTCAAGAAGTGGAAGACGGAGCCGGTTCGGGTGAGGTTCCAATGCCGTTTCCCGGAGCGCATCAAGGGGACGATCGCTCTGTGTGTTAACGGTGAGCCATACACCGTGGGGGTGCGGGCGAGCCGGGGACTCGGGGGCAGGGGGTTCCAACCCACCTCGGCCTCCTCCGCCGGGGGATGACGACGACGTTGATGACTTGGGTTCCGAGGACCGGAGCTCGGAGGGTGAGAGGTGGAACCGCCACCGCAAGAGCGACAAGACCAAGGCGGCTGCCCCTCCGGCGGCACCTGGGACCGGGGCCGGGGGGGGGGGGAGGCTCGCAGCGCGCGCTCACGGGAGGGGCCCACAGCGCTCCTCCTCTTGGGCGTTTCGTGGGGCAGTACGGGTCCAATGTGGACCTCCTCCCGTCGCTTGCCTTGGGGAAGGCGGCTCTCGACTTTGGGGCTACGGCGACTACGGACGTGGACATGCTTGGGGGAGAAGGGGGAACGGTCTTTGGCCCGGAGGAGCTGCTGGCGGCCTCGGGTGAAACGTCCTCGCAAGTGACTGATCCTGTGCACTACTGGCTGCTTGATAGCCCGCTGAAGTCAACCCACGCGGGCCTTGAGGGAGGGCTCGCGGCGTCCAAGGCGCTACCGATCCTGGAGATGGAGGGAGAGATGGGCGACGAGGTGGAGGCACCGCCTGTGCCGCTGCCGGTGGAGGACCTCCGCTCCGCGGTTACGGCCGTGGCTCCCATGGCGCAAGGCAAGAGGACCAAGACGGTGGCCACCATCGCGCCCACCAAGATGATCAAGAAGAAGGCGCCGACCTCGTCGATCAGGAAGAGCTCCCGCAACGGCGGGGCGGCGGCGGCCTCCGCCATGGAGAAGGCGCAGAAGCTGGCTGCGGAGCGCAACCTCGACCCGGCCACGGCAGGTACGGACCCGGACGATTTCTCTATCCTTGATGCTAGATCAGATCAACAGATAGGCGCGGTTCTTTCGGATAGCTGCATTCTTTTTGTGCCATCGGCGGGGACGCCGGTGGAGGCCATCTCGCTACTTCGCGCGAAGGAGGAGGCACAGGCGGCGCTTGCCAGGGTGGCGGCGAGCCAAGCTAGGGAGCTTGCGGCCAGGGAGGCTCGCGTTGACGGGGATGGGGTCCGGACCGCCGCCGGGGAGGCGGAGTCACCGGATGCCTTGGCTGGCCTGAACCTTGACGGCGGCCGGGGCCAGTCACCGCCCGTCGGACGGACTTCGGAGCGCTCCTCGGAGGAGTCGGACGCCGAGGCCAGGGAGGCCACTCGCTCGGGTGCCAGACCCGCGCGCAAGAGAGGGAGGCGGTCCACCCTGACTATGCGTAAAGGGAGGGGTAAAGGGAAGAGCGGCAAATGAGGGCCTTGATATATAATATCCGCGGGTTCGGTGAGCAGGGGCGCCGGAGACAGCTGAAATCGTACATCCGGGGGGAAAGGGTGGACATTATTGGCCTACAGGAGACCATCAAAGCTGATTTCTCGATGGCAGAGCTGCGAAGTTTGGAATTTGGCGGCCAGTTCGCTTGGAACTGGCTGCCGGCGGAGGGCCACTCCGGGGGGATGCTCCTGGGATTCCGCGATGAGTGTTTTGATGTCGGTGCTTGGAGGCAGGGGACCTTCTTCATCTCGGCTACCATCCTACAGAGGAAGAACAACATGAAGTGGTGTTTCTTCCTTGTGTATGGTCCGGCGGATCATCGCCGCACGGAGGAGTTTCTGGGAGAGCTCACCCAGGCGGTGGCTGGGTGCGAATACCCGGTAGTTATCGGGGGGGATTTCAACCTCATCCGGACCGCTGATGAGAAGAATAATGTTAACATTAACTGGGCGCGGGTGAGACGGTTTAACGAGGCCATAGCGACAATGGCTCTTCGGGAGGTGGAGCGGACAGGGGCTCGCTTCACTTGGACCAACAAACGCCTTACGCCGACTAGGTGTGTCCTTGACCGGGTGTTGGTCGCGCCGGCTTGGGAGGCGGCGTTTCCTCTGTGCTCGCTTACTGCGATTACAAGGATTGGTTCTGACCATACACCGCTCCTCCTTTCTTCGGGCGAAGAGACAAGGCGGGTGCCGCCAAGGTTCTTCTTCCAGACTTGGTGGTTTGGTGTTCCGGGGTTTGGGGACCTCTTGAAGGAGAAGTTGGGCAGCTACATCACGGGAATGGGCCCACATAGGTGCTACATTGAGCTTTGGCAGTGTGTGGCCCGCAACACTCGGCAATTCCTCAAGGGGTGGGGGGCCAACCTGGGCAAAGAGAAGAGGGATTTCAGGGAAAATCTCCTCCTCCAGGTCACCCAGCTGGATAGGGTGGCCGATGCCTCAGGCCTTGATGAGGA
This sequence comes from Lolium rigidum, assembly GCF_022539505.1. Lineage (NCBI taxonomy): Eukaryota > Viridiplantae > Streptophyta > Magnoliopsida > Poales > Poaceae > Lolium > Lolium rigidum. Next base: position 165,996,009 of record NC_061509.1, on the reverse strand, counting down.
GGGTTGGGCGCTTAGATACCACCTCGAAGACCAACTGTCGGCCTTAGACAGGGCGGACGAGGAGTATTGGCGCCAACGTAGTCGGGTGCAGTGGACGCTCAAGGGGGATTCTTGCACGGCGTACTTTCATGCCATTGCGAATGGGCGCCGACGGAAGTGCTCGATCCCTAGGCTGATCACGGACCAAGGGGAGGTCCATGAGCAGCGGGAGCTCATGGAACACATCTACCTGTTCTACCAGGGGCTTATGGGATCGGAGGGGGAGACCAGGAGGTTTACCCTGGGACAACACCTTTGGGAGGGGAACCAAAGGGTGTCTCCGGAGGAAAATCAGGACCTCGAGCTGACTTTCACTGCGGACGAGCTGGACGAGGTGCTACCGGGCATGAAGCAGGACTCGGCGCCGGGCCCCGATGGTCTCCCGGTGCTTTTCTTCAAAAAGTTATGGGGAACTCTTCGAGGGCCGATTCTGCAGATCCTCAATGATTTTGCCCTAGGGAGGGTTGACGTGGCGCGTCTTAACTACGGGATTATCACCCTGATCCCCAAGGTGAAAGGGGCTGAGAACATCCGTCAGTTTAGGCCTATTACGCTCATCAATGTCATCTTTAAGTTTGTGGCCAAGGCTTACGCTACTAGGCTAGCTCCGGTGGCACATAGGGTTATCGATCGTTGTCAATCCGCTTTCATTAAAGGGCGATGCCTACATGAGGGGGCTCTTGCTTTACATGAGATTGTGCACGAGCTACACGTCAGGAAGCAAAAGGGCTTGCTCCTGAAGCTGGATTTCGAGAAGGCTTACGACAGGGTCAATTGGGACTTTCTGCAGGAGATTCTCCTGCGAAAGGGGTTCTCCGCAATGATGGTCCATCGTTTGATGCAGCTGGTCAGGGGTGGCCAGACTGCGATCAATGTCAATGGGGAAATAGGGCATTTCTTCCGGAACAAGCGCGGGGTGAGACAGGGGGACCCACTCTCGCCGATTCTATTTGACTTCCTGGTGGATGGCCCTGGCGGCTATCATCACCAAGGCCAACTCCGCTGGCCATGTCAGGGGTCTGGTGTCACACCTCATCCCAGGGGGGGTGACTCAATTGCAGTACGCGGACGACACCATGATCTTGGTGGAACCCACAGGGGTGGGTATTGCCAATCTGAAGACCCTGCTACTATGTTTTGAGAACATGTCGGGTCTGAAGATCAATTTCGACAAGAGTGAGGTCGTGGTCATGGGGGTCTCCGGGACTACCCAACAAAGGGTGGCCAACCTTCTCAATTGTCGCCTGGGCAAGTTCCCGATTAAGTATCTGGGACTACCTATTAGCGATAGACCGCTTAGGGTAGCGGACTGGGGCTTCCTCCCGGAGGTCGTGGCTCATAGGGTTGAACCATGGCAGGGGTTGTACCTGGGGGCGGCGGGGCGCCTGGAGCTTACCAACTCCTGCCTGTCTAGCCTGCCTTTGTTCGCAATGAGCATGTACCTACTCCATGACGGCACACATAAGGCTATGGATAGACCGCGCTCACGCTTCTTTTGGGAGGGCGTGGGCGACAAACGCAAGTACCACATGGTGGATTGGGCCACGGTTTGTAAACCCAAGGTGCTGGGGGGCCTTGGGGTGATGAACACCAAGTCCATGAATATCGCCCTGATGGTGAAATGGATTTGGAAGCTCTATCAAGGAGCGGAAGGTCTTTGGGCAGACCTGGTTAGGGCGAAGTACCTGCGAGGTAGGGATCTCTATGCAGGGGAGGTACCAACTCTTGGCTCACAGTTTTGGAATGCGATACAAAAGGTCAAATGGCATTTCAAGCTGGGGGCAAAACATAGGGTTCGAAACGGGAGAAGAACTTATTTTTGGACAGACTGGTGGACGGGCAACGGACCTCTTAGGGCGAGATTTCCCAGACTCTTCAGCTGCTGTGAGTCGCCTTTCATCACCGTCCATGGAGCAAGGGTGCTCGATGGGGTGCCAGGGGAATGGCGCCTTCGCTTCAGGCGACAATTTGGCCTGGCCGAAACTGTGGAGTGGGACAACTTGTGCAGGGAGGTACAGGGACTTCCTACTTGCACGGAAGACGACGAGGTCTCATGGGCCTTGGAGCCTTCCGGTTTATACTCCACTTCCTCGGTTTATGCTAGGCTGGCGCAAGGGGCGGCGACCGCATCATTCAAAGATGTGTGGAGAACCAGAGTACCACCAAAGATTAAGGTGTTCCTCTGGCAATTGATCCGTGGGCGGCTGAGCAGTTGCTTAAGCGGCATGGTCCTTCCAATGGAACGTGTGCGCTTTGCGGGGCCTGGGAGGACTGCAACCACATCTTCTTCACCTGCCCATCCGCAAGACTTATGTGGGCCGGGGTGAGGGAGCTCCTCTCGTGTGACTGGAACCCGGCAGGGGCAGGGGACTTCATCGCACTCTCTCAGGGATTGTCTAACCCCCTCCGTAGGCTAGCTTGGTTCACGTTTGCGGCTCAATGCTGGACGCTTTGGAACATACGTAATAAGCTAGCCATTGAGGGAAGGCTGATCGGCAACCCGGCTGACATCTTCTATCAATTGTCTTTACATATGCAGTGTTGGAGGGTTCTGGTCAGACCGAGGGACAGGGACTTGCTGGACTTCGCGGTGGGCGGCGTCAGGAGGCTCTACGCTCGGACGCGGTCTGAGGCGACATGAGGACGACATCCCGACCTTGATCATCTACGACGACCTTTGGGGCATGTGATGGGCCCGAGAGGTGGATGCTCTGTCATGTTATGTATCGCTGGGAGCAGATTGTGTGGGCTTAACTCAGAACATCTTTTATCATTTGTGTGTGCGGTGTGGTGTTGTACCGAACCTTACCTATGTGTGGCTTTATATATGGACGTGGCTACACAGTGCCCTAGCACCGTGTAGTCTTCCACGGTGCCCCTCCCAAAAACGGAAAGAACTGACCCGCGCGTTACTAAAAAGGAAAGTTTGGCCGCCCACCCTTTCTTCTTACCGCAGTGTGCCGTGTACAACATTCCCACGATTTGTACAGATAGCACAGCACAATTAATGCGGACCCCAAAAGCCCAACGACCTAGTACTCCTTCTGTGACGCATTGTCAGTAGTACATGGAGGAAAAAAGTGTAAATCTTGTACAGTAAAAAAATACATTCACATCTGCAGTCGGCAAAACACAAAGTAAATATCAACTGCACCATCTTCCTTTTAGTGTAACAAAATACATCGCTTGCTTTGCAACCCGTAGATGAATGTTTTTCCTACGTAATCGACAAGAAGTACCAGGCCTCTCCCTGCTGCCACGTAGATGTAAATATATTGGCTTTATTTACATCTGCGGGTTAATCTTGTGTTCAAAAAAATACAGGGAGAGAAAATGAGTTAGATCTATAAATCTATGTACCAAGAAAAATGAGAGTATTAGATAAAAATGAAAACAAATAGATGGACGTAATAAACCCATTGTGTTTTATACTAAAATTACATCACAGTAAAAATACATGGCTGCTGATAGTTGTAAAATTACATCCAGATTGCTTGTGTAAATATTTTTTAGCAAATATATTACATGGAAAAATACATCACAAACTATTAACAACTACATTATGGTTGTGCGACAATGCAGAATAAATCGAAAACAACATATGCAATTCACTGGTTGTATAACTACATATACCATTGAAAACACATTGATGTGGTTTTGATTAAAATTAATAATCGAGGGATGTAAGAATAACATGCATCAGAATAAAAAATACATCATGTTGAATCAAGAAAAACCTACTGTCTAATCTGACCCAATACTTGAGAGAATAAAAATAGAACATCATATGACTAGAAATATACATCCCATATGCAAATTTTTAACGAGAAAATACATCATGTTGAATCAAAAAATAATTAGGAAAGAGCCCTATTGTGTAATGTGAAACAAAACTTGAAGGGATGCAAAAGTACTTCCTATGATACAATAATACATCATGTATGCACAATATTATTATAAAAATACATCATGTTGATCAAACAAGAAACTAGAGTTTAATCTGACCAAAACTTCAAGGAATATAAAAGTACATCATATGATACAATAAGGACATAATAATACATCCATACGCATAATTTTACTTACAGTTGAAGCAAAAATTTAGATGATCCCTTACTGTTACGGCTGGGAATGCTTTCAAACCAGATCAAATCCAACCCAAATTGTACAAAGTGTGTACCAATCTATCGCAACCAAACTAAATGCTGCATACTAGGATCCAAACCAAACCATAAATTTTCCACACAAACCCATCCAAACTAGTTCCCAGCTACGGGTTCAATCCACATGTTCAAACCGATCTAATTGTGGTCTGCATCAGGCAGCTACCATGTTGAGTTTTTGATAGATAAAAGGCTATAAAGCCCAACTTTAAATTAATAAAGCCATCACGGCCGAACGATAAGAGGTGTTGAGGAGAACCTCTTGCAAAGCTGATCAAACAACAAGCTAAAACTAAAAGCAGGAGCACAACTACACTACACGGAACACACTCGGGACAGCAGAGAAGTCACCACCACTTATGGAACAAGCTTGAAATCAAAGCTGAACACAAGCTCTAGATGTAACTAAACCAGCCAGGCATGGCAAGCAAGTTAATGGGAGCAACACCGCTGACATGGAAGTGTCAACAGGAAAAACGCGCTATCAACCTATGATTCAAAGGCGACGATGAAGTCCAATCGATTATTCATTAACCAGGGCGTATTTAATGACTAATATTTACATGCTACGGATTATGCATTAACCATTTATTCTCAAAAAAATCTTCATGTGGAAAAATCTTCAACTAGTACTAATGATTTTATTAGTTTGTTACATAGAAATTACTTCTTAAAACATGGAAATATACATCCAGCTATTGTACAAGCAGCGATCAAAAAACATACTTAGTATTTTGATACATATAATAGTAATGATGTTAACGTTCATGTATGAGAACATACATCCAACATTTAAAAGATACATCTAATACTAGTGATTTCATGTGTTTGTTCCATCCAATTAACTTTTGGAAGATCATATTGTATATCCTTACGAAAAAAACTCAGGAATATGAAATATACATCCTACGTTTAGGCAAGACAATCCAGTCGTCCGAAACAGGATGTATTTACTGTATAAAATTTACATCCTACATGATATTCAGAAAACTAGCCAGTGTGTATTATGATCAAAACCTTCAAAGTGGAAAATATAAACCTACACCCCGTGTATAAAAAAATACATCTGGTACTATTGATTGAGTGGATCTGTTACATCCATAGCATATTTTAAGAACACATTTGCTTCACAACAAATATTGAACATGCGATTAAGTGCTTTTTAACAGAAAAACTCAGAGCGCATAGCTGCACACTATAGAAATGCATCAAAACATACTATGGTATGGAGAAACATGTATGACCTGAACTCTGTGCGGTCATGTCATGCACCAAAGCTCAAGCCCTCCATTAGGCTATGTGTGAGGTCTGGCATCTACCCAAAGAAGAAGAGCGGGGAAAACTGAGGATCAATGGGTCATCCTAGACAATCAGATAATGGAAATGAGATCAAAGCTCTTGTTATTATGGTGGATGGTGTGGCATCTGCGCAACGACACCATCTTCGGCATAGGCGATGCTTCGATCAATAACTTAGCTTAGTTCATTAAAAACTATCTTAACACCACCATTTTGATCAAGAATAGCTGGAACAAACACAACCATAAAGGAATAGGGAAGATCACGTTTTTTTCCTGAACGTGTTACTACTAATCATATTATAACTGACAGAAAATCTTGCATTTCCTGGAGCAATACTAGTACAGGTCGGCTGAAAATCAACACCGACGCCTCCTTCATTTCTGAAGATGGTACGGGGCAATGGGGGCAATAGCCAGGAACCATACAGGGGAAATTATCATATCTGCTTGAGGCTCTATTATGCGATGCCAATTAGCAGAAGAAGCTAAAGCCTTGGCTGTCCTAGAAAGCATGAAGATTGAGGCCACTCTCAACCAACCCATAACCATGGAGTGTGACTGTCAGGATGTTGTTAATGCTCTAAACTGTCAGCATGAATTGAAACAGAGGCATGTAACAGCGACGCTGAAACTACTATACAAGCACCACCGTGACAGAAATATATTAGATACAGAGGTACAAATCAAGCGTTGGGCGGAGCCAGCTCGTCCATGGAGCATGGCAACGAAGGAGACTGCTACGAGTATACCTGCTGGAACACTCGTTCAGTCCTAAAAATTGGACGAAGAATTTGGCACCATAGCATGCACATCTTCCAGCCGGGGCTATGTCTCTGCAAGTACGATCAAATTCGAATCGACTGCTAAGCAACTAAAATCTAAAGCACATCGACCCTACATCACCACCGCGGAAAAGGAACAACCAGATGGGTAAACACCCGAGATCCAAGCACTCACCAGCTCCCCCAAAAAAGACAGAAGTACACCGCAGCCTGGACGCAGCACCACACCGCCGATGCCCTCTCGCCTCCGCCTCCAAGCCCGTCCACCCCACCTCAAATGCGTCGAATCCCAGCGCCCGCCTCGGATGCGTCGATCCGCGCGTCCGCGGAGAGGCTGCTCCACCGCTCCCACCCACCGGGACGACCACCCCGCGGCTTCCCGGTGAACCGCTCGTCGCCGACGAGGCTGATTTAGTGGGGAGATCGACGAGGGGGTAAGAGGAAGTAGACACGGGTGAAGAGAGGAGAGGAGTTGAGGACGAAGTTGACTTTGAGTGGGGCAACGGGGAAGAGGCAATCGTCTTTCTTTTTTCTAGCTTGCGCTGCTTCGTTCGAGCCGTTCGATCACGATCCGACGACCGCGAGAGGGGAGCACCGTGTAAAACTACAGCGTGCCCAGGCAATAGTTAGAAATTGGGTTTATATATAAAGCTGGGCCGGAGGGCCTTCTATTTAAAAACCGACGACTCCTACAGAGCACTGATCTCAGGCCACGACCGACTGGGCCCCGTCTCAGATCGAGATAAATTTGGGGCGGCTTACAGACTGGCTGAAGTGGAGGTGAACAAACTGCAAGAATCCGAGCGACCAAGGAGTTCGCAAGATCCTCGAAGTGGACGGAGGTGAGGAACCGAGCTTCCCGCCGGTGGCAGGGATAAACGAAGTTCGTTTCCCTGTCAACTCGCGAAGAATTCCGGCCCCAGTCGATTTACTTATGTGTGGAGGCGCACAAGATAACGCTCAGGACTGGAAAAAAGCTGTGGACCCGCGTCAACGCCGGGAGGCCGGGATGCCGTTCTTCTCCGGCGCGCTTTGAAGTTCGATCTCGACGTGGGCGCGTACAGGTACAGGGCAAGCTGTTCGAGAAGGCCAAGGCCAAGGAATCGTACATCGTCTTTATCCATGAGAAAATTGAAGGACGTAGTACTAGATGGGGGAAATTGGAAGAATAGCTTCAGTATAGAGAAGGATTTTATCCCGAAACCAGCAGTAATTCATCGTCGTTGACAATCTGTACTGGGGCGAGCTAGAAGGAGAACGAGCTGAGAGGTTGGGGAAGTTTGTGCATATGCGGCTTGTGTGTTAGCAGTTGCTACTCGGTGTATACACAGGTACGGATCTATCTAAGAAATAGAGAAATAAACTTTAGGCTAAGGTGGGAGATAACATGTGTGAGGAATCACGTTTTCTTTTAGTTGGGTCCATGCGTGTCTCAGAGCATCTCCACTCGTCCCCCCGACGAGGCCCCCGGCGAGCGTTTTTTCCATCCGGACGGCGTAATTCGGCCCAGTCGCGCCCTCGGTTCCTCGTTTTCGTCCGGATTTGGGCCTAAATTCATCCGGCGATCCCACGCCACCCCCGGCCCCCAGGGGAGCTCTCGGGGACTCTGGACGAGTGAAAAGCGGGGAAGGGCCCGATCTGTCGGTGACTCGACGCACGAACCCCACCGCCACGTCGCTCAAAATCTCCCCCACCCCTCGTATCTCTCTCGCCGCCGGCACCACCCCGCCGGCTTGTTGCCCGGATTGCGCCGCCCCTCCTTCCCCACCTGCCTATATTCCGCCGTGTTTGGACGACGGCCTATCCGGTCGCTCTTCCGCCGGCCTCGTTTTCCGGCCTGCTTGCTCGTCGTCGCTCGCGGCTCGGGTTGCCTCGACCACGCCCGTCGGGTGTTCGTCCATTTGCCTCGCCGGCCATGGACTCGGACGAAGAGGAGGAGCGGATGTTCGTCGAGCTTATGCAAGAAGAGATGGCGGCGGCCGCCCAAGACGACGAGCACATGATGATCCTTGGTTGCTTGGCAAGCATGTACGCCGGACCGGCAACTCGTCGGCGTGGTGGGTCGGCACGAGGTCGCCGGAAGTGCAAGCCGAGACAGGCGAATGGAGGGCTACTGCATGTTGTACGCCGACTACTTCGCCGACAATCCATTGCACGGTGAGAGTGTTTTCCGGCGTCGTTTCGGGATGAGCGAAAGCTATTTCGCAAATTGTGTATGCCATCCGTCGGTTTGATCCCTACTTCGGATGCAAGGCGGATTGCACTTCGGTTTGGTTGGATTTTCGTCACTTGCAGAAGTGCACAGGTGGCTATGAGGATGCTGGCGTATGGAGCTCCCGGTGATACTGCAGATGACTATCTTCGGATGGCGGAGTCCACCGCCCTTGATTGTTTCTACCGGTTCTGCAGGGCCGTCATAGCAGTGTTCGGGGACTATTACTTGAGATCACTGATACGTTCAAAACGTATCTACTTTCCCGAACACTTTTGCTATTGTTTGGCCTCTAATTTGTGTATTTTGGATGCAACTAACACGGACTAACGCTGTTTTCAGTAGAGCTGCTTACGGTGTCTCGTTTTTGTGCACAAATCCAACTTTCGGGAAAAACCTCGGAATTTATGCGAGAAGGCCCTATTTTCCCGAGGAAACTAACGGAGCCGGAAGGGCAATTGAAGTGGAGGCCCGAGGGCCCCACACCATAGGGCGGCGCGGCCCGGGGGGCCCGCGCGGCCCCGTGGTGTGGCCCCTCGGCCGGCCTCCGACGCCCTCCTTCGGACTACTTATTCGCCTCGACCTAAAAACGCCGGAAGAGAAGTCGAAGTCGCCGAAACCCTCCGAACGCCGCCACATCGCGAAACTCCGTCGCGGGAGCCGAAGTCTCCGGTTCGGCACTCCGCCGGGACGGGGAATTGGAGGAGATCATCACCGCCATCACCGCCAACGCCTCTACATCAACCAGCCATGTTTCCCCCATCCATGTGTGAGTAATTCCCCGCTGTAGGCCGAAGGGGATGGTAGGGATTGGATGAGATTGGTCATGTAATAGCATAAGATTGTTAGGGCATAGTGCCTAGTGTCCGTAATTGGTACTTTGATGATATTGTTGCAACTTGTTATGCTTAATGCTTGTCACTAGGGCCCGAGTGCCATGATCTCAGATCTGAACATGTTATTGTTTCATCATGATATTCATTGTTTATGGTCTTACCTATAAGTTGTATACACATGTCGCTGTCCGGAACCAATGGCCCCGAAGTGACAGAAATCGGGACAACCGGAGGGAATGGTAGTGACGTGAGGATCATATGTGTTCACGGAGTGTTAATGCTTTGCTCCGGTACTCTATTAAAAGGAGTACCTTAATATCCGAGTAGTTTCCCTTGAGGCCCGGCTGCCACCGGCTGGTAGGACAAAAGATGTTGTGCAAGTTTCTCATTGCGAGCACGCACGACTATAATTGGAACACATGCCTATTGATTGATTAGTACTTGGACACCGTTTTATTATTATCCGCAAATGCCCTGCTATGATTGTTACATGAGTTTCTCTCATCCATGCAACGCCCGTCATCCGTCCCCGTGCCTACGGTATTTTAATCCTGCTTGTTTACTATAATCACTACTGCTGTCTTTGTTACTCGCTACTCTTGTTATTTCACTCATCGCTACTGCTATAAAGCTGTTACTATCGATAAACTCTTGCGAGCAAGTACTGTTTCCAGTGCAACTGAATTGACAACTCCGTTGTTAAGGCTTCCAAGTGTTCTTTGTCTCCCCTTGTGTCGAATCAATAAATTGGGTAATACTTCCCTCGAAGACTCGTTGCGATCCCCTATACTTGTGGGTCATCAAGACTATTTTCTGGCGCCGTTGCCGGGGAGCATAGCTTTATTTGGAAGTTCACTTGGATTAATATTGTTCGCTGCAAATTCTCCATCATGGGTAAACCTCGCGATACTAAGATCGCCATATTACCATCCACTACAAGAAAAGGTACAATTCGAGTACCTCCGCTACACTTGATTCACCATACTGTGATTGATAAACTTGTTTCACCGCCACATGCTTCACATGCGGGTACATCTGCTGAATCCGAACACTCTCATAATATTGATAATGTTTCTGCTGTGCTTGATGATAGTGGTTCATTGGGATCTTTTCTAGATGCTACAATTGCTAAATCTAGACAAATTGAAAATACTTGAAACTCCTAATGCTACTACACCTGTTAGTTCACCTGAACTTGATTATTTTAATGATGATCTTGAGGAAGATTATGTGGAGCTTGATGATGATTTTATTGAAAAATGCAATGCTACTACTGATGCAAGAAAAATTAAAAAGTTGCTTGCAGAACACACTGTTAGATATAAACTGTCTCCTGATCCTAAATTTGCCACATCTCCTATAAACATTAGGGATAAAGATTATGAATTTTCTCTTGATCTATCTCATATAGCTATTGTTGAGAAAACACCTTTTTGTGAGTGCTTGAAAAAGAAAGTCTTGTTGAACACATGACTGAGGTTATCTACTTTGAGTAGCTTGTTTTACGATGATGTTAAGAAGCGTACTTACTTTGTTGCTAAAATATTTCCATTCTCATTGAAGGATGACGCTAAAACTTGGTATAATAATTTGCCACCTAATTCTATTAAAAGTCCGAAAGAATTGCTTGATGTTTTCTTCCGCAAATATTTTCCTGCTAGTGCTCAACATGTCTGCTTTGCGAGAGAGTTTATAATTTTGATCGGGGAGATGAGGAGAAATTGCTCGAGGCTTGGGCGAGATTTTGCTCTCTTATTAGAGCTTTGCACTGACCATGATTTAGAAAAGCATGATTTACTTGATATATTTTATAGTGGACTAACCATTGAGTCTAGGGCATACCTGGATAGTTGTGCTTGGTTGTGTTTTCGGGAAAGAACTCCGGACGACGTCGAAGAATTATTGGCTAAAATAGGCCGGAATTATGATGATTGGAATACGCCTGAACCAACTCCAACGCCAATAGTGAAGAAGAGGGGTTTAATTAAATTGAATGATGAAGATATGAGGGAAGCCAAGAAGTCTCTCAAGGAGAAAGGTATTAAATCTGAAGATGTGAAGAATCTACCTCCTATAGAAGATATATGTGAGATAATTCCCCCTTCATCCATGATTGAGGTAAATTCCCTTCAACGCTTTACTAGGGAAGATATTCCGTATTCAAAACCTCCAGCGCAATGCTTAGATGAGTTTGATAATTATATTGTTAAGCAAGAAAATTTTAATATGAGAGTAGAGAATCATTTAATGGAAAATTCTCAAGCTATTAGTCAATTGCATGATATTGTGGAGAGAACCTCCAATGATGTTAAGATGCTTGTCAAACATTTTCAAATGATTCAGACTCAAATTGATCAACTCACTAAAGTGCAAAATGACTTGTTAGGGAATAATTCTAAAGAGAAACATGCTTATGAAGTAACAACTAGAGGTGGTGTCTCTACCCAGGATCCTCTATATCCTGAAGGGCATCCCAAAAGAATTGAACAAGATTCTCAACGCATTGAACCTAGTGCTCATTCTAAGAAGAAAAAGAAAAAGAAACATAAAAATGTTGTAGAATCCTCTGAACCTGTTAATGATCCTAATAGTATTTCTATTTCTGATGCTGAAACTGAAAGTGGTAATGAACATGATAATGATAAAGATAATGATAAGAATGATACTCCTGATAAAGAAGAGGTTGAAGAAGAACCTGAAAAGCATGCTAAAAATAAAAAGTATACTAAAGAAGATTTTATTACTGAGAAACATGGTAATGAAAGAGAACCTTGGGTGCAAAAGCCAATGCCTTTCACCTGCTAAGAAACTAAAATCAAAGGAAGAAGAACACTATAATAAATTCTGCGATTGGATGAAACCTTTATTCTTGCAAATCCCTTTAACTGATGCTATTAAATTGCCTCCTTATTCAAAGTATATGAAAGATATTGTTACTAACAAAAGGAAAATCCCCAATGAGAAAATTTCCACTATGCTTGCTAATTACTCTTTCAATGGCAAAATTCCAAAGAAGTTGGGCGACCCAGGTATACCTACTATTCCTTGTTCTATTAAGAATAATTATGTTAAAACTGCTCTATGTGACTTGGGAGCCGGTGTTAGTGTTATGCCTTTTTCTCTTTATAAGAGACTTTACTTAGATAAGTTGATACCCTACTGATATATCTTTGCAAATGGCTGATAAATCTCTGCTATTCCTGTTGGTATATGTGAGAATGTTCTGTTCAAGTTACTACCAAGCTGCTTGATATTAACTGATTTTGTTGTATTGGAAATGCCTGAAGATGATAATATGTCTATTATTCTTGGGAGACCTTTTCTTAACACCGCAGGGGCTGTTATTGATTGCAACAAAGGAAAGGTTACTTTCAATGTTGATGATAGGGAACATACCGTTTATTTCCCCAAGAGAATTGAGAAAGCGTGTGGAGTTAATACTATTTCGAATGTGAGAACTATCAAAGTGGGAACCATCGATTGTCCTATATATGAGCCTAAAGAAGAATATCAAACTCTTGTTATTGGATCCATATCAATACAATTCAAGGTAACATGATTGATTTGAGGTTTATTTCTTCATATGCTATGTAAAATTTATTTGGTGGCAAGACTTGATCAACCTTGTTAACAAATACTTTTTTATATGCATAGAGGAGGTAAACAACATTTCTTTCTTCCTCCACTTGCTCTAGTTGTCTGTAGCACTTTTAATTTGTAAAGTTCTTTGGTTATTTGAAGATTTCTAAATTTTTCCTGGCCGGTAATAATAAACTAAATACCCAGAAATGTGCGTTTTTCAAAGTTTTCAAAAATTCACAAAAATTATACCGTTGGTCCTATTTTTCGACGAGGCACTGGGAGCACCGGAGGATGACTGTGGGGCACCGAGAGGGCGCCACACCACTGGCCGGCGCGGCCAAGGAGGTGGCCGCGCCACCATGTGGTGTGGGCTCCCTCTGCCCCACTTTGTCATCTCTTTCTCCCGAGCACCTTCTCTCTCCCGAAAAAACTCGTACCAAGTTCATCTCTCTCGCGTTTTTGCTCCAGAGCTCCAGATTTCTCGATCTCTTTGCTCAGCCCAGATTTCTGTACGAAATTTGGCACATTTGCTCTTCGGTATGTGACTCCTCCACCCATCCAAGTAGAATTTCGTTTGGTTGAGTATATCTTGAATATTTTGCTGCTGTAGGTAACATGTTTAGTGAGCTTGCATGCTTGTTCTAAGTGGTAGAAACTAGTTTTGATGCATGATTAGTACTCTAGCAAGTTCCTATGGTAGTTTCCCTCAATTTTATGTCACCAAATCAAATTTTTATATTGGTTGTTGAAATTTCAGAAAATGGAATGGAATAGATATCACTTGAACCAGCAAGAATTGGAAGTCCAACAAGTTATGATAGTCAATCGTGAAGAGGGAGTATACCCCTCTTACTACCCGTGCGCGGATTTCATGAGAAGCGCGGGGATATTTGAAGATGTTCAAACTCTAATTTCTCGTGCGGGGCTGAGTGACTTTGTTGAAGGAGAGCCAAGACAATATGTAAAATTAACTATGGCTTTTGTGTAGGACTTCAAGTTTAATTGGTCGCGATCTAACCCCACGGTCCGAGTATAAAATTTACAATAAAGCTGTCAACTTGCCATTTAGTGCTTTTTGTGCGGCAATTAGAATACCGCAATGGGGGTCGTGCGAGAAGATAAGGGGATCGCCGCAAGAACTCTCGGATCTTTACAAGATGATTTGCGATGGAAGGAGTTTCTCGGGTGAAAGTGGTAAAATCACTAGTATTCAGCTCCCGGCTATCCGCTACTTTGCTTATTTTATTACCAAATGCGTTCTCGCCAAAAGGATTGGTAGTAAACTTTCTATCCCGGATTTGGCTTTTCTAGCTGCAGCACTTGCAAAATAGTAGGTCTTATAATTTGGGGGCATTAATAGCTTATAGACTTGCTACTAACCGTGAGAAAGGTGGAATGTGTGGAGGCCTCATCGCCTCCCGTTTACTAGCTTTTCATAATGTAGAACCTCATCATTTTGATATTCCGTTCCCCATAGAAAAACTTGACATAGCCTCTATGATTAAACATGAATTTGTTTCAGATTCCTCCAACTTGGGTAACTCTGTATTATAAGATGATATTTTATAAGAAAGTTTGGAGAATAACTAAGAAAACTGAGAAACTAGTAAGATTGCTGCGCCTGTTTTGTCTAACCTTGATTCCGGGGAGATTGGTCGGTCACGGAAGGTGCACTTGGATGCACATATAGAGAGAGGAGGCCAACATGCAAGAGACGACATAGAGGTCGAGGAGCACCTCGACTCATCATCCGATGCAGCAAGTTCCTCGCATCAACATGGTGGATATGCGGAGCCTCCACGCTTTTCTTCGCGCAGGAGCTTTACTATGACTACTCCATGGACTACCCACCGGCGAGGAACGACCCTCGTTGGGGTTGAACTCCACTTAGGCCAAGAGCCTAAGCTTGGGGGAGGTATACCGGCATCACTCATTCTTTGCATATTATGGTTGCTGGATACTTGCACATACTTGCTTTGTTCGTTTGAGTGGTTTTCTAATGAGAGGAAGATGATATTTGGGGAAGTGCTGCCTGAAAACAGATTCTGGAACGTTACCGTAAAAATTCTCAAAAATAGCCAGAGCGTCATTTTGAGCTGCAAATTTTTGTGCAGGTTCCCCAGGTTGTTATCTAACTTTCATTAGATGAACACTTTTTGAATTGAGCAACGTAAGATTTTTGTAAAAATCGATTTCTGTACTGCTGTCAGGTTTTGGCAGATTTCTGCCATCTCGCTTTTCTGTGTTTCTTTTAGTTTGCTATTTCTTGTTTTTGCTTTGTTCCTTTCCAAAACACAAAAAGACCAAAAATATTTCTGTTGTTTCTCTTCACCATTTGTTTGCTTTGGTTTCTTGCATTTGTTTCGCTTTATTTGCTATTGCTAGTTTGCTATAAGAAAACCCAAAAGATTTTGCTTTGTTTGCTTGTTTCCTCTTGTTCTTATTTGCAATTTGAAAACACCAAAAATATTTGCTGTTCTTCTTTGGTTTGTAAAGTTCTTTATGAGTTCAATGGTCTTCGGTGGCTGGAGCGTGGTTTTCATTTCATATTATCCAAGCTACACAAGTGAAAGGCAATAATGACGATCTACGACAATCTGATTGTGGTGAGAGGCTGGTATGAACTCTATTTGTTTTCATTTTTGTACATATACTCATCCATGTGAGCATGCTTAGTTGGTTCATGTGAGGTATATGTTATTTGAGAAAGTCTAGTAGTTTATGATCTCTCATGTTTAGCTCCAATCTATTAATATGAGTAGCATGTCATGGATGTTTGCTTGCATTGTTTTATTCATAAGTAAGTATGGCATTGTGGTATCCTCCTCTGAATAATTCATTTATATCGACTTGGCACATGCTCACGCATGCATATGACTGAACAAAAAGTCAATTAAGCCTCGATGATCTATATTGCTTCGAGTTCTTGTATCACTTTTATGCCTCTGTTAATTTATTTTGCCGCAAGCATGATTATGACGATTCATTGCTCTCTTGATTTGTCGCTCCCTAGTCTATTGCTAGCCTACACTTGTACTGAGCGGGAACGCTGCTCGTGCCTCCAAACACATGAAAACCAAGTCATTCCGAGTGTCCACCATAAATACCTATGCATGGCATTTCAAACCATTCCAAGTAAATTCTCATGCGCTACCTTTAAAATCTTCAAAATGCTTCTTAATTTGTGTTAATGTTTCATAGCTCATGAGGAAGTATGTGGTGTTTAGCTTTCAACCTTGTCATTTACTTTTGACGGACTCTCATATGGAATAGTGGCACATCCGCTTATCCAATAATTTTGCAAAAAGAGTCGGCAATGGGATTCCCGGTCCGAATTAATTAAACTTAAATAGACACTCCTCCATGGTTTGTGATTGTTGGACGGCACCCGAAGGATTCGGTTAGCCATGGCTTGTGTAAGCAAAGGTTGGGGGAGTGTCATCATCATAATAAAACTAAAATAAAAGGCACTCCTTCATGGTATGAGATTGTTGGCGGGCACCCGAGGATTCGGTTAGCCATGGTTTGTGCAAGAAAGGTTGGAAGGAGTGCCAAATAAATATGCAATAATTCATGGGAGCCGCTCTTGAAAGTCCGGTTGGCGAGGTAGTTAGTGTACCCATTACCATTCGTTGACAACAACAAACACCTCTCAAAATAATTTTACTCCTGATTTATAAAAATGAAAAGCTCTAGCGCATGTTAATCCCTGCTTCCCTCTGCGAAGGGTCAATCTTTTACTTTTATGTTGTGTCTCCATTATTTCTTTGAGTACTATCTTGAGAGCACAAGCTGTCATTCTTAGTACAATATGCTTGTCTCAAAATATGATTGATTGTGGTATAACTTTGATGCATTTATCTTTTGACAATCACTACTTCTAGTCTTTCTATGAACTCCGGAGGTGCCGGGCATTTATGTTTTGCCAATCAAATACGAGGCAAGCGAGATACCACTTTATCATACTCTCTTATGAACATTGCAATCTTGCTTATGTACATGATTCTTGATGCTTATTATTAATTGTTGGTACCTCTCCATGATTGACATAGTTGTTAGATGATCTTATTTGCATGTGTCTCATTATGAACTCGCTTAAGTATTAGCCATAACATGAGAATATATACATCATATGAGCAAATGTGTTCGTGAAAGTTCTTTTATCGCTCGGTTGTTAACCGAATTGCTTGAGGACAAGCAATAAGCTAAGCTTGGGGGGAGTTGATACGTCCAAAACGTATCTACTTTCCCGAACACTTTTGCTATTGTTTGGCCTCTAATTTGTGTATTTTGCATGCAACTAACTGTAAGGGTATTTCACCCTTATCCATTATTTTGGTAACGATGACACCGTGCTAAAGTATTTGACCTAATATGTTTATAAGTACAATCTCAGGTATTAGGCAATGAAGCGTAAATGGTGTATCAAAGGAACAAGAAGGCTAAAGGTGACCCCCCATTTCAACAACAATCAAAAGGGGGTTACTTGGAGAAGTCCGGTCACCTGCCCGGTTCAACCGGGCCAGCAACCGGCCGAGTCCGGTGCGGTGGCCGGTCGGCCGGTCGGAAACCGGGCTCCAAAGGAGGACCAGCAGGTCCGGTCGTGGCCCGGTCGACCGGGCTCCTGACCGGCGGGTCCGGCGCTCCGTCCGGTAGACCGGTCGGAAACCGGGCACCAACCGGGCACCAACCGGAGTAGAGCCAGGACGACGCGAAGGCGCTCCGGTCACCAGTCCGGTCTGACCGGCCTCACGACCGGGCTGTCCGGTCTGTGGTCCGGTCTGACCGGGTCTGTCGAAGAAAAGCTGAGGTGGCAAGTGGCAACGGCCATATTTCGAAGAACACTATAAATAGCCCTTCTCCTACCTCTAGACAGTTAGGCAACATACTATAAAGCTGTTCTTGAGCTCTCTCTCTCCTACTCCATTGCTAGAAACACCAAAAGCCTCGGATCTCCCTCCTCCTCCACCCAAACTCAAATCCCTCCGGGAATCACTAGAGGAGGACCCGATCTACCGTTCTACCAAGCCAAATCTTATTCCCCCTTGTATTCATTGAGAAGCTTGCTTCCTAGGGTTCCTTGGAAACCCTAGGTGGGCAAGAGGAGTCCGGAAGCATCCGGGCCGTGGATTTGCTCCGGGCAAGATTGTGAAGGTTTGGAGGCTACCTCAAAGTCTACCACAAGTGAGTGAGCTATTCCTTCGTGGGATAGGCTCCGGAGAATAGGGTGAGCCTTCGTGGCGCGGGAATCCTTCGTGGGACCTCCACTCCTCCAAACGTGACGTACCTTGTTGCAAAGCAAGGGAACACGGGAATACATCCTCGTCTCCGCGTGCTATCGGTTATCTCTAACCGAACTCCTTACTTGTGATTTAAGCTGCTCGTGAGAGCCTTCGTGCTTGAGTTAGTTGTATCCTCATATAGGTTGCTTCACCTAGTTTGCATTAGGCTCATCTTTATATTCCGCAAAGCCTAATATTACAAAGAAAGAATTAAAATTTGTAGAAACCTATTCACCCCCCTCTAGGTTTACCATCTCTATACTTTCAATTGGTATCGAGCACTGGACTGTTATTAAGGGCTTCACCGCCTTAAGAGTGAGATGGATAAACTCTTCGAGGGTCTAGATGAAGACTCTAACCTTTCGGTTAAAGAGATGAAATCTAGATTCTTGGCATATGATGCCGAGAAGAAGAAAAAGGAGGATGAGCTACAAAACCAAATGAAGAAATGACTGCCATGCTTAAGAACCTAACCGCGGGTGGAACTCTTAGTGGGGCTTCGGCTTCTAAAGAATCCTTCCATGAGGTTGACCATAGCTATCCCAGAAACACTTCACCCATGCCGCATATAAACCATAGTGGGACCGTTCCCCATTACGATGGAACTCACTTTCCTCATTGGAAATCTGCTATGGAATCTCATATTCGCAGCTACGGTGTGGAGCTATGGGAACTCATTGTTCATGGACATCGGGAGCCACAAGATCCTACTCGGTTGACCTCCACCGAGTTCTACAACCGTCAACTCAACGCATCCGCACGTGACAAGATTAGAAGTGGCATCAACCGCAAGCTTCTAGATCAAGTTGATGACATTGTCTCCGCTAAAGAGTTGTGGGATCGGATCGTAGTACTCCAAGAGGGAACCGATTTGATCCAATCATCTCTCTATGAGACCGCAAAGCAAGAGGCCTACCAGTTCATGATTCGAGATGGAGAATCCGTATTCGATGCCTATGCTAGGCTTGGTGCTGCGAAAGTAAGGGTCAAGGGTCTTGGTGCTTGAGAAGTACAATGACGGATTCGAGATGAACGAAGCCTTCATAAAATCCAAGGTCATTGCTATGATTGCCGTCAAACAAGAAGATACCAACCTTGGACTCAACTTGCAAATCATGACCAAGAGTGCCGATCTCAACTCCGATGATCTAGTCTCCTATGTGGCCGCCAATGAAAACATGGCCAAAGCTGGAAAGAGGCTCAAGGCAATGAACCGTGTTGATGAAGCCTCACACAATCATGAAGCGTCACACAACCTTGCCCTCAAGGCTAGAGCTGACCATGGAGGAGAAGAAGAATATGAAATTGAAGAAGATGAGGAGATGAATTCAACTAGTGACATCGTCACCGACTTTGCCTTCTTTGCCAAGAAGTACAAGGGAAAGTTTCCTACGCTTCTCAATGACAAGAAGAAGAAGAGAACTTGCTACAATTGTGATGAAGATAGCCACTTTGCAAATGAGTGCCCTTATGAGAAAAGGGTAGACAAGCCAAGATTCATCAAAGGGGTCAAGCCAAGATTGAAGCCAAACCCAATCAACGATCGATTCAAGAAGAACAAGGGAAGAGCTTTTGTTGGAGCCGAGTACTTGTCCGATGATGAGGAAGAAGATGAGGAGAAGGAGGCCGGGGTGGCCGGTTTGGCTTACTCCAAGCCCGGGTCACTCTTCACATATGACTACTCCAAGGACTACTCCACGGAGAATGATGTTGGTTCCTCCTTCATGGCAAGAATCACTCAAGAGGATGACTCCGATGACTCTTCCTCCTCTACAATCGTTGGCTCTTGTCTTATGGCAAGGGAAACCAAGGTAATGGAACCTCCACCTTCCCTATCTAGTGTTCTTGATGATGAAAATGAAAATCAAGATGAACTAAATGTGCTTAAGGAACTTTACAATGTTAGATGCACCCTTCGTGGTAAAGCTCTTGTCAAGTTTGATTTCTTGATGGACTCTCTCAAAGAAAAGGATGAGTCCATTGAGGAATTAGAATATCAATTGGATGAAAAGGAACGGAGATTCAATCTCCTAAGACAAGAGCTAAAAACCGAAAGGTGCATATCTCAAGGTCTTAAGCAACAAATTGAAACCTATGAACTTGATAAAGTTAAGGACCTAGAAACTATTGATAGGGCTCAATCTTTGACTCAAGTGCTCCATTCCTCAAAGGAGGAACTTGAAGTTGCTCATGCTTCTCTCACTAGGGATCTTGACCACCTTGAAAGAGCTAACAAGCTTGTAAAGGATGAGCTCAAGAAACTTGGAGAGAACCATGACCTACTTCAAGAAACCTACATGAAAGCACTTGAATCAATGAAGGATCCCATTGTTGTTGAAAAGCATGCTAGTTCCCCTACATCTTTTACTAGTGAGCATGCTAAGCTTGTTGAGGAACATGTTCGTTTACAAGAGGAACTCTCTTTGCATGTTGAGACCAATGCATATCTTGAATCCTTGGTGACTAAATATGGTCTCGACTACCATCCTAATGAATCCTCTTGTGAGCATGCATCTATTCTTGAGGAAAATGTTAGGTTAACAAAGGAACTTGCAAAGTTCACCACCGCCAAGAACAAGATGGGATTGGATGACCTCTTGAGTAAGCAAAGGTCAAACAATCAAAAGTATGGACTTGGATATGTTCCCAAGTCTCACAAGAAGAACAACTACAAGAAGGAGAAACCCGCTCAAGATAAGAACAAGAAGGTCACTAATAATGGCAAAGCCTCAAGGGGCAAAGCCACTAGTGGTGACCGCACGGGGCCAAACGATCACTATGCATTATTTGTTGATTATTATGGTGATGTTTATGCTAACTATGTTGGCCCTCCTAATGGCTATGCTTATAGAGGGTACTCAATTTGGGTACCAAAAGATATTGTTGCCATTGCAAAGGAACCCATTAATCGATGGGTTCCTAAATCCTCTACTTGATTTTGTAGGGGTATTCCTCCGGTGGTCCAAAATGGGTGTTTGATAGTGGATGCACCAATCATATGACCGGAGGAAAAGGTGTGCTTGATCAATTCATTGAAGATATCAACAAGAAGTCAAGCATTACCTTTGGTGACAACTCAAAGGGAAAGGTACTTGGGTATGGCAAGGTAGCAATCTCTAAGGACTTGTGCCTTGAGACGGTTATGCTTGTTGAACACCTTGGCTATAACTTACTTTCTATATATCATCTTGCCGATGCCGGTTACAATTCATATTTCACTAAATATTATGTGCAAGTCTTTAGGAGTGACAATCTCAAATTGGTCCTTGTTGGATATGTGGAGAACAACCTTTACGTGGTTGACCTCTCGAAAGAGAGCCCCTCCTTCTCCACATGTCTAATGGCGGCCAAGCATGACGAAGGTTGGTTGTGGCATCGCCGCCTTGGTCATGTTAACATGAGAAATCTTAAACAACTCCTAAAGGGTGAGCATATTGTGGGACTAACCGGCGTTTCTTTTGAGAAAGATCGTGTTTGTAGTGCATGTGTAGCCGGAAAGCAACTCAAGAAGAAGCATCCCATCAAGAGTATTGTTTCCACATCTAGGCCTTTGGAGCTCCTTCATTTGGATCTCTTTGGGCCATCACATTATGATACTCTTGGTGGGAGCAAGTATGGACTTGTCATTGTTGATGATTACTCAAGATACTCTTGGGTCTTTCTCCTCAAGACTAAGAACGAGACCCATAGAGAGTTCATCACCTTCGCCAAGAAAGCTCAACGTATGTATGAATCCGAGATCAAGGCAATTAGGACCGACAATGGCACCAGAGTTCAAGAACTACACTATGCAAGAGTTTGTTGATGATGAGGGCATCAAGCATGAGTTTTCGGCGCCATACACCCCTCAACAAAACGGTGTTGTTGAAAGGAAGAACCGGACTATCATTGAGATGGCAAGAACCATGTTGAGTGAATTCAACTCACCCCACAACTTTTGGGGAGAAGCCATCTCTACGGCCGTCCACTACTCCAACCGGCTCTTCCTCCAGTCCCCTCCACAACAAAACCCCATACGAGCTCCTTACCGGTAACAAGCCTAATGTCACATATATTCGTGTCTTTGGATGCACATGCCTTGTTAAGAACAACAAAGGGAAGCTCGGTAAATTTGAAACTAGAACCATAGAGGGTATATTTGTTGGATATGCGGAGAACTCTCACGCCTATAGATACTACAACCGATCCTCCGGGACCATTGAAGTATCTTGTGATGTGGTGTTCTTGGAGGATAATGGCTCCCGAGTGGAGCAAGTTGTTCCATGTGTTGCGGGTAATGATGATGATCCATCTAGTGCCATCAAGCATATGGGCATTGGACACATCCGGCCCATGGAGGTTCATAATGATGATCAAGATGATGGAGGAGATGTTTCAAGCACGCCACAAGTGGAGCCTAGCTCAACTCAAGCCGAACCATCATGTGCAACTCAAGAACCATCCTCTACTCAAGATGAGTCACAATCCGAAGAACAAGAAGAAGATCCTCATTCCATGGAGCAAGATCATGATGACGATCAAGAAACATCCTCAACTCATGATCAAGCTCAAATGGTCCCTCATGATCAAGTACTAGCAAGAGATGAATTCATTGATCATGAAGGAACCATTCGGAAGATCAAGGCCGCTACAAGGGCAAGCGACATGAAAGTGGATCAAGTCCTTGGTAGCATTTCAAGAGGAGTGGTAACTCGTAGACACCATGCATTACTTATCACTTATTGTCAACATCATGCTTTTGTGTCTAGTTTTGAGCCACTCAAGGTACATGAAGCCTTGGTCGATCCGGATTGGGTAATCGCCATGCAAGAAGAATTGGAGTGTTTCACTCGTAATGAAGTATGGTCTCTAGTTGAGAGACCCAAGGATCATCGCATCAATGTCATTGGGACCAAATGGGTATTCAAGAACAAGCAAGATGAGAATGGCATTGTCATACGAAACAAAGCAAGGTTAGTGGCGCAAGGGTTTGCCCAAATAGAAGGTATGGATTTTGAGGATACCTTTGCGCCGGTAGCCCGTCTTGAAGCTATTCGTCTTTTGCTTGCATTTGCATCTTTCCACAATTTCAAATTATATCAAATGGATGTGAAAAGTGCATTTTTGAATGGTCCCCTAAAAGAAACCGCATATGTGGCACAACCCCGGGTTTCGAAGACCCATGCCGACCCAACCACGTGTATTTACTCCATAAGGCACTCTACGGTCTCAAGCAAGCTCCACGTGCTTGGTATGAGTTCCTTAGGGATTTCTTACTACATGATGGGTTTTGCATGGGTACGGTCGATTCCACCCTTTTCACCAAGCGGGTTAAAGGGGGTGGCCTCTTTATATGTCAAATATATGTTGATGATATTATCTTTGGTGGAACTAAACCCAATCATAACAAAGCTTTTGAGCTATTGATGACTAGGAAATTTGAGATGTCCATGATGGGAGAGTTGAAGTTCTTTCTAGGCTTCCAAGTGAGGCAACTTGCAAAAGGCACCTTCATCTCTCAAGAAAAATATGTGAAGGACATGCTCAAGAAATTCAACATGACCAATGCGAGTCCAATGAAGACACCCATGCCCGTAAAGGGGCAACTTGGTTCATGTGACGGTGAGAAGGATGTGGACATAAAGGTATACCGCTCCATGATAGGATCCTTGCTCTACCTTTGTGCCTCTAGGCCGGATATCATGCTAAGTGTAGGGATGTGTGCTCGTTTTCAATCCGCTCCCAAGGAGAGCCATTTAGTGGCGGTCAAACGGATACTAAGATACCTTGTTCTCACTCCTACTCTCGGGCTATGGTATCCAAAGGGGTCAACCTTTGAACTCATTGGCTATTCGGATTCCGATTGGGCCGGTGATAAGGTTGATCGGAAGTCTACCTCCGGGGCTTGCCAATTTATTGGCCGGTCATTGGTGAGTTGGTCATCCAAGAAACAAAACTCCACCGCCCTATCCACCGCCGAAGCCGAATACATATCCGCGGCATCTTGTTGCACTCAATTGTTATGGATGAAGCAAACCTTGAAAGACTATGGTGTGTCTCTTGGTACGGTGCCTCTTCTTTGTGACAATGAAAGTGCAATAAAGATCGCCAACAACCCGGTTCAACATTGTCGCACCAAACATATTGACATTCGCCATCACTTCCTACGTGATCATGTTGCCAATAAGGATATTGATCTCACTCATGTGGGAACAACCTACCAATTGGCGGATATTTTCACTAAGCCTTTGGATGAAGCCCGCTTTGTTAACTTGAGAGGAGAACTTGGTATTCTTGATCCTAAAAACTTGGATTGATTAACTTCTTGCACTATATTCTTGCATTTATCTTGCTATCTAGCTTAGAGGCATAGCACATATGGGGATAGTCATCTTACCATGTCTTGGTATGATGCATACCTATGTGTGCAACATAAATAGACCCAATGTCATTATATGGACCCAAGCATGTCTCTTCGCGGTCACATGACATTTGCGCTTTCACATAGGGGGAGTAATCCCCCGCCCCTCATTGAGCCTTCATTACAAATTGATTTGACTATATAAGGCCAAATGATCTTATTGCAAAAATCATTCCAAAATGACTTATGATTCTTGATATACACTTCGAATCATGCCCATTGTTGCTATTCACATCTTGTTTGGATTCTCTCTCCAATGGGTATGCCTAGAGAACTTTGTGTTTTCCAACCCCATGTCTATGCTCATCTCATCATCATCTATCTATCTATATGTACATGTCATCATTTGAGCACTCACACACATTACACAAAGCATAGGGGCAAAAACGAGGCAAAATTAGAAAACTCTGGGCTGCCCGGTCCCTGGTCCGGTCGGACCGGATACCTGACCGGACTGTCCGGTTGACCGGTCGGAAACCGGAGTCTGGGCCGGGTCAGCCGGTCACCTGCCCGGTCTGACCGGACTCTCGACCGGACCACCGCCACCTATATATTGGGGACGGGATACCCCTTGGGGTCTTCTTCTCCATTGCTCCCCACTCTCAAACCACCATGGCCGGCGCCCTCAACACCTCCACCAAGATCTAGGCCCTTCCCACCACAAGAACTCCCCCAAACTTCACCACACCATAGATCGGGGCCATTGGAACATCTCCACCGAAGGATTTGGTCCCTCTCCACCTAGCTTGGGAATTTTTGGAGTTCTTGGTTTTGAAGCCTTACCACGTGTTCTTCTTGCTCCCTTGATCAAGAAGAGCAATGTCTTCGGGTAATGTACTCTCCTTTCCTCCCTTTTCTCTAGTCCTCCTCACACATTGCAAGATCTTGCCAAAAGTTGAGAAAACTTAGGGTTAGGGTTAGGGTTTGTAAAGTCCTCATGCCGTTAGAGTGTCTCACACCACAATGCACTTCACCACTACATTGCTATAGTCTATATTCAAGTTTATGAGCTTTTGCATGGCTTTGTGGTAGAAATCTGGGCACAACAATAACAAATCGACAAACCCGGTTTCCAGCCCGGTCGACCGGCCGTTCAACCGGCCGGCCCGGCGTATGGTCCGGTCAACCGGTCGGAAACCGGATCGTCCGGTCTGCTGCCCGGTTTGACCGGCCTGTGCGCCGGGTTGCCCGGTTTTCGCACAAACTCATCACTACACTTGACTATATGCTATGCTTTTCGGATTCTCTCTTATTGATGACATGTACACTTACCCTAATCGCTATCCTTGCTATATTTTTCTCATTCACGGGAAGTTGGAGTGGTGAGCCACCACGTAGCCATGTTGCCAAGCGAGGTAGGACGGTTGATCCTCCCCGCCGTTCTAGTGGCCGTGAACCCCCCAAGCTCGAGCAAGGTACGACATCGGCAGCTCAGCTCGAGGCGGAACCAAGTCTCGTTGCCAACAAGCACAAGGATAAGAATGTTGTCCAAGAGGATGATGAGGTAGTACCAACCATCAATGTTGGGTCTGCAAACCGTCTTGAGTGGCAGGAATGGAGGACACTGAATCCGTATCGCTTTGAGAGGCCAACTTACACTCGTTCGGACAAGGCATTCGGACCAACACACAAGCAGCCCTGCGGGAGGGTTTCTATGATTCTCATGAGTTTATGAAGCATGGTAATATTGTATCACCCAAGGCTATCAATCCTGAAGAACTTGCCTTGCATGAAGCCACCAAGTATCGGTTTGTGGTTCAAACCTTGAGGAGTCTGGGATTGTATGACCTTGTGTGCCTCAAGCCTGATGATACTCAAGATGATCCTACCTTTTGTCCCCTCTTTGTCCGTCAGTTTCACTGTACTGTCTTCTTCCATGATGATGAAGACCGCACCCTCACTTGGATGACCGGCAAGACAAAGTACTCATGCTCCTACTCTCAGTTCCGTGCAGCCATGGGTTGTGGTGATGACAATGATCCAGGGTACAAGATTCACTCACGGTCCAGGTGTACTAGGGGTGACATCTCTTTCTGCTATCCTGCTAACCCTACGCCTGGACCTCCCACTATCTCTGGGATGTACTACTCCTATTTGGTGCTTGCCAACTGTTCGAGGAGAACCTCATCGGCAAGTCCGGAGACCACGGTGAAGTCCGGAACTATCACCTCAACTTGATGTACTATTGTCATCCCGACAGGGTGAGGAAGATTGATGGCTGTGACCTTATCTACCGTGAACTGAAGAGAGCAATTATGGACCGCATGACTCCCAACTACGCCCAATATGTTCAGCGGCTCATCAACTACATTGTTCCCGCTCCTCGGAACGTTGTTGGTGAGAAAGTCATCATGGAGCCATTCCGGTTCCCCATTCAGGAGGCCACTCGTTTAGACGTTCCCTCCATGATGCCCACCACTGAGCGCCGCTCCAAGGCACACCATGATCATGATGCTAGCTCCAGTCACTCTCGGCGCTCCCAAGCATGGGGCCGCTCGTTTCTTCACATGCCTGTTCCAAATGTGCAAGAGAACCCATGATGTTGCACATCAAACCCATACTATGACCCAAGAGACACGGAGGCGCCAGAATGAATTCATGGCCTCAAGGAACCACCCGGTTCCTCCTCCTGGCCCTGAGATGGAGCCGGTAATAGCACCTCAGTGGGAGATGCCTCTTCTTACCGATGAGATGCTCCAGAACTTCGACTTCTCCGTGTACGCTCATGGTGCTCTCCCTAGGCCCGCTCGTGCTCCTCCCGCCGACTATGCCGATGATGATGAGGGTGATGGTGATGCGGGTGATGATGACGCGGGTGATGATGATGCCGGTGATGATGATGCACGCGAGAGCTCCTCCTCGCTTGGGTTTGGGCACTACCGATGGGTGCGATAGCATCTCTCCTCTTTTCTTCGCCTTTTGGTGTTCCGATGCCAAAGGGGGAGAAGAGAGTAGAGTCTAGACCACGGGGTCCTTGATCGCCACAAGCCATGGGAGTTGCTTTATTTGGATTTTATATGGCTTGTGCTTTATTTGAGTTTTTCAAGAACCATTTGCTATTTCCAATTATTTGTGTATGGATGTGTATGGACGACTATTATGTGTGCTACTCTATGTTAGGATGATTATGCTATGCTTATATATCTTGTTATGCAAATCTCCATACCATGCTTGTTTCCTAAAGATATTGGGGGAGCTTCTCATGTTTCACAAATGGTGTACTTTGCATTCAAACGCAAATTCTCCAAGTGCACACATTATGGGGGAGCTTTCGTAATATCTTATATGGAATCAAGGTTTAGAGCTTATCATAATATCTATTTGTGACTCTAGCTCGGTTTGTCATCGTATACCAAAAAGGGGGAGATTGTAAGGGTATTTCACCCTTATCCATTATTTTGGTAACGATGACACCGTGCTAAAGTATTTGACCTAATATGTTTATAAGTACAATCTCGGGTATTAGGCAATGAAGCGTAAATGGTGTATCAAAGGAACAAGAAGGCTAAAGGTGACCCCCATTTCAACAACAATCAAAAGGGGTTACTGGAGAAGTCCGGTCACCTGCCCGGTTCAACCGGGCCAGCAACCGGCCAGTCCGGTGCAATGGCCGGTCGACCGGTCGGAAACCGGGCTCCAAAGGAGGACCAGCGAGGTCCGGCTCGTGGCCCGGTCGACCGGGCTCCTGACCGGCGGGTCCGGCGCTCCGTCCGGAGGACCGGTCGGAAACCGGGCACCAACCGGGCACCAACCGGAGTAGAGCCAGGACGACGCGAAGGCGCTCCGGTCACCAGTCCGGTCTGACCGGCCTCACGACCGGGCTGTCCGGTCTGTGGTCCGGTCTGACCGGGTCTGTCGAAGAAAAGCTGAGGTGGCAAGTGGCAACGGCCATATTTCGAAGAACACTATAAATAGGTCTTCTCCTACCTCTGAACAGGTTAGGCAACATACTATAAACTGTTCTTGAGCTCTCTCTCTCCTACTCCATTGCTAGAAACACCAAAAGCCTCAGATCTCCCTCCTCCTCCACCCAAACTCAAATCCCTCCGGGAATCACTAGAGGAGGACCCGATCTACCGTTCTACCAAGCCAAATCTTATTCCCCCTTGTATTCATTGAGAAGCTTGCTTCCTAGGGTTCCTTGGAAACCCTAGGTGGGCAAGAGGAGTCCGGAAGCATCCGGGCTGTGGATTTGCTCCGGGCAAGATTGTGAAGGTTTGGAGGCTACCTCAAAGTCTACCACAAGTGAGTGAGCTATTCCTTCGTGGGATAGGCTCCGGAGAATAGGGTGAGCCTTCGTGGCGCGGGGAATCCTTCGTGGGACCTCCACTCCTCCAAACGTGACGTACCTTGTTGCAAAGCAAGGGAACACGGGAATACATCCTCGTCTCCGCGTGCTATCGGTTATCTCTAACCGAACTCCTTACTTGTGATTTAACTCGCTCGTGAGAGCCTTCGTGCTTGAGTTAGTTGTATCCTCATATAGGTTGCTTCACCTAGTTTGCATTAGGCTCATCTTTATATTCCGCAAAGCCTAATATTGCAAAGAAAGAATTAAAATTTGTAGAAACCTATTCACCCCCCCCTCTAGGTTTACCATCTCTATACTTTCACTAACACGGACTAACGCTGTTTTCAGCAGAACTGCTCTGGTGTCTCGTTTTTGTGCAGAAATCCAACTTTCGGGAAAAACCTCGGAATTTATGCAGAAGGCCCTATTTTCCCAGGAAACTAACGGAGCCAGAAGGGCAATTGAAGTGGAGGCCCGAGGGCCCCACACCATAGGGCGGCGCGGCCCAGGGGGGCCCGCGCGGCCCTGTGGTGTGGCTCCCTTGGCCGGCCTCCGACGCCCTCCTTCGGACTACTTATTCGCCTCGACCTAAAAACGCCGTAAGAGAAGTCGAAGTCGCCGTAAACCCTCCGTAACGCCGCCACATCGCGAAACTCCGTCGCGGGAGCCAGAAGTCTCCGTTCTGGCACTCCGCCGGGACGGGGAATTGGAGGAGATCATCACCGCCATCACCGCCAACGCCTCTACATCAACCAGCCATGTTTCCCCCATCCATGTGTGAGTAATTCCCCCGCTGTAGGCCGAAGGGGATGGTAGGGATTGGATGAGATTGGTCATGTAATAGCATAAGATTGTTAGGGCATAGTGCCTAGTGTCCGTAATTGGTACTTTGATGATATTGTTGCAACTTGTTATGCTTAATGCTTGTCACTAGGGCCCGAGTGCCATGATCTCAGATCCGAACATGTTATTGTTTCATCATGATATTCATTGTTTATGGTCTTACCTATAAGTTGTATACACATGTCGCTGTCCGGAACCAATGGCCCCGAAGTGACGAAATCGGGACAACCGGAGGGAATGGTAGTGACGTGAGGATCACATGTGTTCACGGAGTGTTAATGCTTTGCTCCGTACTCTATTAAAAGGAGTACCTTAATATCCAAGTAGTTTCCTTGAGGCCCGGCTGCCACCGGCCGGTAGGACAAAAGATGTTGTGCAAGTTTCTCATTGCGAGCACGCACGACTATAATTGGAACACATGCCTATTGATTGATTAGTACTTGGACACCGTTTTATTATTATCTCGCAAATGCCCCGCTATGATTGTTACATGAGTTTCTCTCATCCATGCAACGCCCGTCATCCGTCCCCGTGCCTACGATATTTTAATCCCGCCGTTTACTATAATCACTACCGCTCGTCTTTGTTACTCCGCTACCGTTATTTCACTATCGCTATCGCTATAAAACCGTTACTATCGATAAACTCTTGCGAGCAAGTCTCGTTTCCGTGTGCAAACTGAATTGACAACTCCGTTGTTAAGGCTTCCAAGTGTTCTTTGTCTCCCCTTGTGTCGAATCAATAAATTGGGTAATACTTCCCTCGAAGACTGTTGCGATCCCCTATACTTGTGGGTCATCAATCACCCACTGTCGAAGACACTCAGAGGATCCTTGCAACAAATGAAGCTAGAGGTTTTCCAGGGATGCTTGGAAGCATTGACTGCATGCATTGGCAATGGAAGAACTGTCCGTTTGCGTGGCAGGGAATGTACAAGGGTCACAAAAAAGGCTGCACCTGTGATACTTGGAAGCGGTGGCTACCCATGATCTCTAGATTTGGCACTCTTTCTTTGGTATGCCCGGATCCAACAATGACATCAACGTCCTAAACTCGCTCTCCGGTCTTTTCCAAGCTTGTTGAGGGTCATGCTCCCCGGTGGACTATGTGATCAATGGTCGGCACTACAACAAAGGATACTACCTTGCGACGGTATCTATCCAAAGTGGGCAACATTTGTGAAGACTATCTCCAACCCTAGCACCCCCAAACTTTGCGAGTTTGTCAAGAAACAAGAAGCTTGCCGAAAAGACGTCGAGCGAGCATTTGGTGTCCTCCAGCGAGAGATTTGTCGTCGTCCGGTTCCCCGCTATGACTTGGTCCAAAGATCGGATGTGGGAGGTGATGAACTGCTGTGTGTGCCTACACAACATGATTATTGAAGATGAGCGAAAGCATCCGGTTCCTCTGGCTGAGCAAGAAGCACCATATGAGAGAGAGGGTCCTCTTGCACAGCCTAATCACCAGGTGCCTCCATCATGGGCCGCCTTCATTGCTATGCGCCAGGAGATTCGAGACTCTACAATGCATCAGCTGCTCGCAAGATGATCTGGTGGAGCACATATGGAGGCTCCGAGGCAACGCCAACACCGACGCCAACTAGTCCGTCTTAATTTGTTTGAAAAATTGTGTGCTTCATTTGTTTCAGCACTTGTTAAACATTGTACCGATTATCGCCGAATTTGTTTCAGCAATTTTCGTACTCTTGTTTGCCGAACTTGTTAAATTTTATGTTGAATTTGTTTGAAATATGTCAAATGGTCGAGGTTGGGGGTTTCCTGCCGGGGGGACGGCTGGAACTTCGGCGCTCCCCACGCCAAATCTTCATCCAATCCGGACGAAAATTTCGCCGGATTTGGGCGTGGGGAGCGCCAACGAGTGGGGATGCTCTCAGTTAGCAAAACAACAAATCAATACAGTACAACATCAACATAGGTATGCTCTCTGTAAACGACCAGCGGGACACACCAAGAGAATAGACATAAGCACCAACAACCGTAGCTTCCGCCCCACAAAGGAATAAGTAGAGAAGTGTTTATTTGTTCTGAATTGTTCGATCTTAGAAGAAAATGAATATTTGGTTGGTCATATATTTGCTGTTTATTTGTGGTGAATTAGTATGATGAATAAACTATGAGTTAATTTTTGCGTTAAACTAGAAGGGAAATTCAACCTGCCGATGTTCTTCGACGGTAAAATAAAATTCGACTATGGTCCGTTGACATCGGAGTTGTTCTACGAACTTTCTATCCGCGCTGATTGGCCTCACATTGGGGCACTGGTTGGCCTCACATTGGGGCACTGTTTCGCCTCGCCATGCACGGCAGACACACGGTACGTTGGGTGAGGAGGGATAGTCAGAGCTTCACCGACCGTGTAATGTTCTTGGGGCTCCTAACCAGCTTCACCCTGGAATCTTCCAGATTCCGTGGTGGGTTTAGATGACATGAGCGGCAGGTGGGTCGAGGTTAGATGTATACGAGCTACCATTCCCCGGTGTGTTCAGATACAGCCTCATAGACGAAAATGCCAAGTTCATGGAGCGTCTGCCTTTGGAATAGAATGCCAAAGTGGTAGGTTGGAAAGGCGATGAGATGAAAAGTACGAGACGAGGAAACCCTAGCTTCCCAATGCTACCGAAAACCAGCCCTAGATCTTCTTCGATGGTTGCGAGTGTGCCTATCATTTCATGTGGATTATAAGCCGCACTGTATTGCATGGATGTTTGAAAACCCTAGCTTTATGAGAGCTCATTGATGCCTCACGTGAGCACCGGTTGTGTCAGAGGTTGTCGACCACACGTGCTTCGTCTCCGATGCCTCACCTAAACAACATAAGTGGGGCGCCAAAGAAGCACCAGGCAGCGACGATGTAGGAGAAACAAGGCACTAGGAGACGTGCCGTAGCAACGCACGGGTTTTTTCCTAGTCTTCCGCCTAAGGTGGTATCGGCCGCTCGAAGTTTCAGCCTCTATAGGATGAGCATCTCCAGGGCTTCGGATCCCCTAGAGTTGGACTCAACTCCACCGCGTGGAGTTAGGCAAATCCCAACCGTTCTATTCTTTCTATGGCCCAGATTTTCCATGTCTTCTAAGAGCATCGTTTTCCTCTTTTGGATAATAAGGTTTTGAAGGACAGCTAGCCACACACGATTCCCCTGTCTCTACTCCAGCTCCGGTAGGTCGCGTACAGCCTAGCTCCGGCAGCCAATCGACGGCCTAATCCCGGCCTCCTCCCCTAGGGTCGCCGCCCTAGCAAGCGCTCGCCCAAGTCGCGAGGACCTCCTCCACCGAGTTGCCTCATCGCCATGAGCTTGCGGTCTCTACTGATTCGCCGCGGCACGAGGAGCCGGCGGCGCGCTGGGAGCTAACTGTTGAGATACATATCCTTGTATATCCGGATGTGTATCTTCTGTAGTTATGTATATCGATACATATCTTTGTATTTATTATTGGGCCCGCCTCCTTCCTTGTATAGTCGAGGACGTGGCCTATATATGTAACGCCATATGCACCCAATCAATACATTGTGAGTTGCATCCCTTTCTACATGGTATCAGACACCTATCGTTCCTAACCTAGCTGCCGCGCCCCTCTCTCCCCGTGCGCGCCGCCCCACCCTCCAACCCTAGCGCCGCCGCCCTTGTGCCACCGCTGCGTGTGCTCCTCCTCACGCCGCGCCGCCGCCGCACCAGCAGCCGCCGTCGCGCCTCCCTCCCCAACCCCGCGCCGTCGCCG
Organism: Lolium rigidum; assembly: GCF_022539505.1. NCBI lineage: Eukaryota > Viridiplantae > Streptophyta > Magnoliopsida > Poales > Poaceae > Lolium > Lolium rigidum. The sequence goes on along the minus strand of NC_061509.1, from coordinate 165,962,542 downwards.
TCCCCCGCGCGCGTCGTCATGTCGTCGGTCTCCAACGGCAGCAACCCCTTCGCCTACAACCCATGGATGGGGGTCATCTACGCCTACAGCATGCCGGTGCCGTGCCCGCCGACTCACCAGGCGCACTTCACCGCGACACCTCCCTACGCCTCGGCCTTCACCTCCACGCCGCCGTCCTACGCCCCGGCCTACCACGCTGCGCCCGCACCTGGCTCTTACGCCGGTGGCGGCAACTGGTTTATGGACACGGACGCCTCGTCTCACATGGCCGCTCACCCGGGTAACCTTTCCCATTCTTTTCCCACTTCCACCGAGTCTCGCATCATTGTCGGTAACGGCGCCGGTCTTCCTATTTCTCACATTGGTTCTCGCTAATTTTCCTTCTACTTATAAACCACTCGTCTCTTAATAATGTCCTTGTGTCTCCCCAGCCTTATTCAGAATTTAGTCTCCGTTAAAACTCTTTCTCGTGACAACTCCGTGACTCGTTGAATTTGACGCGTTTGGTTTTTCCGTTAAGGACGCCCGCACCCGGATGGTCCTCCATCGATGTGAGAGCCCCGACGATTTGTATCCGGTGATGTCGCCTTCCACCCCCGGCGCCGCACCTCGTGCTCTCTCCGCAGGCGTTGATCTTTGGCATGCTCGTCTTGGACATCCCAATGCCAACACGCTTCACCAAATATTGAGGGGTTTTTCGTTTTCATCTACTAAACAGTCTTCACATAGTTGCGAAGCATGTCGTCTTGGTAAACACGTTCGTCTTCCTTTTAGTCGCTCTTCCACCGTTGCGTCTTTTCCTTTTGAGTTAATTCATAGTGATGTATGGACCTCTCCAATCCCGAGTCATTCTGGTCTTCTTTATTACCTAGTTATTCTTGATGATTTTTCTCATTTTGTGTGGATGTTTCCCCTCCGTAAAAAGTCCGATGTCGCCACCACTCTCACAGCCTTCTACGCCTATGTTTCCACCCGGCTCGGTCGCCCCATCCACGCCCTACAAACCGACAACGGAAAAGAGTTTGACAATGTCGCCGTCCGCACCCTACTCTCCTCTCACGGCACTATTTTCCGTCTAACCTGTCCATACACGTCCCAACAAAACGGCCGCGCCGAGCGTATCCTCCGCACCCTCAACGACTGCGTCCGCACACTCCTATTCCACAGCCATGTTCCCCCCCACCTTTTGGCCTGACGCCTTAGCCACCGCCACCCTCCTTGTCAACCTTCGTCCGTGTCGTCCCCGCTGGAACTATGAACCTCATCACCTCCTTTACGGTTCCCCTCCATCCTACGACGGTCTTCGGATTTTCGGTTGTCGTTGTTATCCTAGTATCGCCGCCACCACTCCTCATAAACTCGCCCTCGTTCCGTTCCGTGTGTTTTCCTCGGCTACCCGGCTAACACCAAAGGCTACCGCTGCTATGATCCGGTTTCTCACCGCGTCATCACCTCCCGGCACGTGTACTTTGATGAGCATTGCTTTCCTTTTGCACAAAGACAGGTGGTCGCCACTCCTCCTTCGACTACTGATGGTCCCCGGCGTTGACCCCCCGCAGGTCCGCCGGCCGCAGCGGTCCTCGAGCTCGGACTCGGGCATTGCCTCGTCGTTCTCCGCCGCGCCCTTGAGCTCTGGCTCGGGCGCTGCCTCGCCACCCTTTGGGTCACCCTTGAGCCATGTCTCGGGTGACCCCACGTCGACACCCGCGCCGACACCTGGGCCGACGCCCGCCTCGACGCCGCCTGCGTCGCCCTCGAGCCTCACCTCGGGCGTCGCACCGTCTTCGCTGGGTGACGCCCCTTCGCCGGGTTCATCCGCCTCGACGCCGCTTGCGTCGCCCTCGAGCCTCAGCTCGGGCGCCGCGCCGTCTTCGCCAGGCGACGCCTCGCCTCCGCCTCCTCCGCCGCCGGCCACGGGGCCCCTCACGCCAACATCATCACCGGGAAGTGGGTCTTCAAGCACAAGTTCCATCCGGACGGTACTCTTGACCGTCACAAGGCGCGGTGGGTAGTTCGTGGCTTTCGCCAGCGTGCCGGCGTCGACTTCACCGACACCTTCGCCCCGGTTGTCAAGCCCGGGACGATCCGCACCGTCCTTCAGCTCGCGGTCTCCCGCGCGTGGCCCGTGCACCAGATGGATGTCTCCAATGCCTTCCTTCACGGCCATCTCGAGGAGAAGGTCCTCTGCCAGCAGCCCACGGGTTTCATCGACAGCACCCACCCCGACCATGTGTGCCTGCTCTCGCGCTCGTTATACGGGCTCAAGCAGGCCCCACGCGCCTGGTACCAGCGCATCGCATCGTTTCTTCACCAACTCGGCTTCCGCTCCACCCGCTCCGATGCCTCGTTGTTTGTGTACAACAATGACACCACCACCGCGTACCTGCTGCTCTACGTCGACGACATCATCTTGACGGCCAGCTCGACGGACCTGCTGCGACAGATCACCGAGCGTCTTCGCGCTGAGTTTTCCCTCAAGGACTTGGGGCCCCTGCACTACTTCCTCGGCATCGAGGTCGTACGTCGCACCGACGGCTTCTTCCTTCATCAGCGCAAGTACGCCCACGAGCTCCTGGACCGTGCCGGTATGCTTAATTGCAAACCCGCGGCCACGCCTGTCGACACGAAGTCCAAGCTCTCCGCCACGGATGGTTCGTTGGCCACAGACGCGTCACTTTATCGCTCCATCGTCGGTGCCCTGCAATACCTCACCTTGACCCGCCCCGAGCTGCAGTATGCTATCCAGCAGGTGTGCCTTCACATGCATGCTCCGCGGGATCCTCATTGGGCTGCGGTCAAGCGGATCCTCCGCTACATTCGTGGCACCATGGACTTCGGCCTCTCCCTCCACGCCTCCACCGCCACGGACATCGTCGCCTACTCGGACGCCGATTGGGCAGGCTGCCCCGACACGCGTCGCTCCACGTCTGGCTACTGCGTCTACTTCGGACCTTCGCTCATCTCCTGGTCGTCTAAGCGACAACCCACGATCTCTCGCTCCAGCGCCGAAGCGGAGTACCGGGCTGTTGCTAACGCGGTTGCCGAGGTCTCTTGGCTGCGGCAACTCCTCGTTGAGCACTCATGTCCTGTTGCCAAAGCCACCGTGGTCTATTGCGACAACGTCTCCGCCGTCTACCTCTCCGCCAACCCGGTCCACCATCGCCGCACCAAGCATATTGAGCTGGACATCCACTTTGTTCGGGAACAGGTGGCCCTTGGACACATTCGAGTACATGTGCCCACCTCCCAACAATTTGCGGATATCATGACTAAGGTCTCCCTACGGCGTCATTTGAGGAGTTCCGGTCCAGTCTATGCGTTCGACCAAGCGACGCTTCGACTGCGGGGGGGTGTTGAGATACATATCCTTATATATCCGGATGTGTATCTTCTGTAGTTATGTATAGCGATACATATCTTTGTATTTATTATTGGGGCCGCCTCCTTCCTTGTATAGTCGAGGATGTAGCCTATATATGTAACGCCATATGCACCCAATCAATACATTGTGAGTTGCATCTCTTTCTACACTAACCAAGTCGAGGCCGCGCTGGGAGCGTACCAAGTCGAGCTTGTAGCCTCCACGAAGTTGAGGCCGCACCAGGAGCTCGCCCAAGTCGCGGCCTTGCAGCCTCCGTGGAGTCGCCGCCGCAGGTCGACCCAAATCGCGACCTTCCAGTGTCAATGGAGTAGCCGCTGCAGGTCGCCACAAATCGAGAGCTTGCAGCCTCCACGGAGTCTCTGCTGCACCGGGAGCGCACCCCAAAATCGTGACTTTGCGGCCTCCAGCAAGTCCGCTCAAGGAGCTCGCGCCAACAATACGTTGGCTTCAGGGACTCGAGCTCATGGGAGGAAGAGAAGGGGCACACACAGAGCGACTGCAGTGACCAGTCGAGCAAGAACTGGTATGAAAAAATATATGCCAATCCATTTATGATTCTTGTACTGCTATACGGTAGTTGCAGTAACAAATCAAGAGGAAAATGTGTACTGTAGTAACAAGGATTAGCATAACTAGTACATATGATCAAATAAACAATTTTTCTTGGCTTGCTCACAAGAATTGATTGTAGTATCCTGCAAATTGGCTTGTTGGAATGCTGCTGACAGGGGGACAATTCAATTGCTCATCTTGAGTATATCTAATACTTGTTTCCTGTCAGATAGTAAATGCAGAAACTAAGTAAGAATGAAATGAAATATGATATATTGCAATTAGATTATTTTTCAATAACATAGCATAAATTACATACTTGACTGTATGATGTGGTGCCTGTAAGATTAGTATGTGATGGAGGTAAACCATTATCGCTCGGGCCCTGAATTATGATACAAACTTGTCAGAAACCAAAGGTTTAATGTTGTCAAGTTTTATCGTACATAAACTTGATATCTTACCATTTGTGGAAACTTATGGATCCATGGGATGAACAGTAGCTGTTACATTATTTTTGTAGTATTGTACTTCAGCACTTGGACCCTCCTTTGTGTCTGCTCCACCTTTCTTTTTTTTTTTGGATTTCCCTTGCGTTGACTTGGCCTGTTTTTTCCCTTTTTTTTAGCTTTTTCTTGCATTAATTCAACCCAATCCTTTGGTCTCTTACTACTTTTCCGGCCTTCTCTTTTTTTTTAAACCAGCCACTCTACTCTCCAAGATTTCCTGTGGCACTGGCGAACTGTCCTCAGGGGATTCTTCTGGCTTGAAAATTTCTTGTATCTTCGCTTCTATGGTTTTGTTCATTGAATCAAGTGAACTATCTAGTAAGAAATAAGATTCATCAAAGTCCACTGCCCTGGAAGCCATGCGAGCAAACTTTTTGCATATAGATTTGTATCGGTGCAATTTTTCTAACTTGGGATCTTCAACAATTTCCTTTCCTCTGTTGTCTTGCACGATACTTGATCTTGCTTCTTTTGTCCACCGTTTAAGAATGTATGCTTCTGGAATCAACTTGATATTCATCATATCTAGTGATTTTAAAGCATGGCTACAGAGGATCCCGTTTTTCTCGAATTTTTTGCAGCTGCAAGAAACTGTTTGATTAATGGGGTGAACATATACTTTATATCCATAACCGTTAGTTGGCTTTCCTTCAAGACTGCAAGTGGCAACACTGAACTCAATGACCGAATCGTTCTGCACTGAGTTCTTGATATAATTTTCTGTTGATTTCTCAAACTCCTCCTGGAAGAGCTTAAATATAGGTGGTGTATAAACATTTGCTGCTTGTTGTAGTACTGGTGTGCCCTTCAGTTTTAGCATTGGCAATTTTTTCCTAGCTTCATGTTCAGACTTTATCTCCTTCTCACGCTTCTCTTGCACGGCCCTTTCAAAATGTTTGAAGAACCTTACTATGTCTAAATTAAATTTCAGATGTTGCTTCAGGTCCTTTATTGAAGCTCTCGCTGAGTTGTGTGCTTCGCATTCCCAATGTAAACACATCCTTCATGTAGCAGTAAGCCCACTTGTGCTTTAGTTTGTAAACACCATCCAGCCAACTCCCTTTCTTCACCTTAGATTGCATCCACTTGAAAACTTCTTCAAACTTCTCTTCTTTTTCATATAAATACATGCAACGCTTGTATTCCTTCAATATTTTTGTTGCTTCATCTATTTTTTTGACCAGGATCACTAGGGAGGACCCCTTCTATTGGTTCTTCTTCCATTGTTTGACCATGGTCACTAGGGAGGACCATTTCTGTTGGTTCTTCATCCTTATATGCACTTAAATGCTTTACTGCATTCTGGCCCATATGCCAGCAACACAAACCATTATTAGTTAACAGTAAAATGGAACTAGATAGGCCTCTTCACAGCGATTTCGGGTCGTCGGCCGTCGGATCTGACCATTAAACGCTCTCGATCGCTCGGTCGTCCCACGCAGCCTCGCTAAGTCGCTAGGCATTTTCACCGCGGGCCTCCTCCGAACATTTTCTGTCCGTGCAACGTTTGTGGGCCGCTACTCTTGAAACTGACCTACGCCTCTTCTCTTTAATCGGGCCGAGGTTGATGTGAGGCCCATTTACATTAGGACACGCAAAAAGGAATCGCTCCAATCTCCTGTTCTCTCTGTCGATCGCACCGCCTCCTTCTCTCCCTCACGAGCAGTTCCTCTCTCTCGCGCGCGAGATCCGCCGCCTTTCCTCCAGCACCTCGGCCAGTCAGATGGGACCTCGAGTGGCGGCGCCCGCGGCGCCCCTCCCCCATCTCCATCTTTAGCGGCGGCAGCGTCCACCTCTATGCGTGGGTTGCCCGATGGGGTCCTTCAGACTTTGCATCCAGAGCCGTGTTGCCGTCGATGGTGGTCGCGCTTCCGCACTCTCTTCACGCCGAACCGTCCCTTCCCCTGGTAAGGTATCTCCAAGAAGACGTGGAATCACATATCTCTTCTGTGTAATATCGTGTGTAAATTTGTCCGAACTCAAGATTTACAGAGTGGGTGAGGGCAGATTTGGCGGAGACATCGTGTGTAATTTTGATACATGGGATAAGTTGTGTCGATTCCGATTCATAATAATCTTGTCATGATGCTTAACGAATCTGTACTTTATAACAGCCCTCTCCATGGAAATAAAACTCTGAAACTATGAGACTTCTCATGCTCATCACAACTTGATTCGATTTCAACGGTTGGTGGCATCGATTTCAACTTCTCTGGGCGGCGTCCCATTCCTTGTTTACTCATAATCGTTTAGTTTTATGCACAGGTAAACAGCTTGTTCTCAACGTCTTTTTAACTGCCCTTTTTATTCTGTTGTACCCTTCTTTTAGATATATCATATGGAGTTGCACCTTTTAATACATGTTCTTGAGGTTTGCCATGTGGACAGGACCAGTGAACAAACTATGTATCTGAATTGTTTGGATCGTGTGAGAGAGTACATGTATTTACTTTATTTGTTGGACAACTCAATACTGATGAAGAGATATTTAAGGTTATTAATGCCTGGTTTGCTTGCTCAACCTACAGTTTATTTCCATGTCGCGATGTAAAATTGTCATCTTGGCACAAAAGGATATCGAGGGAAATAATATTTGCATTTGAATTCTGGTGTCTACTCTTAGATCTGATCATATTATTCTTTAATTCATTTTTGTTTCCAAGATGTTACTTTGGACGGTTGGACAACGTCTTCAAGTCTACACTGATATTTCCTGATTACATGGTATCTACATCACTGCGTCGCAACAAAAGATGGGGTTCGAGCTATTATTCTTTAAGTGCTGAAATAGGTCGCTATGGCATATCGACTTCCAACTGAAAGTAGTGGTAAATTACAAGGCTACATATATCAACATAGTTTTATTTGTTATGTATTTATCGTGTTTTTCTCAAGTGCAGGGTCCATCTCAACCTACTTTGCCATCATTGCAGTTACTATAAGACAAATCATTATATGTGCTTACTACTGATGAAATTACAAGCTGTATTTTCTTGTGTGTTTGATGAAGGTGAATATTACTAACCATGTAAAATCAGCATATAGTTTTTTTTTTGGTAGAAAGGAGATAGCGTAATCTGCGAGGACAAGATCTTTCTTTTGGTTTTCTAGCAACTGTCTTCTCATTGCAAAAGTAGAGAAAAGAACTCTCTTCTTTGCAGGTACAGCTTAGTGTACTGCAAGGGTAACTCCTTGAGGGAGATGAAGCGATGAGGTCAGTTGAGTACTTGATTCACCCCGCGAGCTTGATATAATGCATGACGGGAATATCAAGTATGCTATTTCTGTTCCAAATTGTATTATCATGCTTTTTTGTGTCACATCCAAGACAGATTGCAGATGTATACAGTAACATGTGTAATCTCTTCTGCCTTATTTATTTCTAGATCATAAATTGTAGACTCGATGTTAATACTTCTCTAGCGACATTACTGTTAAAAACTTGCTGATTTGTTATTGTTGTAGGTTATTTTGTTGGGACAGAAGCAAGCAACACTTGAAGTGTTAGAAAGGGAGGAAAATGTGCAAGTAAAAGAATTTAGGAACTTGAACTAGATGTAGCCTTTCTGCATGTGCAAATCTTATGATCTGAAGAATATATTTAGGGAATCTGATGATTCGTCAAATGCTAACCTGCTATATTTAATGTAAGCTTGGGTTACCTGGTTACATTTTCCATGAGCTCTTCAACACAATATCTTCTACTGCTTGCTTGATGATAAATGAATGGACTGTCTTTCTTTCAGTATAACTGTCTACACGTTTTGGTAAAAACTGATGTTCATAGTAGCTGTTATTGAGATGGTCGATATGAAGCAAAAGATGTGGCACTACGTCAGAAATCTAACCACCATTGAACACATTCCCGCTGATGGGGTCTTAAAGAAGGAACCATGGCAACAATAGCCCTCGTTAAGTCTCGGAGTTACTGTGTTTTTTGTGGTCTAATATGCGTATTAACTAATGTTTGTCGCACCTCGGTCTTATATTGTGGATGATTTCTGTCTCTATTCTTTTTTTCAATACACGTTGTAACATTCTCAACTACTCACGCATACGAATTGTTGGGACATGAGATTATTGATCTTTGTTGTCTGATGACTATTTGTGATTCACCATTTCTTGCCAAGTTTTGAAAGTGCGTCTTTTTATATTTCAGGGAAAGGTCATATTATTATATTATCGAAATGGATGGGCGCGGCAACGCGCGCGATAATGGTCTAGTGTATTGTATCCACAAACACCTTGTCAATTGCATTGCCCATTGCTGCAGCTTGATCAGTAAAAATTGTTTTAGGATGCTTTTGATTATGTGCTGCTAGAAAAGTTTCAAATAACCACTCAAAAGAATCTTCTGTTTCATCATATAAGAGAGCTGCTCCAAAAACCACTATTTCTCGAAAATGATTAAATCCAACAAAAAAACCCCAAAGGTATGTACTCTTTGTTGGTAGAATATGTGGTATCAAATGCAATCACATCACCAAATAAAGCATAGTCTATTAACATTTTAGCATCAACCCAAAATTTATTTGTTATTTGTTCTTCACTATCTAGCTGAATAGCATATTGAAAAGATGGGTTATCAATGACTTGCTGCTGAAAATACTTTAACAAACCTCCTGCTTCACCATACTGCAAGCTACGTTGGCGCTTACTCCTCAAATAATTTTTGCGATCCTGCAGTGTGTATCCAAGATTGGAAGTTCCGCCAACAACTTCTCCAGAAAATACATGTTCTGCCTTAGGTGCAATGCCAGCGTGATCTGCTGCGTCTATGTCCATGGCATCCAATGGACAAATTTTCCGCTGAGATGGGATCAAGTGGATCATATCCGGCCGATAAAAGATATGATTGTGCTCTGCCACAAAGTCATGCACTTGATATTTGTTAGTTTCCCTGTTCAAAATAATTCTCATCCGTGCATTACATCCTGTTCTTGTTTCAGCACGCGAAGACTTGTATTGACCCTCGCGTTTATCTCTTGATCGATGACCTTCTTTTCCACATAAAAATCTTGTTGATGTCACCACTCCATCCTTATTTTTATTACTATAGTGTTTTCTAGCATCAAATCCAGTTTTTCGTGCATAAGAAACCCAGAAATTCCATGCCTCATCTGTTGTACTGAATTTCATACCTAGCCTGGGAGTCCAGCTTGCAGCATGTTCATGGCTGTTGTTGGATTCCACGTTGAGATTTCCGCTCAGATGTCCATTGTTGCATTCTGCCTGCATTACTGAATGTCACGAATACCACTATACCAGCAGAGAAGAGAAGTGTACAGATCTGGAGGCTTGATGAAGAATACAGATCGCAGAGAAGAAGTATACAGATCTGGAGGCTTCACGGAGAATAGAGATCGGGAAAAGGAAGATGACAATGGATGTGCTAGACTGCTAGTTTTGGTGGGAAAAACAGTACGTGGTGTGGTTTTGGTGGGAAAAATGGAGCGACTAGTTATTTTTGGAGGGAACCATCAAGAGGGAAAAAAAACTTCCCTCCAAATTAGTAGATAAAACATAGGTTGTTACAGCGGATTAAATCTGGGCCATAGGAAGAATAGAACGGTTGGGATTCATCCAACTCCACGCGGTGGAGTTGAGTCCAACTCCAGGGGATCCGAAGCCTCCCATCTCCAGCCGCGTCCTCCAAAGCAATTTGGGGCGCGCCGGACCAAAAAACGTTCCAGCCGCGTTCCCCAAAGACTAATTTTGTCCGGCGCGCTTCGATACGGTGTCCGGCGCCCCGAGCCCGTCCCTGTCCCACAGGGGACGCTCCGGGCACGCCGGACACAACGAAAAGCGAGGCGGGGAGTGGCGGGGCCGACCCGTCAGCGGCACAGTCAATTTTAACCTAACCGTCGCCTACCTCGCGACGGAAGTTATTCGCGCGCAGTGACACACGGCGGCATCTTTGCCTTAATGGCGACGGAGGGGCAGTCGAGACGTCTCGTCGGTGCTGCGCAGCCTCCACGCGTCGTCGGTGTTCGCACGCCACCGCCCGTTCCCGCGCGATCTTCCCGCCTCTTCTCGCCTGTTCCCGCGCTTTCTTCCCGACACCGGCGTCTATAAAAGGTCTCCCGGCTCAATGGTAGCCACCACACCCCGCCGGCAACAAACACAGCCCTCGTCGCTCCACCGCCGTCTCCTCCACCACCAGTGGCAATGGCGAACCGCCCCGGCGCTGGCCACTTCCCTCCACCGCCGTCTCCTCCACTTGCAGTCCCGGAATCGCAGGTCGACACCGACCCCGCGGCCTAGGAAGAGCGGTGGCGTGCACACCGTCAGCAGCGGCGGGAGGCAATGGAGCAGCAGGCCCGCCAGCAACGTGAGGCGGCGCAGGCGGCGTTCTGCGCCCATGGCCCCGCTACTGGCGAGGCCGCGGCGTGGCACGAGCAGCAGTGCGACACCGTTGCGGCGTTTGACGCCTCGACGGGACAAGAGGCGCGACGGCGCCGGTACCGGGAGGAGATGGAGCAGTGGTGGGTTGACGAGCGCCGGCTCCAGCGCGTTGAGCGGGATGCGCTGTACCGAGAACGGCGGGAGTCGATCGAGCGCCGGCGGCGGGAGTCGATCGAGCGCCAGCAGCAGCTGGCGGCGGGGGAGCGTCAGCAGCGGGAGGCGGCGCTGGCGGCGATCTGGGGGAAGCGGGTGGACCAGTTGGCGGCGGAGGCCGACGTGTTGGCGGCGGCGATGATGGAGGCGCCAACAGATGTGGAGGAGGATGCGCCAATGGATGAGGAGGAGGCCGAGGCGGAGGAGACCGAGGTGGAGGACGACGACGACGATGAGTTCGAGTGGTCCGACGACGACGGGCCGCACCCGGACGAAACGGCCGATCAGCAACGCGCGCTCGTCGAGTCCTTCAAGTCGGAGAAGAAGCTGCAGGACGACGCCCGTGCCCGCGAAGAGGCGCAGATTCGTCGCGCCGTCGAGCTCTCCCTCCAGGCGGCGCAGCAGGGGAGGGCGGAGGAGGACGCACGGCGGGAGCGGAGCCGTCGGGCCACCGCCGAACGCAAGGAGAGGAGGCGCGCGCAGGAGGAGCTGCGGCGTATGGGAGGCGACGACGGGGCGGGGCCGTCGAACGCACCGCCGGGCGGTTGGTAGTTTAGGTTTAGATGAAATCTAGCCGTTTTCATTCAAACTTTGTAATATATAATCAAAATTGAATGAAAACCTTTATTTTCGTGCACCAATATTCATTTGGGGGAGGCATTTGGGGGACGCGGCTGGGGAGCGACGTCCCCCAAACGCGGTACGAATAAAACACGTCCCCCAAACGCTTAATCCGGCGCGGTTTGGAGGACGCGGCTGGAGATGCTCTAATGTCTAAAAGTAAGATTAAAATTGCCTTCCAACTCGGCTCTGCTTTTACCTCCATGCCATGGTGACGCTGTTGGAGGAAGGGCACCTTGAATAGGACGTTCGCTGCGTTTTCTTCCCGCTTTTGGTGGTGTCGCGGCGAGCGTACATGCCAACTGGTACTATCTTCGGGTTTGACGTGCTTGGATCCTCGCTGAAGATACGGTTTTATGCAAAAAGTACCATATTGTAATCTTGTTTAGCTTTCCGGGGTTCTTGTTACATATTTTCTATATTTGCCTTTTTTTTTCTAGTCCATGTGCTCAACGTATGGTTGACCTTATACATACATAATGTGCTGGCTCTAGGTATTACTAATGCTTTCTTCGTTAAAAAAAGGTGGTGAAAACAAGAGAGAGTTGAAATTGATCTTGACTAACAATCAAGAGAGATAAAAGTGGTAAGTTTACCACATTTTGAGGGGGGTGGATTGCACGACCAATAGGAGTACCATAAATATAAACATAAGATGTTGCATTTATTAAGTTTCTAACTTTCCTTGCTTTTTTTCTTTTCAAAATGTATTGTACTAAGTTATTGCTAAATTCAGCCTCGATATTTTTTTTCTCTTGTGTCGTCCTTAAATTCATGTGGAGTCGGCTCCGTGACATACAAGGTGTGAATTGGAACCCAGGCTCTTTTGCTCATTTCTTAACACGATTTTGTCGTTCTCGTAAAAAGCTTGACGTTTATTCGGGTCATGTTTGCTGCTTAGAGCTGGACGCTTTAGCACATTCGAAACTAATTTTCTATTAAGAATGTTTCCCTAATGAGTGTGTTTTCAAATCAATCATCTTTATGCAGTAATGGCGACCTCTGTTCAGAAGTAAGGACGCCGGCATCGCAAACATAACCTTGGAGCTGGTGCGCAAACTCTACCAAGACTACACCATCATCACCAACCCTGCTCCTGCTGATGTTACTTACTAGTTTATGTATTACTCCCTCTGTTTCACTAATATAAGATGTTTTACCTTTTAGTGAATTCGTCTAGTTTGGTATGTATCTAGTCTACTCTTCGTGTGTGTAGATTCACTCATTATGATGTGTATCTAGCTCACTTTGAAATATCTAAAACGTCTTATATTTGTGAGTAGAGGAAGTAGTTGTGATGTGATCCAGAACCTTGATAGTTTTTCGCAAGACCTGGGGTGGTCTATAACTCTTAGTTGGTATCACAAACAGTATGCTATGTATTTGTAAGTATTTTGTTAGCTTTATTAATTTAAGATCTAGCGGTGAAATCCCTTTGATCTAAAAAATGCAAATGGATCCAGAAGAGATCTTAAACGAACACAACGATTTTACCGGCAATGGTACCTACCGGTGTCACATCTACCGTCTACTCCCTGCTTTGAGATTGGTGAGCCTTTTAATATTTGTATAATATAAAACTAATAATTGAAACACAAGTGAAACTTTTATGAAACTAAAGTGAAACTGATGACGTCACTGGCTCACTGCTGACATCACTCCGGGTTTTTTCACAAAAATATTTGCGTTTCAGTTATATTTCAATTATGTTTCAGATTTATATCATAATTTTATGAAAAAATTGGTCACCACATGGGTGACATCACTGCTGACTTCACTTCTGTAGGTGAAGTTGCCTTTAAAAAGAGGTTTTCGGATCTTAAACGCCATGTAGGATATCATCAAGGGTCTTGAAACGGGCAGTACACGGTGACAGACATGATAATGCAAGAAACCAAACGTACCAGCATGTCTCGCCTCATTCAGTTCAGCTTCAACTTGACGCCAACATAACAGTAGGACTGCACATGCGTGAAGCGTCCTCCCTCTCGAATATGACCCTCGTTGGTGTGGAAAGAGGAAGGTGCCAAACTCTGTTGAGAGCGAAAAATTGTCATGCATCACACCGGGCCGGGCATTACTGTTTTCCTGGCTGGCAAAAACTGAAAGTGGCCACACATACCACTGCGTTGTGCTCGCACCTCTAGTCCTCTACAACTGCTGGGTTTCGTTCGTCATCTCCACCACTCGATCGTTCCCACCACGCTGCCAAGCACACACCGGCGCCGCGCCGCTCCGGAAGCCAACAAGCCGCGATGGACGGCGACGCAACCACCACCACCACGACGGCATCCAAGCAGAAGCATGTGGTTCTGTACCCTTCGCCCGGCATGGGCCACCTTGTATCCATGATCGAGCTCGGCAAGCTCTTCGCCTCCCGCGGCCTCGCCGTCACCATGGTCATCGCGAGGTTGCCGTTCGAGGACACCGACGCCAGGGGGCCTTTCCTGGCTGGCGTCACCGCCGCCAACCCCTCCATCTCCTTCCACTGCTTCCCGCAGGTCGACCTCCCGCCCGTCCACTCCAACTACCCCGAGGCGATAACCTTCGAGGTCGCCCGCGCCTCCAACCCCCACCTCCGTGACTTCCTCACCTCCGCCACTCCTTCCCCTGCCGTCCTCGTCGTGGACACGTTCTGCGGCGTCGCCCTCGATGTCGCCGCGGAGCTTCGCATCCCCGCCTACTTCTTCTACACATCTGGCGCCGAGGTTCTTGCTTTCTTCCTGCATCTCCCGGTCCTGCACGCTCAGACCGCGGCCAGCTTCCGAGACCTGGGCGAGGAGCTCCTCCACGTACCAGGGGTCACCTCGCTTCCGGCGTCCCACACACCCAAGCCGGTCATGGACCGTGACGACGCGGCGTACCAAGGGTTCCTGAGCGCGTCGCTTTACCTGTGCCGCTCCCAGGGCATCATCGTCAACACCTGCCGCTCGCTCGAGCCGCGCGCCGTCGACGCGGTCGGCGCCGGTCTCTGCACGCCTCCCGGCCTCCCGACGCCCCCGGTCTACTGCATCGGGCCTCTGGTGAAGCAGGAGGAGGTGGGCGTGAAGCGCGGCGGGGAGTGCCTCGCCTGGCTGGACTCGCAGCCCAAGGGCAGCGTCGTGTTCCTCTGCTTCGGCAGCCTCGGCCTGTTCAGCGCCAAGCAGATCAGGGAGATAGCCGTGGGCCTGGAGGCGAGTGGCCAGAGGTTTTTGTGGGTTGTACGGAGTCCGCCCAGCGACGACCCGGCCATGAAGTTCCAGAAGACGCCGGAGCCAGACCTCGACGCCCTCCTCCCACCGGGCTTCCTCGACCGGACCAAGGGCACGGGTCTCATCGTCAAGTCGTGGGCGCCGCAGCGCGACGTGCTGGCGCACGACGCCGTGGGTGGGTTCGTGACGCACTGCGGCTGGAACTCCGTTTTGGAGTCGGTCATGGCAGGCGTGCCCATGGTTGCCTGGCCGCTCTACGCGGAGCAACGGATGAACAGGGTGTTCCTAGAGGAGGAGATGGGTCTCGCCGTGGCTGTGGAAGGCTACGATAAGGATGATCTGGTGGTCGAAGCCGACGAAGTAGCGTCCAAGGTGAGGTGGATCATGGACTCCGACGGTGGGAGACTTCTCCGGGAGCGGACGCTCGCGGCCATGCGGCAGGCTAAGGAGGCGCTGCGCGAGGGCGGGGAATCGGATGTGGCATTGGCACGCCTCGTGGATGGCTGGATGCTCGCTTGACATGGTTATGTGAGGGGTGTTTGGGCTAGGCATTGTGCGGGTGTTGGAGTGATATTTCAGCTTCAGCTCTATAATTCAGTCTCTCCTACCTTACACTCTGCTTGAATCATCATGATTTATGAACAGCAGAGGGATTAGCGCGTTTCACTGCGCCGGTGATCATATAGTGATGATCCATCGGTGGCAAGGCTACACTTTGCTAATAACTGGTTTCCTTTGGTCGTTGTACAAAGACGGCTTTCCATGGTAATCATGCTTATCATCATATTTAGCTGAACTTATGAATTGTCGTTGATGAGTTCAATCGATCAGTACCACAACTAGCGGTATTAACACATTGCTTATCCCTGGCCCCTTCTCCCAACCCTAGCCTACCGCACCCCTCCTCCCAACCCTCCCGCCGCCGCCGCCGGCAGCGCCGCCGGGGCAAAGATCTCGGGGCGTGGCGGCGGCGGGGGCCTCCCCTCGTGGCGCGTCGGGAACGGCGGCCAATGGAGCCTCTCACGCGGCGGCGGCCCTTCCGCCTCCTGGGGCGGCGACGGCCGGATGAGGATGTAGGGGAGGTGGCGGCCCTCCCGGGGTCGATCCAGCTGCGGCCTGCGGCCTCCCCGCCTCCCATCGGCGGCATGCCGGCGGTGGTGGCTGGTGGAGGCGGGCGCCTTTCCCTCCGCCTCTCGCCGATGAGGGGTGATGATCTTGGGCTTCTCCCGCGGTACGAGGACGCCCGGGGCAGCAGCCTTGGGTTCGACAGTGGAGGTAACCCTCTTCTTCGCCGGAGAGGATCGGCCTGCGGTTGGTGGTGGTGGATCTATTGATCTACCACCGCGTTCCGGCGGCGAGATGGAGGGGCTTGGAAGCCGGCGATGGTGTCGCCGGTGGAGGGTTGGAGTGGCCAGCCTAGGGTGGTCGCCGACGTGGGGGTCCGACCTGAATAAAGGCGGCGGTCCTAGGGCCTCTCTTGCATGAAGAGGAGGACCTACCGGAGGTCTGGACTCGTGATCTGGTCGGAGTGTTGAGTTCCGGAAGGCTCCGCCGGCGAATGTAACAGTGCTTTTGCCTGGAGTTTGCTGGATCGGCGGTATTTGGTCGTGCACACCCATGCTTTTATTCCGACCGATTGGTTCTGGAGGGAGCGGCGCGTAGCTCTTTTTCTGTGTTGACATCAAGTGACTATGGATCCATGATGAAAGTTGAAGAAGAGAATTTCATGAAGGCCGGAGAGGAGGACTAGCTAAGGGAGGTTCAAGTCTCCGCGCTGTTGAGGGACTTGGTTGGTGTTTCGGGCTTCACAGCAGCGGTATGAAAGTGGGGGCGACAACACAGGTGAAGTTCAGAGTCCTACCTTTCAGGGTGAAAACCCAAGGTCTGGCCTTAACTGGTTATGCCTGACAATGACCTTGTTGGAGGCATTGTTTTGAGAGCGAGAATTATCTTTAGGGTAAAAACCTAAGATCTTTGATCGGACGACGATGGTGTTAGAGCACTGTTCCCTTCTTGGAGGCGTCGTTTTTGGAGAGTCTGTTTTTCATGTGTTGCCTTGGCGGTGGATGTACTGCTGTTGTTAGGCCCGAGATACTGTAGCGGGACTTTTGTTTTTTTAGTTTTCTTTTTGTTTTTTGGCTGTGTGCATCCGTAGTGCCATTAGGGTGGTGCGTTGTTGCAAAGGCTGGATGTAATTGGTATCCTTTTGATATTAATATATTCCCTTTATCGAAAAAAATAGATAATGAAAGACAGAACTCTCCGGCATCGATCTACGTCCCAAGATGCACATTCTTCAACTATGCTTTGCTTTGTTTCCAGTGAAGTTAGACATATAAAATGATTAGATGAAACGGAGCAATAAAAGAAGAAATAGATTGACCAAACAAAACTGGAAAAAAATTATGTACGCAAAAATATGTGTATTGTACAAGAAAATAATAACTAGATTGTGGGTCATATACTAATACTTACTCCATTCCTAGATATAATGTGTACTGTTTTGTTTTGGTGCGGCCCAGAACGATGCTAACATTTATGTCGAACTGTTTGGATGTGGGATTGGCAGTTTTCTAATAAGCTATTTGGACATTCCGATACATTATAGGAGGCTCACGTTGGCGGAATGGAAAATAGTCGAGAAAAGACTACAAAAACGCTTTAGTAGTTGGAAAGAAAAATTGCTATTTCTAGGTGGAAGATTAGTTCTCGTTAATTCAGTACTCACGAGCATGATACTATATATGATTTCTTTCTTCCAACTGCCTAAAGTCTTACAGAGATTGGATTATTTCCGGTCCAGATTCTTTTGGTAGGGAGATAGTGAGAAGAAAAAATACTGCTTGACTAAATAGAGTGTCGTTTGTTGTCCTAAAGATCAAGGTGTATTTGGTGTCCATGATCTTGAGGTTAAGAACAAGGCCCTGCTAGGAAAATGGCTGGCCAGGTTGTTAACTAAGGATGGTATATGGCAAAAATTGTTGCAGAGAAATTATATCGGCTCAAAAGTGGTGTCTCGGGTTAATTGGAAATCTGGGGACTCTCATTTTTGGGCCGGAGTCATGGACTAAGAAACATTTTTTTCCTACATGGTTCTTTCTCCATTAGAGATAGATCGGAGATAAGGTTTTGGAAGGATAAATAGTTGGGCCCAACCACACTTCGAGAACAATATCCAGCTTTATATAATATTTTATGTCATGAAGGAGGTACCTTGCTTAAGGTGATGGAAAAATCTCCTCCTTCTATGACGTTTAGGCGAGATCTTATTGGACCGCGATTGGCCTCCTGGAATGAACTGCTACAAAGACTAGCTTCAGTCCATTTGGTACAAGGGTCCGATGAATTTCGTTAGGGACTTACCAAGAGTGGGGTATTCTCGGTAGATTCCATGTATAAAGCTTTAATACAACCTATTCAACCTGATTTAAACAATAGATCTATTTGGAAGATAAAGATACCTATCGAAACTAAGGTGTTAGCTTGGTATCTTCATCGTGGTGTTATCCTTACTAAGGACAATCTTGCAAAAGCAACTGGAACATATGTACAAAATGTGTTTCCTGTCACGAAGAGGAGACAATAAAATACCTTTTTTCCAATATCGGTTTGCGAGATTTATATGGTCAATCATTTAGATGGGCTCTACCTTATATCCGCCTCGCAGTGTTGCAAATATTTTTGGCAATTGGCTAAATAGGGTGGATCCTAGGGTTAAGGTTCTTATCGGAGTGGGAGCGATAGCAGTAATATGGTCGCTTTGGCTATGTAGAAATGACAAGGTTTTAAATGATAAATGTTCTTCTCTTATGCAGGTCATGTACCGATGTACGGCTATGCTCCGTTTATGGTCATCGTTGCAGCGCTTGGAGGACCGCGACCTCTGTTGGGGAATATGGCCAAGAAGTTTATTATCCAACATGGGTGGCTGCATAATTGTAGGATTGCGACCCAGATGGTGTAACTAGCTTCTCATATGATGTTTCTTAAGAATTCTTGTATTTCTCCTTACACCACTTGTCTAGAAGATCCTTTTAGAGATTACTTTTATGTTTCATTATCTTATGCCAAGTCTTTATTTTTTGACGTGAAATTCTCAATGCTAATCCTACTAAAACTTGGTGTAATTTTTCCGCAATGTGTATGCTTCAATTTCAGTATCAAAAACTATATGGTTTATATCAAGAAATGGAGGGAGTACCTTATATTTTTTTATGTTGTGTTTAAATTTGTAAAACTACCGATGTTTGATCGAATCCCTGTTGGAGATATGCCCAAGAGGCAATAATAAAATGGTTATTATATATCTTTGTGTTTATGATAAATGTTTATATACCATGCTATAATTGTATTAACCGAAACATTGATACATGTGTGTTATGTAAACAACAAGGAGTCCCTAGTAAGCCTCTTGTATAACTAGCTTGTTGATGAATAGATGATCATAGTTTCATGATCATGAACATTGGATGTTATTAATAACAAGGTTATGTCATTATGTGAATGATGTAATGGACACACCCAATTAAGCGTAGCATAAGATCACGTCATTAAGTTATTTCCTATAAGCTTTCGATACATAGTTACCTAGTCCTTCGACCATGAGATCATGTAAATCACTTATACCGGAAGGGTACTTTGATTACATCAAACGCCACTGCGTAAATGGGTGGTTATAAAGGTGGGATTAAGTATTCGGAAAGTATGAGTTGAGGCATATGGATCAACGAGTGGGATTTGTCCATCCCGATGATGGATAGATATACTCTGGGCCCTCTCGGTGGAATGTCGTCTAATTAGCTTGCAAGCATATGAAAGGTTCATAAGAGACCACATACCACGCTACGAGTAAAGAGTACTTGTCATGAGACGAGGTTGAACAAGGTATAGAGATACCGATGATCAAACCTCGGACAAGTAAAATATCGCGTGACAAAGTGAATCGGTATCGTATGTAAATGGTTCATTCGATCACTAAGTCATCGTTGAATATGTGGGAGTCATTATGGATCTCCAGATCCCACTATTGGTTATTGGTCGGAGAGAAGTCTCAACCATGTCTGCATAGTTCACGAACCGTAGGGTGACACACTTACGGTTTGATGTCGTTTGAGTAGATATGGAATATGGAATGGAGTTCGAAGTTTTGTTCGGAGTCTCGGATAGGATCCAGGACATCACGAGGAGTTCCGGAATGGTCCGGAGAATAAGATTCATATATAGGAAGTCATTTTATAAGTTTGAAAATGATCCGGTGCATTTATGGAAGGTTCTAGAAGGTTCTAGAAAAGTCCGGAAGAAATCACTATGGAAGGCGGAGGGACTCCACTAGCATGGCCGGCCAACCCTAAGGGGGAGGAGTCCCAGGTGGACTCCACCTAAGGTGGCCGGCCACCCCACCTCAAGGAAAGGTGGGAGTCCCACCTTGAGTAGGACTTCCCCCTTGAGTAGGTTTCCCACCATATGGGAAGTTTTGGGTTGGGGTCTTCTTCGAAGACTTGTAGTCCAACACTTGGGGGTTCCACCTATATAATGAGGAGCAAGGGGAGGGGGCCGGCCACTCAAGCCGCCCACCTTGGCCGCACCCCCTTGAGGCCGGCGCCCAAGACCCCCCTCTCCCCAAACCCTAGCGCCCCTCCTCCACATACAACTCCCGCAGCGCATAGGCGAAGCCCTGTCGGAGTTCTCCACCACCACTGTCACCACGCCGTCGTGCTGCCGGGATTCCAAGGAGGATCTACTACTTCCGTTGCCCGCTGGAACGGGGAGGAGGACGTCGTCTTCATCAACACCGTACGTGTGACCGAGTACGGAGGTGCTGCCCGATTGTGGCACCGTCAAGATCTTCTACGCGCTTTTAAAAACGGCAAGTGATCATCTTCTGCAACAACGAGATCTAATCTCGTAGGCTTTGGAAATCTTCAAGGGTTAGTCTCGTCATCCCCTCGTTGCTACCGTCTTCTAGATTAGATCTTGGCTTGTGTTTTCGTTCTTGCGGTAGGAAATTTTTTGTTTTCTATGCTACGAATCCCATCAATTCCGTCATCTATGTTTACATTCGTGCCTTTTAAAGAAAAACGCAATCAAATTTGTAGTTTCTATAGTGGCACGGCTTGAAACCATCAAACAAGCGCCGCAACGCCTATACGACATGCAAAACGTCATAGTCGGAAGCCGTATAGGGGGCGAGTGGAAATTCTCTAAGGCTATAGAGGCGGGTGCTCATGCGGAGCTCCTATTCATCTCTCTAAGAGTGCGGACGATTCATATGTGCCTTCCAGGTCGCCACATATTCGATGCCCGCACACCTCCTTTTGTTTACCCAATTATCTTGTTTTTTTGTATTTTTCTCTGTAGGATTTTTCTATTTTTTGTTCAGTTTACTTATTTTGGGTTTCTCAGGTTGTTTTCTTTCTATCATCTCATTTTTTGTTTTCTTTTTCATTGTTTTCATCTTAAAAATGTATTAATTTAAAAATTGTGCAAATTTTAAAAAGTTTAGATTTAAAAAAGTTCATGTTCAACAATTATTTAGGTTTAAAAATGTTCACGAAAAACTTAAATTAAAATTGTTCAGATTTGCAAAAATTCAAATTTCAGAATGTTCACATTTTTTGTTTTTAAAAGCTATATTAAAAAATATCAAAAAACAAAAAATGTTCAAATTAAATTATGTTAATATATTAAAAAAACCAATTTTTACAAATTTATGATTTTAAGAAATGCTAAAAAAATGAATTAAGAAAGAGAAAAGAAAAAGGAAAGAAAAGGCAGTGCGGGGCGGGCCAACACACCCGCTTGGAGTTTGCGGGGCAGGCTCCTAACCGCACAGGTTGGCATATAGCACCTCCTAGAGTGTCGGATTTCCGCTCCGCTCGCATGTCCGTGGATTTGGGCGAGACCCATTTAAGTGAGTCAGCGATTCTGGCAATTTTTCTTTTCTGTTGGATTGTAATGAAATATGCAAATTTTGAATAAATGTTTAAATTTTAAAAAGTTTATTTTTTTACAAATAGATTTAGAACATGTTCCCATCTAAAAAATATTCAAATTTTAAAATTTCTTAAATTTGAAACTTGTTCAGAATTGAAATTTGTTCAGATCTGAAAACGTTTAAATTCAAAAAAAAAATAGTTTTAAAATTCTTCAGATTTTAAAAACCAGAAAGAACTGAGAAAAACCAAAAAAAGAAAAAAACATGAAATACCCACAGAAACCATTCAAACCTAGCGAAAACAAAACCGTGTGGAAAATCGGACCAGGCTCGCGCTATTGAACCGGTCTAGCAGGAACGCGCGGGCGGGATGCACATTGCCGCACGCGTAGGGTTTCCCGTGACGAACCCTATTCTCCGTTCAACGCGGATTGTATCTGGCTCTCCGCACACCCCTTTTGCCAGATAGGCCTGGCCCAGGAAGTCTTTTCTTTTGCCTCTCCGCTCACGGTCAGGACTCAGGTGAGAGGTTTTTCTTTTGGTTCCCTAAACCCCGTCAGGTTAATCTGGGTTCTTGTGGCTTCCGTTTTGTAGCCACTTTTTTTTTCTAGTCTTTTCTTTGAACTTTTTTTAATCTAAATGTTGTTTCCTGCCATTTTTCTTCGTTTTTCTCTGGTTTTATGAACTTTTAAAATTTTGAACATTTTTTAAACTTGAACGTTTTTGGATTTTGAACATATTTTATTTAAATATTTTTCATATTGGAACATTTTAAATCTGAACAACTTTTAGTCTGAACATTTCTTTAGATTTGAACTTCTTTAAAATTTTGAAATATTTAGATTTAAATTTGTTCTATAATTAAACATTTTAAAATCTAAACTGAAAGAAAAAATAGAAAAAAGTGGGAAGCGATACCTTTTATTGGCATGTATTTGGAGCGGCCCAAGACGAAGAACTTCAAGCGGTACATTCTATTGGTCATTCTATTTTCTCTTTCTCGTCTAGCTTCTACTTCTCGTTGGTTTCTTCACCTAGTTCTTCGCTTTCGACGGCGGGCGCTAGGGTTTGTCGGTTGTGAACTTTTTCGAATTTGAACTTATTCAAGTTTGAACTTTTATAGATTTGATTTTTTTGAATTTGAATAATTCTTAAATTTGAAAATTTTTATTTTTGAACAATTTTTAGTCTGAACATTTTTCGAGTTTGAACTATTTCAGATTCGAACTTTTTTGAATTTTGAACAATTTTTAATCTGAACATTTTTTTAGTTTGGAACATTTTTCATATTTGAACATTTTTGAATTTGAACATTTTTTAAGGTTGAAGTTTGAACTATTTTACTTTGCTCGTGCTACAGAAATCAAATAGCAAAAAAGTGATAGCCACGCGGGGACATGTACAGTTGAACTGAGATATAAATGACGCGCAAGAAAATCGCTAGACGGTGAAAGGAATACGCATTGGCAACCCATAAGCGGGCCGAGCCCATAAATGCTGATAGTTCGAAGGAGGGTAAGCCAATCGCCCACTCCGCTTAAAGCGGACAATAGGGGAGGTGTTATGCACCGAGCTGGTCGGAGCCAGTGGACTCACCGCACACCCCCAGGCGGGAGTATTGGGCCGGCCCAGCATCTTTTCTCTCATTTCATTCGTTTTTTTCTGCTGTTTCATTTATGTTTTGCTGAATATGAATAAATTTTGAATCTAATCTTTCTAAAAAATTTAAAAAATTTAGAATCTGAACATTTTTCGAATTTCAATATTTTTGTAGTTGATTTTTTTTAAATAGATTTCAAATTTGAACTGTTTTCAAATTTGAATGGTTCTCAAAGTCGAACGGTTTTCAAATTTGAACATTTTTTAATTTAAACATTTTGTTTATATTTTTGCATTTCGAATATTTTGAACAGATTTCAAATTTTAACGGTTTTCAAATTTAAACGGTTTTTAGATTTGAACAGTTTTCAAAGTTGAACGGTTTTCAAATTTGAACATTTGTGAATTTAAACATTTTCTCAATTTGAACAATTTTTAAAAATTAAAAAAGTTCGAATCTGAAAAAATATAAACAAAACCGAGAACAGAAAACAGAAATGAAAAACAGAAAAAGGAACCAAAAAAGAGAAAAGAAAAAGAAAACCAGACTACTATAGGCTAAACAGGAAAAATTGTGCTGGCCCAAACCCGACCAGATGGTGTGCGGTGGCCGGTAGCCACCGACCTAATCAGTGTATAGGTTTTCCGACAATAGGGGCTCCCGTTTCCCGTGCAGATGCGTGGCCTCCGCGTGTGTTGCAGACTACTTGCAGCAAGCGCCCAAGGCAGCTGGCGTGAAGCAAGTCATAGGTGCAGCTGTGCAAGACCTGAGAGCATCTCCAGCAGATACTGCAAACCGCAGGCGGATGCAGGCCGAGAAAATCGACATTTGCAGGTCGAAAAACGCTCGGGCGGAGCAGATACGGCATACAAAACTGGAAAGCAAGAATTTTCGCGGGAACAAGCACGATCATACATTTCAGTTTGAATTTAAGCTAAAACATACTACGAATTTAGTTCAGATCCTTACAATTAAGCTAAAACATAGGCAAATTAAAACTAAACATACTACGGTCGCCGCCACAGCATGTTTTGAGCAGCAAAATTGGGCTCACCGGAGCCAATGCCGTGGTGGCGACGCCGCGGACCACGCTGCTTCACTCGAGGAAGACCCAGTTTGCGGCGGAGGGTGGTGTCGCGGCGGAGGGTGGCGTCGCGGTGGAAGGTGGGGTCGCAGCGGAGGGTGGCGGTGGCGGTGATGTACTCGACGGACTGGACCATCTGCTCGAGGATCTCGTCACGGACGAAGTCCTCGGGCTCGAGCGTCGGCGCGTCCGCCAGCGCGGCGACGACTCGCTCGAGGTCGGCGTCGGCGACATAGTCGCCCTCGCGACCCGGGAGGATCTCCGGCGGTGGAGGTGCCGCGCGCGAGGACGAACGCGTGCGCCGCGGACCGGCATCCCACGTGTCGTCGTGGTGAACAGACAGATGCCATGGGATGGCTTAAGTTGGGGCCGAATGGACGCTAGAGGATTTGGGGGAGGGTTTTTGGTATGGATGGAGAGGTTTCCGGATGGATTCCTCAAGAACTCGGCCTTGGCCGAAGGTAAAAGATGATGAACACGAGAGCTAATTACCTCCTCAGATCTTTCTATTCATTGATCATATGAGGTTACAAGTTTCTGGCTGCAGCATAACCCTTAGATCGTACCCGCGTATGGGTGTACCCCCTCTCCTTATATAGGGGAGAGGGTGGCTTACAGGGGAAGAAACCCTAGAAACCCTAATGGGATCTTTGACTAGACAAACTACTTTACAAAGCTACTTTAGCTACTGGTGATGCCGGTATGCCTTTAATCAGAAGCCGCGACATCCTCCGGCACCTTTACGTCATCCTCTGCCTTTGGCGTCATGGCTTCGATTAAAGCTGAAGTGCTTCGCTCATCTTTGTCTTCTAACTCTGGAGAGCATCTTTGACTGGTCTTTGCCGACGTGCTACAGTGTAGCCTGTTCCGGTATTCCGGTACGGTCTTAGCTAGTTCCGGTATCCCCCTACTGGGATACCGGTATGATTCTCTGAATCAACCTTTGTTATCCGGAATAACACTTAACCGGTACTTTGATGACTAAAACCATCCGGTTTTGGCATGCCTTTGGCATACCGGGGGTCATCCCCCCGACATTAGTCCCCGAAGCTGGTATAGTCCGGTGGATCCTATCCAACAGACCATGCCAGGTTCTCCTTTCTCAAGGTACCGGTTTAATCCTTCCGGTATCCGGATCAAGCTCTTCGGCGTCCTTGCCGAACTTATGTCTCTGTACCGGTTTTCTCCGGCATCTCTTGTCATTAAATCTCTCCTCGACGAAGTCGAGAATATCTCGAGTACCGCGCCTGTCAGTGACATGCGCACTGTGCCTGGCGCGAGACAGTGTCAGTGGTCACTTCGGTTCGTCTTCTGCGCCAGCATTTATGGCGCCGCACCGGATCCGCGCTGCCGTTCCGCATCCGTGTGGCCTCCCTGTGTCTTTGCATCTTTGGCACGTGTATCTGCGCGCCACGTGGCGGCCCATGATCCGAACCGCCGCGGCCCAGCGGTTTCCGGCCCATTTTTCTTTTTTCCTTTATAAGGGGGGAGCGGTTCCTCTTCGTCTTCTCTCCGCATTTGCCCCCATTCCCAGCGCACAGAGCTTCTCGCCCTCTGCGTTCCAGTCGCCGCCGGTCGCCGCTAGAGCACTGCTCCAGACGAACCCGCATCGTCGCTCCTGTTGCGCCGAAGGTCACCGCCGCGCAGAGAGCCTCTGACGCTCCTCCGCCGCCGCTGCCTTGAGTTTTCTTCGGCGGCTTCCTCCCTTCTCCGCCGCCAGCCTTCGTCGGCGACCACGAGCCCGCTGCGCCTCCGGCGAGCTTCTTCTTCGCGCTTCCTGCCGCCTCAGGTGAGCCCCAACACCCGTTTGCCCTCTTCTTTCTCGCTTTCCAATTCTTGGGCCGGTAGGGTATTTACCTCCTCTTTTCCTTTGCTTTTCCTCTTACTCGTAGATCTTCGCGCGGGGCTCGATCTTGGGAAATCTGTTTTTAGGTAGATTCCGGCTTCTTCCGGAAAATGTCTTCCTTGGACTATTCTTCGGATTCCTCTTCCGGTAATTACCACACTGTAATCCCTCCATCTTCTTCCGGAGGAGCTTCGGCCGAAACGCATTCCGACGGGCTCGGTGCAGATCTCTCCCAGAGCAAAACTGGTACCGGTAGCTCGACTCCTGCTACCGGAAACCGAGGAGAAGCCGGCAGCTCCAGCCAGGGCGCCGGCGTAGATCTGGACTCCTACACGTGAGGAGCCTGGATGGGCTCCGATGTGACCCAGGGGGAAATCGACTGGCTATACCGCTCCCGGAGGATTCCGGAAGAGGTTTGGTGCCGGATCCCCGGAAAGGAGCGCCAGACCGAGCCTCAGCCGGGTGAGATTGTGGTCTTTGCCGCTCATTTTGAGCGCGGCTTAGGCCTTCCTGCGTCGGATTTCTTCCGGCGCTTTTTAGACTTCTACGAGCTTCAGCCCCACCATCTTCCGGGCAATGCTATCTTTTATCTTTCTTCCTTCACCACTTTCATGGAGGGATACTGCGGTATCACTCCTTCTGTTGACAACTTCTCTTGCTTTTATTACCTTCGGAAGAATTCTATCCAGGATAGGAAACTTCCCCAGCCCAAACCCTTTGTTCGGTGTGGGGGCTGCATCTTGTCTCCCCGTGCCGGGAGCAACTTCTACAAACTCTCCGGTCTGGACTCGTCCGGACACGCGGCAGGACCTTTTTCTACGTCCGGAATGGCGGCCCGGAAGACTTTATTAATCTTCCGGCGTATGTTCCCAGGCCACCCTCCATGAAGAATTGGCTCCACCATCCCAAGGATGACAAGGAGTCCACCCGGATCGCCGGCTTCATTGACATCAACAAGGAGGAGACCAACCTTTGCGCGGAGGATTTAGTCCGCGCCTTCCTCGCGCGCCGGGTGTTGCCCCTTCAGCGGCGCGCCCACAAGATCAGCGAGATGTCGGGGCCAATGGACCCGACAAGGATCACAACCCACCGGCTGAGCCCTACTGACTTGGTCCTTAAGGCCAAGCAGATCTGCCAAAACCCGCTGAGCCCCAGCGGGAAATACGGGCTGGCCCCTTATAGCCGCCGCAACTCTCCTCTGCGGCGAGTAAGACTCTGGGATCTTTGGGAAGCTTTTTCTGGTATTACCATATGTATCCTGCTCTAACATGTCTTTGTATTTCAGAACTTCCGCCGGATCGGCCAGGAGCATCCGGCATCCTACACGCCGGATCGGGTCTTCGAGGATGACGCCGACGCTGATCCTTACGTCAAGGGAGAGCAGAAGATGGGTCGCACCCACACTCCACGCCCCCGTAAGTTATCCGGCAAGGGATCTGATTTGGATGATGAGATTACCATACTTGAGGTATTTCTCTCTTTCGCCTTCTCATATATCGTCTTTCCGTAGGCACTGCCTCAGCCAGCGCCGATCCACAGGTCGTGGAGCACTCCACGCCACTTCAGGC
Source organism: Lolium rigidum (assembly GCF_022539505.1). Classification (NCBI taxonomy): domain Eukaryota; kingdom Viridiplantae; phylum Streptophyta; class Magnoliopsida; order Poales; family Poaceae; genus Lolium; species Lolium rigidum. The sequence goes on along the minus strand of NC_061509.1, from coordinate 165,934,697 downwards.
CGAGGTTGGGGCTGAGTTTCTCGAGAAGCTCACCTCCCAAGGCCGCAAGAACGAAGCGCCCGAGGCCGAGGCTGGTCCCAGCGAGGCTCCTTCCGGCAAACGCTCCCGGCAGGAAGTTATTGGCGGGTGGAAAGTCTCCACAAAGCGTCGCCGGCCTCGAGAGATTCCGGTGGCTTCCGGGTAAGTTCCCGATTTCACTTCCTATCTCTCTTGACTCTTTGCTTTTTTGATTCTCTCTTCCCGGTTGCCTTTTCTGAACCTTTTTCCTTTTAAATCTTTCTAGGCCTCCCTTGAAGATCTCCAAGAGCGCCTCTGGCATGAAGCCGGAGACCTCAGGGGACGCCACCATGGGCTCCCCTCCTCCTCAGCAAAGTCCGGTACCATCTGGTGCCGGCAACCTCTCTGCCTCTCCTCTGGGGGGCAACACAAGTTCGGGGCACGTGGCCCCAAAACCTTCAGACCACCGCGCGGAGGAGGATTCTGTCCCCCCTCCAGAAGCCCAAGACACCAGCGCCAGCAACATCGGCGTCGGCACCGAAGATGCCGGGCAGGCGGAACCTCTGGTTCCTCCTGCCCCGAAGAAGAAGAGGAAGAAGACTTTCGCTTCCTCCCCCTCGAAGGCCGTGCCGGATTCTTCCGAGCTGGCCAGCTCCGCTCCGGCAAAGGACGCTCCCGAAGCTCCTGCGCCAATAAGGACCACACCAACTCCTCCGGCAACCTCTACTGGGAAGCCGGTCTCATCCAAGCCCACGCCACCAGAGGGCGACAAGCTCACCGCCCAGCAACTTGCTGCGGTGGCGACCGCGGCCACAACTCCTTCCTCCGGCTCGCAGAAGCTGGTTCTGCCCAGGTAGGCCGGATCACGGAGTTCCAACGCCATGGGGCTGACCTGGGCCACCTGCTCGATTACGCTGAAAAGTGGAATCGGGCAGATCTGACGCCGGCGACGCGGGGCCTCGGCAAGGATAAGCTTCCGGCGGTTGACCCCTCTGGTCCACGCAGCACCGGACAGCACTTTGGCCGGCTGCGGCGCGCAGCCAAGGAGTTTGACAACGCCTGGCACGACGCCAGCACCAATGTGACGGTAAACCGCACAACCTCGAACTCTTTTACATCTTTGCCGGTTTTCTATTTAGACTGATTATATATATCCTCCCAGTCCTCGAGTTTCGGGTTGAGAACGTAGTTCTTAGCGCGAAACTTAGTTTGAAACTCAAAAAACCGGCATAGCCAGTCCCCGAGTTTCGGGTTGAGAGCACAGCACTTAGCGCGAAACTTTTCTCCCTGCCGACATGTTTTTACCGGATCCCTTTCTTAACTTGAACAGAGCACGCTCGACACCCGGAAACAGCTCTTTGAAGAGCTGCTGTGGGAGCACCGGGAGCTGTCCGAGGCCCACAGCAAATGCCAAGGTTAGTTCTTGCTCTTCCGGCTTCTTTTTACCGGTTGCTTTTTTCTTTTTAGTTCCTAACCTTTTTTGCATTTCAGCGCTTCCGGAAGTCTCCTTCGAGGCTCTCTCCGCCGAGCTTACCGCGCTCAAGGGTACCATTCCTTGCTTTTATTTGTTTGGCATGTTTTGTCATACCGGATTTCTCTTTGCTAACAAAACTCTTCCGGATTTCAGTCGAAAAGGAGCAGCTCACCACCGCGTACCGCGAGATGAAGGAGCAGGCTATGCAGGCTGGGCTTCGGCACGCGCGGGAGCTCGAGGAGGCCAAAGCCGCAGCAGAGGCGAAATTGGACGAGACTCTGAAGGAGTATACAGACCCCACTGCTGGGCTGCGGAAGAAGCTGGAGGAAGAAGCTGTCGCGCGGAAGGCTGCGCAGGACAAGATCGCCCAGCTCACCGCTGATCAAGCCGACTATGATCAGATGGTGATGCAGATCGACTCCCTCGCCTGCAGTAAGTTATTCCTCTCTTTTTTGCTTAGAAGCTTTTGGTTTATGCCGGTATGTTCTCACACCGGTTGCTCTTTCTTCTCTTTTTCTCTGTAGGGATCTTCCCGGACTCCCAGAGGCATGCGGTTGCCAAGGTCACAGAGCACAGGGCCAAGCAAACTTCGCCAAGTCCGGATGCGCCCTGGGACGGCTACGACTATCTGATCGCGCTCTCCGCCCGGATCCAGCACATGCGCTCCGTCGACCGGCACATGAACGATCTTCCGGATGCTGCGCTCCAAATCTTCAATGTGCTGTGGCCTGGGGAGCCGGTGCCTGATAACGTCACGCTGGTTGCTGAGCGCCTGAAGGACGCAGGCCGGAGGATCCGCGAGTGGAGGTGCTCAGCTGCTCGTGCCGGAGCGGATGCGGCGCTGCGCATCGCATGCTCCTGGTATGACGACTTGGACCTGGACGCCTTCCACGCCCTCCGTGGCGACTCGCCTGCTGACAAGGATCCGGTTCGCGTCGCCAAGCGCCAGGACCGTGCCTACCGCATTGCCGAGTTCGCTCACGTGCGCACCTTCATCCCTCCTCCTCCCGACGTCAAGGATGCAATTTCCGATGACGAAGGAGTCGTCGAGGACGATGAGGATGATGATGTCGAAGAGGACGCGGCTGATCCGGAAGAAGACGACGCTCCTCCGGAAGCTCTTGCGGCTGGCGAGCAGCCTCCCATTGCCTGAACCTCTTATCTGGTGCCCCTTTATATCTGTTGCTTCGAAAACTTAAGCTCGTTAAATTTCACCCCGGTATGCCGGGGTTTGAGATGTAAGATAAAACAATTATGCCTTTTGGTTGTGCTACAACAATTATGCCGGTATCTCTTTGCCGGTAACCATTTAAGTTAAGTTTGTATGCTGGTAACCATTTAAGTTAAGTTTGTATGCTGTCTTTGCATTTTATTTATCTTTTGCTTTGCCTCTGCCTACCTCTCTGGGTTTTTTGGCGTATGAGTCACAAAGTTCTTTCGCCAAGCAAGCACTTTCTTGAACTTAGAAATAATTCGAAATTTTCACAAAAAACCGGTACAACCGGGGTTAGTTATATTTTTCCGGATTGATTGTTCCCATTCATCCTCTTCGTGTTTCACGTGCTTAGTTCCTACCGGTTTATCTTGCTTGCCATGAAGCCGGTTTGCGGACAACAGCAAAGTCGAAGACTCCGGTAGGTTTAGCACGTTACTAAACCGGAAAGAAAAATGTTCACAAAGCAACCGGTAAACTGAAAAAATAAACACATTACATGCAATTTTTGGTAGAGGCAGTCCCCGAGATTCATTCGAGGTGCCGGCTTCTTTTATTCATAACACATAAGGTACAAAAAAGAACCTCTTACAGCACAACTTCAGGAATAGAAAGGACGCAGTAGTGCTATGTTCCATGGGCGCTTGGTTTCCTCTCCGGACCTGTCCGCTTTGTCTTTCTTCGATTCCTGTGCATCGATTAGGTAGTAGGCATCATTGTGCAGAGCCTTGCTCACAATGAAAGGTCCTTCCCACGGAGGCGAGAGCTTGTGGCGTCCCTCAGTGCGCTGCACTAGGCGTAACACCAAATCTCCCTCCCGGAAAACCCTCGGGTTAACCTTCCGGCTATGATAGCGTCTGAGGTTCTGTTGGTATATGGATGTTCTTGCCAAAGCCAGCTCTCTTGCTTCTTCTAGCAAGTCCACATCATTTTCTTGGGCCTCTTTTACCTCCTCTTCGGTATAGAGTTGCACCCTTGGTGAATCATGAATGATATCGGTTGGGATTACGGCTTCCGCCCCATAAACCATGAAGAACGGGGTGTATCCGGTAGACCGGTTTGGTGTTGTCCGTATGCTCCACAACACGGATGGTAGCTCATCCAGCCAACATCCTGGTGACCTTTCAAGCAGTTCGATCAGCCTTGGCTTGATACCAGAAAGCACCAGAGCATTTGTCCTTTCAACCTGGCCATTGCCTTGCGGGTGTGCTACGGAGCACAAATCCAACCGGATATTGTTATCTTCACAAAACCTTTTGAACTCACCTTGAGCAAAGTTTGTGCCATTGTCAGTGATGATGCTATGCGGGTATCCATACCGCAAGATCACATCTTTTAAGAATTTCACAGCCGTATGCCCATCACACTTTGCGATAGGCTTCACTTCCAACCATTTGGTGAACTTATCCACCATCACCAGTACATGTGTCATATTGTCCCTTGCGGTTTTAAATGGACCTACCATAACAAGGCACCAAACAGCAAATGGCCAAGTCAACGGTATAGTTTTGAGACCAGACGCTGGGGTATGATTTTGCTTGGCGTACCGCTGGCAGCCGTTGCACTTTCGTACCAAATCCTCAGCATTTTCCAAAGCTGTGGGCCAATAGAACCCATGCCGGAAGACTTTTGCCACCAGAGCCCTTGATGAAGCATGGTGCCCACATTCTCCTTGGTGAATCTCTACCAGCATTTCTTTTCCCTCTTCCGGCTCCACGCACCTCTGGAGGACACCGGTAACACTTCTTTTGTATACCTCACCATTGATGATAGTGTAGGCCTTAGATCTTCTCTGGATCCTTCTCGATTCGTTTTCGTCAATCGGCAAGGTGCCGTTGATCAGGAATTCCTTAATAGGTTCAACCCAAGTTGGTGCTTCCCGGACTAGGAATACCGGTACGTCTACCTTCATACTGTCCACCAGCATAGCTTCTTCCGGTTTCGACACTGCAGTCCCCGGGTTTACCGGAACAGTCCCCGGGTTTCCTTCGTGAATGTCCATTGGCACAACTTGTGACTCCGGTACAAAAATTGACTCTGATTCCGGACTCGGTTTGATCGATGGAGTCCTTAGGTGAGCCAAAGCCACTCCGGGAGGAATTTCCTGCCGGGAGGAACCTAGCTTAGAGAGAGTGTCCGCGGCTTCGTTTTCCGCGCACGGCACATGGTGAAACTCACAACCTTCGAAGAAGCCGGCAATCTTTTGTACGTGAAACCGGTATGAGGCCATGTTGGCATCTTTTGCGTCCCAATCTCCGGAACACTGCTGCACCACAAGATCTGAATCTCCATAGCAAATGATCCGGTGTGCACCGATTTCTTTTGCGACGTTGAGCCCATGGATCAGAGCCTCGTACTCAGCAACATTGTTTGATGCTCTGAAGTGCACTTGTAAAACATAACGGAGATGATCTCCCTTAGGCGAAGTAAGAACCACACCGGCTCCCAGACCCTCCTTGAGCTTGGATCCGTCAAAGTGCATCTTCCAATACTCTATATTGTGTTCCGGCGGTTTGTATTGCATTTCCGCCCAATCCACCAAGAAATCAGCTAAAGCTTGTGATTTTATGGCGTCTCTTCTTTCGTACACCGGTACGTATGGTGATAGCTGAATCGCCCACTTGGCGATCCTGCCGCTAGCATCCTTGTTGCCCATGATATCGGAGATTGGTGCTTCACTCACCACCTTCATCGGGTGCTCTTCAAAGTAGTGCTTAAGCTTTGTGGCGGCCATGAACACGCCATAGGTCATTTTCTGGAAGTGAGGATAGTTTTGTTTTGAGAGGGAGAGCACCTCGCTCAGGTAGTATACCGGTCTCTGCACGGTTTTTCCTTCCTCTTCTCTTTCGACTACCACTACTACACTCACAACCCGGTTCGTTGCTGCTATATACAACAGCATGGGCTCCCTTTCTAGAGGCGAAGCCAATATCGGCGCAGTGGCCAGCATCGTTTTCAGCTCTTTGAACGCTGCGTCCGCCTGAGGGGTCCAGACGAAGGTGTCGGATTTTTTCATCAAAGCATAGAGAGGCAGAGCCTTTTCTCCCAACCTGCTTATGAACCGGCTTAGCGAGGCCAAGCTTCCGTTGAACTTCTGCACGTCCTTGAGATCGTGCGGTATAGTCATTCTTTCGATGGCCCGGATCTTTACCGGATTAACCTCAATTCCCCGGCTGGATACGAGAAAGCCAAGCAACTTGCCGGCTGGAACACCAAAGGTGCATTTCGCCGGATTGAGTTTCATCCGGAATCTTCTTAGGTTGTCAAATGTTTCCCTTAGATCATCGATCAAGGTTTTCTTGACTTTCGTTTTTATCGCGATATCGTCCACATAGACTTGCACATTCTTTCCGATCTGATCAAACAAACATTTTTGCATGCAGCGCTGGTACGTTGCACCAGCGTTGCGCAAACCGAAATGCATAGTGACATAGCAATAAGCCCCGTGCGGGGTAATGAACGTAGTTTTTATTTGATCTTCCTTTTTCAGGGGAATTTGGTGGAAACCGGAATAGGCATCCAGGAACGACAACAGTTCACATCCAGCAGTAGAATCAATCACTTGATCGATCCGGGGTAAGGGGAATGGATCTTTCGGGCAAGCCTTGTTCAGGTTGGTATAGTCGATGCACATGCGCCACACCTTTGGAGCTTTTGCTTCAAGGTTCTCCTCTTTTTTCTTCTCGACCAGCACCGGATTGGCTAGCCACTCAGTATGCAGTACCTCCACGATGAAACCGACAACCAACAACTTTGTTACTTCTTCTCCAATGATTTTCCTCCTGTCTTCAGCGAACCGGCGTAAAGGTTGTCGCACCGGCTTCGCATCCTTCCGGACGTTTAGAGAGTGCTCAGCCAACTCCCTCGGAACACCCACCAAGTCATCAGTGGACCAGGCAAAGATATTCCGATTCTCACGGAGGAAGTTGACGAGCGCGCTTTCCTATGCCTCACTGAGGCCGGCACCGATACGAACGGTACGGTCAGGGTAAGCCGGGTCCAACACGATATCTTTTGTCTCCTTAGTTGGCTTGAAAGCCGGTGTGCCAAAATTGCCACTCATTGCCGCTAAGCTCAACTGTGAGGACTGTGCCAGCGCAACCGCAGTTTGCATCCTTCTTTTTCTTCTCGCTATCACCGGCGATTCCGCCAGATTTGATCCGGCGGAGCGGTTTCCAGTGAGACCTTGTAGTTTCCCACCACAGTTAAGGGTCCACGAGGTGCCGGCATCTTCATCTTGAGATACGCCGTATGAGTTGAGGCCATAAATGACGCCAACGCCGGTCTCCCCAGCAGTGCATGATAGGGACTGTCTAGATCCATCACCTCAAAGAGAACATTTTCCACCCGGCAATTATCACGTCCTCCGAATGGAACGTGGAACGATTCCATGGAACGTGGGCGAACAAGACAACCCCGGAACGATTCCCAGCGTATGCATGGTGTGCCGGTACATTATGTTTATGTTGCTCCCATTGTCTATCAGCACCTTGCTGAACTTGACTCGAGTCATTGGCCCATGCATGATTGGGTCTACAACAAGAGCATAGCCACCCGGATTTGGCATTATCTTGGGGTGATCCTTGAACGACCAGGAAATTTCCTGATCTGACCACAACATGTATTTTGGTACCGCCGACATTACCGCGTTCACTTCCATGGAACGGCGGTGTAGGCTTTGCCTGTCTGTTGGCTCGGTAACGAACACAACACAGCATACGTCCGGATCCTTATAAACGTTCCGACCCAAAGGTGCCGGTGGAGGTGGTTGGCCATTGCCTTCTCCCACCTGATGGACTTGTTGGTACTGCTGCCAGTTTGGCTGAGGCTGTACCGGTAGAGCATTTGCTCCAGTAAGCGGTGGTGGTGGTGGTAGTGGGTGTTGGTGCAATATATCTTGCGACGGTGGTAATATTGTGGTACAGCCTTGTGCTTGCGCATCTTTTACTGCTCCCTTGAGCATCAAGTATTTTGTCCAATAGCAATCCTTTGTCAGAGGGTTAGACGGATTAGCCGGATTCGGTGTGTGCCACCGGCAAGGCTGATCCATAGTTGCTTCCATGGTGTACTTCGCATGTTCTTGCCAGTTCTTTTTCTGGCCCCAGGGTTTCTTTTCGACCCATTGTTTCTTAGGACCCGCCCATGGCTGCGATCCGGTTTTCTGCCTCTGGCTGCCGCTGGCGCCAGAGTTATCTTGTACTGCAGCAACTTGCTGCGGACCGTACCTTCGATCCGGGAACTCTTCCCTTCTTTTGTTGTGCCGGTTATCCCGGTACTGCTCTTGGCGCTGCTGCGGCTGGTTTGTTTGTTCCGGCTCAGCTTGTACGGCCGGTTGCATTGGATCTCCCAACGCATAGCTATCCGCCACACGTATCATTTCCGACAAAGTTGTCAGCATGTTCCTCTGGAGCTTCTGCCATAGGGGTGAACCTCTTCTGCACCCGTTGCAAAACCAAGCTATGGCTTGCGCTTCGATTACTCCTTCACATGAGTTCCTTGTGGAGTTCCACCGGGTCAGGTAATCCTGGTCTGTTTCGTTCGAACGTTGTGTGCACAGAGCAAGCTGTTGCGGCATGTTTGGCCTCCGGTAGGTACTGCTGAAGTTGCTTACAAAAGCTTCCTAAAAATCCAACCAGCCGTTTATGCTTCCTGTCGGCAGGTTGTTTAGCCAAATACGTGCCGGCCCTACCAGGAAAGATGGTACAATTCTCACGACCATCGCCGGTTTCCTCCACCGGTAACTGTTCCTCCGCCACCAGCAACATAAACTGCGGTCACTGATGGCGTGTAACTCACACGTTCGTTGGGAACCCCAAGAGGTAGGTATGATGCGCACAGCAGCAAGTTTTCCCTCAGAAAGAAACCAAGGTTTATCGAACCAGGAGGAGCCAAGAAGCACGTTGAAGGTTGATGGCGGCGGGATGTAGTGCGGCGCAACACCAGAGATTCCGGCGCCAACGTGGAACTTACACAACACAACCAAAGTACTTTGCCCCAACGAAACAGGTGAGGTTGTCAATCTCACCGGCTTGCTGTAACAAAGGATTAACCGTATTGTGTGGAAGATGATTGTTTGCGAGAAAACGAGTAAAGAACAAGTATTGCAACAGATTTGTATTTCAGTATAAAAGAATGGACCGGGGTCCACAGTTCACTAGAGGTGTCTCTCCCATAAGATAAAAGCATGTTGGGTGAACAAATTACAGTCGGGCAATTGACAAATAGAGAGGGCATAACAATGCACATACATGTCATGTTAAATATAGTGAGATTTAATTGGGCATTACGACAAAGTACATAGACCGCTATCCAAGCATGCATCTATGCCTAAAAAGTCCACCTTCGGGTTATCGTCCGAACCCCTTCCGGTATTAAGTTGCAAAACAACGGACAATTGCATTAAGTATGGTGCGTAATGTAATCAATAACTACATCCTCGGACATAGCATCAATGTTTTATCCCTAGTGGCAACAAGCACATCCATAACCTTAGGGGTTTCGTCACTCCCCGCATTCACGGAGACATGAACCCACTATCGAGCATAAATACTCCCTCTTGGAGTTAATAGCGAAAATTTGGCCAGAGCCTCTACTAATAACGGAGAGAATGCAAGATCTTAAACAACACATAGGTAATAACTTGATAATTAACATAACATAGTATTCTCTATCCATCGGATCCCGACAAACACAACATATAGCATTACAGATAAATGATCTTGATCATGTTAGGCAGCTCACAAGATCCAACAATGAAGCACAATGAGGAGAAGACAACCATCTAGCTACTGCTATGGACCCATAGTCCAGGGGTGAACTACTCACTCATCACTCCGGAGGCGACCATGGCGGTGAAGAGTCCTCCGGGAGATGAATCCCCTCTCCGGCAGGGTGCCGGAGGAGATCTCCAGAATCCCCCGAGATGGGATTGGCGGCGGCGGCGTCTCAGTAAGGTTTTCCGTATCGTGGCTCTCGGTACTGGGGGTTTCGCGACGGAGAGTTTAAGTAGGCGGAAGGGCAACGCGGGGGGCCACACGAGGGGCCCACACCATAGGTCGGCGCGGCCAGGGCCTGGCCGCGCCGCCCTGGTGTGTCGCCACCTCGTGGCCCCACTTCGACTCTCCTTCGGTCTTCCGGAAGCTTCGTGGCAAAATAGGACCCCGGGCGTTGATTTCATCCAATTCCGAGAATATTTCGTTACTAGGATTTCGAAACCAAAAACAGAGCAATCGGCTCTTCGGCATCTTGTTAATAGGTTAGTTCCGTAAAATGCACGAATATGACATAAAGTGTGCATAAAACATGTAGATATCATCAATAATGTGGCATGGAACATAAGAAATTATCGATACGTCGGAGACATATCAGCATCCCCAAGCTTAGTTCTCGCTCGTCCCGAGCGGGTAAAACGATAACAAAGATAATTTCTGAAGTGACATGCCATCATAACCTTGATCATACTATTTGTAAACATATGTAATGAATGCAGCGATCAAAACAATGGTAATGACATGAGTAAACAAGTGAATCATAAAGCAAAGACTTTTCATGAATAGTACTTCAAGACAAGCATCAATAAGTCTTGCATAAGAGTTAACTCATAAAGCAATAAATCAAAGTAAAGGTATTGAAGCAACACAAAGGAAGATTAAGTTTCAGCGGTTGCTTTCAACTTGTAACATGTATATCTCATGGATAATTGTCAACATAGAGTAATATAACAAGTGCAATATGCAAGTATGTAGGAATCAATGCACAGTTCACACAAGTGTTTGCTTCTTGAGGTGGAGAGAAATAGGTGAACTGACTCAACATAAAAGTAAAAAGAATGGTCCTTCAAAAAGGAAAGCATCGATTGCTATATTTGTGCTAGAGCTTTTATTTTGAAAACATGAAACAATTTTGTCAACGGTAGTAATAAAGCATATGAGTTATGTAAATTATATCTTACAAGTTGCAAGCCTCATGCATAGTATACTAATAGTGCCCGCACCTTGTCCTAATTAGCTTGGACTACCGGATCATCGCAATACACATGTTTTAACCAAGTGTCACAATGGGGTACCTCCATGCCGCCCGTACAAAGGTCTAAGGAGAAAGCTCGCATTTTGGATTTCTCGCTTTTGATTATTCTCAACTTAGACATCCATACCGGGACAACATGGACAACAGATAATGGACTCCTCTTTAATGCATAAGCATGTGGCAACAATTATTATTCTCATATGAGATTGAGGATATATGTCCAAAACTGAAACTTCCACCATGAATCATGGCTTTAGTTAGCGGCATAATGTTCTTCTCTAACAATATGTATGCTCCAACCATTAAGGTGGTAGATCTCTCTTACTTCAGACAAGACGGACATGCATAGCAACTCACATGATATTCAACAAAGGGTAGTTGATGGCGTCCCCGTAAAACATGGTTATCGCACAACAAGCAACTTAATAAGAGATAAAGTGCATAAGTACATATTCAATACCACAATAGTTTTTAGGCTATTTGTCCCATGAGCTATATATTGTAAAGGCGAATGATGAAAATTTAAAGGTAGCACTCAAGCAATTTACTTTGGAATGGCGGAGAAATACCATGTAGTAGGTAGGTATGGTGGACACAAATGGCATAGTGGTTGGCTCAAGGATTTTGGATGCATGAGAAGTATTCCCTCTCGATACAAGGTTTAGGCTAGCAAGGTTATTTGAAACAAACACAAGGATGAACGGTGCAGCAAAACTCACATAAAAGACATATTGTAAACATTATAAGACTCTACACCGTCTTCCTTGTTGTTCAAAACTCAATACTAGATATCATCTAGACTTTAGAGAAACCAAATATGCAAACCAAATTAGCAAGCTCTAAGTGTTTCTTCATTAATGGGTGCAAAGTATATGATGCAAGAGCTTAAACATGAGCACAACAATTGCCAAGTATCAAATTATTCAAGACATTTTAGAATTACTACATGTAGCATTTTCCAATTCCAACCATATAACAATTTAACGAAGAAGAAACTTCGCCATGAATACTATGAGTAAAGCCTAAGGACATACTTGTCCATATGCTACAGCGGAGCGTGTCTCTCTCCCATACAGTGAATGCTAGGATCCATTTTATTCAAACAAAACAAAAACAAAAACAAACCGACGCTCCAAGCAAAGCACATAAGATGTGACGGAATAAAAATATAGTTTCAGGGGAGGAACCTGATAATGTTGTCGATGAAGAAGGGGATGCCTTGGGCATCCCCAAGCTTAGATGCTTGAGTCTTCTTAGAATATGCAGGGGTGAACCACCGGGGCATCCCCAAGCTTAAAGCTTTCACTCTCCTTGATCATATTGCATCATACTCCTCTCTTGATCCTTGAAAACTTCCTCCACACCAAACTCGAAACAACTCATTAGAGGGTTAGTGGACAATAAAAATTAACATGTTCAGAGGTGACACAATCATTCTTAACACTTCTGGACATTGCATAAAGCTACTGGACATTAATGGATCAAAGAAATTCATCCAACATAGCAAAAGAGGCAATGCGAAATAAAAGGCAGAATCTGTCAAAACAGAACAGTCCGTAAAGATGGATTTTATTGAGGCACCAGACTTGCTCAAATGAAAATGCCCAAATTGAATGAAAGTTGCGTACATATCTGAGGATCACTCACGTAAATTGGCTTAATTTTCTGAGTTACCTACAGAGAATTAGACCCATATTCGTGACAGCAAAGAAATCTGTTTCTGCGCAGTAATCCAAATCTAGTATTCACTTTACTATCAAAGACTTTACTTGGCACAACAAAACATAAAACTAAGATAAGAAGAGGTTGCTACAGTAGTAAACAACTTCCAAGACTCAAATATAAAACAAAAATACTGTAGTAAAAACATGGGTTGTCTCCCATAAGCGCTTTTCTTTAACGCCTTTCAGCTAGGCGCAGAAAGTGTATATCAAGTAACATCAAGAGATGAAGCATCAACATCATAATTTGTTCTAATAATAGAATCATAAGGTAACTTCATTCTCTTTCTAGGGAAGTGTTCCATACCTTTCTTGAGAGGAAATTGATATTTAATATTACCTTCCTTCATATCAATAGTAGCACCAACGGTTCGAAGAAAAGGTCTTCCCAATATAATGGGGCAAGAGGCATTGCATTCAATATCCAAGACAACAAAATCAACGGGGACAAGGTTATTGTTAACCATAATATGAACATTATCAACTCTCCCCAAAGGTTTCTTTTTAGCATTATCAGCGAGATTAACATCCAAATAACAATTTTTCAATGGTGGCAAGTCAAGCATATCATAGACTTTCTTAGGCATAACGAAATACTTGCACCAAGATCACATAAAGCATTACAATCAAAATCATTGACCTTCATTTTAATGATGGGCTCCCAACCATCTTCTAGCTTTCTAGGAATAGAAGTTTCAAGTTTTAGTTTCTCTTCTCTAGCTTTTATGAGAGCATTTGTAATATGTTTTGTGAAAGCCAAGTTTACAGCGCTAGCATTGGGACTCTTAGCAAGTTTTTGTAAGAACTTTATAACTTCAGAGATGTGGCAATCATCAAAATCTAAATCATTACAATCTAAAGAAATGGGATTATCATCCCCAAGGTTGGAAAAAATTTCAGCAGTTTTATCACAGGCAGTTTCAGCAGTTTTAGCAGTTTCAGTAATTTTGCGCGCTTTGCACTAGGAGTAGAAACATTGCCAACACCAATTATTTTACCATTAATAGTAGGAGGTGCAGCAACATGTGAATCATTAGCATTGCTAGTGGTGGTAATAGTCCAAACTTTAGCTACATTTTTCTCTTTAGCTAGTTTTTCATTTTCTTCTCTATCCCACCTAGCACGCAGTTCAGCCATTAATCTTATATTCTCATTAATTCTAACTTGGATGACATTTGCTGTAGTAACAATTTTATTTTCAATATCCCTATTAGGCATAACTTTCGATTTCAAAAGATCAACATCGAGGCAAGACTATCAACCTTAGAAGCAAGAATATCAATTTTATTGAGCTTTTCCTCAACAGATTTGTTAAAGGCAGTTTGTGTACTAATAAATTCTTTAAGCATAGCTTCAAGTCCAGGGGGTGTGTTCCTATTATTGTTGTAAGAATTCCCATAAGAATTAGCATAACCGTTACCATTATTATAAGGATATGGCCTATAGTTATTACTAGAGTTGTTCCGATAAGCATTGTTGTTGAAATTATTTTTGATGAAGTTTACATCAACATGTTCTTCTTGGGCAACCAATGAAGCTAACGGAACATTATTAGGATCAACATTAGTCCTATCATTCACAAGCATAGACATAATAGCATCAATCTTATCATTCAAGGAAGAGGATTCCTCAACAGAATTTACCTTCTTACCTTGTGGAGCTCTTTCCGTGTGCCATTCGAGTAATTAACCATCATATTATCAAGGAGCTTTGTAGCCGCCCCCAAGGTGATGGACATAAAGGTACCTCCAGCAGCTGAATCCAATAAATTCCACGAAGAAAAATTTAGTCCTGCATAGAAGGTTTGGATGATCATCCAAGTAGTCGATCCATGGGTTGGGCAATTTTTAACCAAAGATTTCATTCTTTCCCAAGCTTGAGAAACATGTTCATTATCCAATTGTTTAAAATTCATTATGCTACTCCTCAAAGATATAATTTTAGCGAGGGGATAATATCTACCAATAAAAACATCCTTGCATTTAGTCCAGGAATCAATACTATTCTTAGGCAGAGATAGCAACCAATCTTTAGCTCTTCCTCTTAATGAGAAAGGAAACAATTTCAATTTAATAATATCACCATCTACATCCTTATACTTTTGCATTTCACATAGTTCAACAAAATTATTAAGATGGGCAGCAGCATCATCGAACTAACACCGAGAAAATTGCTCTCGCATAACAAGATTCAATAAAGCAGGTTTAATTTCAAAGAATTCCGCTGTAGTAGCAGGTGGAGCAATAGGTGTGCATAGGAAATCATTATTATTTGTGGTTGTGAAGTCACACAACTTAGTATTTTCAGGGGTGGCCATTTTAGCAGTAGTAAATAAAGCAAACTAGATAAAATAAATGCAAGTAACTAATTTTTTTGTGTTTTTGATATAGAGTGCAAGACAATAAATAGAGTAAAACTAGCAACTATTTTTTTTGTGTTTTGATATAATGCAGCAAACAAAGTAGTAAATAAAATAAAGCAAGACAAAAACAAAGTAAAGAGATTGGGAAGTGGAGACTCCCCTTGCAGCGTGTCTTGATCTCCCCGGCAACGGCGCCGGAAAAGAGCTTGATGGCGTGTAACTCACACGTTCGTTGGGAACCCCAAGAGGAAGGTATGATGCGCACAGCAGCAAGTTTTCCCTCGGAAAGAAACCAAGGTTTATCGAACCAGGAGGAGCCAAGAAGCACGTTGAAGGTTGATGGCGGCGGGATGTAGTGCGGCGCAACACCGGAGATTCCGGCGCCAACGTGGAACCTGCACAACACAACCAAAGTACTTTGCCCCAACGAAACGAGTGAGGTTGTCAATCTCACCGGCTTGCTGTAACAAAGGATTAACCGTATTGTGTGGAAGATGATTGTTTGCAGAAAACAAGTAAAGAACAAGTATTGCAGACAGATTTGTATTTCAATATAAAAGAATGGACCGGGGTCCACAATTCACTAGAGGTGTCTCTCCCATAAGATAAAAGCATGTTGGGTGAACAAATTACGATCGGGCAATTGACAAATAGAGAGGGCATAACAATGCACATACATGTCATGATAAATATAGTGAGATTTAATTGGGCATTACGACAAAGTACATAGACCGCTATCCAAGCATGCATCTATGCCTAAAAAGTCCACCTTCAGAGTTATCGTCCGAACCCCTTCCAGTATTAAGTTGCAAAACAACGGACAATTGCATTAAGTATGGTGCGTAATGTAATCAATAACTACATCCTCGGACATAGCATCAATGTTTTATCCCTAGTGGCAACAAGACATCCATAACCTTAGGGGTTTCTGTCACTCCCCCAGATTCACGGAGACATGAACCCACTACCGAGCATAAATACTCCCTCTTGGAGTTAATAGAGAAAACTTGGCCAGAGCCTCTACTAATAACGGAGAGCATGCAAGATATTAAACAACACATAGGTAATAACTTGATAATTAACATAACATAGTATTCTCTATCCATCGGATCCCGACAAACACAACATATAGCATTACGGATAGATGATCTTGATCATGTTAGGCAGCTCACAAGATCCAACAATGAAGCACAATGAGGAGAAGACAACCATCTAGCTACTGCTATGGACCCATAGTCCAGGGGTGAACTACTCACTCATCACTCCGGAGGCGACCATGGCGGTGAAGAGTCCTCTGGGGAGATGAATCCCCTCTCCGGCAGGGTGCCGGAGGAGATCTCCGTAATCCCCCGAGATGGGATTGGCGGTGGCGGCGTCTCGGCAAGGTTTTCCGTATCGTGGCTCTCGGCATCGGGGGTTTCGCGACGGAGGCTTTAAGTAGGCGGAAGGGCAACGCGGGGGCCACACGAGGGGCCCACACCATAGGTCGGCGCGGCCGGGGCCGTGGCCGCGCCGCCTCGGTGTGTCGCCACCTCGTGGCGCCACTTCGACTCTCCTTCGGTCTTCCGGAAGCTTCGTGGAAAAATAGGACCCTGGGCGTTGATTTCGTCCAATTCCGAGAATATTTCGTTACTAGGATTTCTGAAACCAAAAACAGCAGAAAACAACAACTGGCTCTCCGGCATCTTGTTAATAGGTTAGTTCCAGAAAATGCACGAATATGACATAAAGTGTGCATAAAACATGTAGATATCATCAATAATGTGGCATGGAACATAAGAAATTATCGATACGTCGGAGACGTATCAGTCACTTAATCCGCGAGCCAATCTTCCGGCTTAGTTGAGCCATCGTATGTTTTTGTGTCTCGGGGCAACGTGAAGTTGCGAACCGGTGGTTCCTCTTTCATGATGCGTGGTCCAAAGCACTTGGGACCCGGAGGACCTTCTGCCTCGACCATTTCAGATAAATACATCATATCCAGCCTGTGCCTCGCATCCTGGTCTGGTAGGCATCTTTCTCCCAACCGTGTCCCTAAAGGGTTCCGGTAGGCTGCCCCTCTTTCAATTCCCGAATCAGCTTCATCGTAACGTTTCGGTACCGCGGCCCTTGCCTGCCGGTACCTTGGTGGGGGGATCTCCTCTTCCACATACGCTCCTCTTGGCGCACGATAATTTTGCCCGCTTTCTTCTCTTGCGGCATGATTGTTTCCGGCATAGCCTCTTTTGGCGCAACCTCGATCTGCCCCTTGGCTTTTTCTACCGGCATCGTGTTGCCCGGCTTGTTGCTTTCCGGCAAGAACCGGATCGTATACAGTCATTTGCTGCGCATTCACTTTTTTTCTTTTCTTCTGTCCGGATAGGGGGACGATGCCTGCCCATGGGACTTGCTTCCGACATTCTTTGTTGAACGCGCGGATTTTGAAGCCGCAGCCTTGTTCAGCTTAGCAAGCTGCTCAGCATTTTGCTGCTCGATGGTTTCAAGCAACTCTCTAACACGCTCTTGCTGTTTTGCCAAAGCCTCTCCGGAAAGCGACTCACACAGCTCTATTGTAGCCTTAGCAGCTTTTATGGTTTTATCCGGACTGCTATACTTAGGTTTCTCTACGATGCTCAACGATGCAGATGTACTCTTTCCGGTAAGAATCTCCTTACGCAGATCCTGGTCTAAGTTGCGAGCTCTAAGCCGGTTTTCCGGTATCCTTGCAGCCTGAGCGCTAACAGAAGCAAAGCCATGGGCAGCGTTATACTCACGTAGGGTTAGGTTCAGCTCGCGCTGCGCCCGGACGATGTCGGCGCCGTTCGTGAGCAGCTTCTGGCGTTGCGCCTCCAGCTCCGCCTGAGCCACTGCCGGGTCGATGTTCTGCGCGATGGGCGTAGCGAGGACACTCATAGCCGCTTGGAGGGGAGTCTCTGGTGGTGGTGCGGAAGCTCCTGCAGCCTCCTGGTCGCGCTCGGTCGGCGGCTTGGCCGTGCGCACGGACTTCGTCCGGCCAGCGCCTTCTGCCGCAGCTCCATTGCCGGCGTCGCCCGCGCCAACGACCAGCACCTCGACGCTGTCGGCGGCGCGGTCGCTGCGAAGCGCAGATCTTGGTGGGTCCGGAGCCACCAGCACCGGCGAGAGGCACTGGCGCTCGGGAACGGTGCCGTAGTAGACGAGGATGCTCCCGAACTCGATGACGCGGCCGTTCTTGGGGAACTTACCTCCATTGGAGAAGCAGCCTGTGTTGTCGTTGATGAAGCGCATGTCGCGGATGCGGCTGACAAGCGCGGTGACGACACGCTCGCCGCCGATGGTGAGGAGGCCCGCCCGAATATGAACTCCAGCAAGCGCCGCTGCTGGCCCCACGGTGGGCGCCAACTGTCGTCGTGGTGAACAGACAGATGCCATGGGATGGCTTAAGTTGGGGCCGAATGGACGCTAGAGGATTCGGGGGAGGGTTTTTGGTATGGATGGAGAGGTTTCCGGATGGATTCCTCAAGAACTCGGCCTTGGCCGAAGGTAGAAGATGATGAACACGAGAGCTAATTTCCTCCTGAGATCTTTCTATTCATTGATCATATGAGGTTACAAGTTTCTGGCTACAGCATAACCCTTAGATCGTACCCGCGTATGGGTGTACCCCCTCTCCTTATATAGGGGAGATGGTGGCTTACAGGGGAAGAAACCCTAGAAACCCTAATGGGATCTTTGACTAGACAAACTACTTTACAAAGCTACTTTAGCTACTGGTGATGCCGGTATGCCTTTAATCAGAAGTCTTGACATCCTCCGGCACCTTTTACGTCATCTTGTGCCTTTGGCGTCATGCTTCGATTAAAGCTGAAGTGCTTCGCTCATCTTTATCTTCTAGCTCTGGAGAGCATCTTTGACTGGTCTTTGCCGACGTGCTACAGTGTAGCCTGTTTCGGTATTCCGGTACGGTCTTAGCTAGTTCCGGTATCCCCCTACTGGGATACCGGTATGATTCTCTGAATCAACATTTGTTATCCGGAATAACACTTAACCGGTACTTTGATGGCTAAAACCATCCGGTTTTGGCATGCCTTTGGCATACCGGGGGTCATCCCCCCGACACCACGTGTCAATCACATCCGCGTAGCGGATGGATTCGCGGCGGTAGTACGCCGGCGGCACCGGCATCCCGAGGTTCACGTAGCGGCGGGCGGCGCGCATGCGGGTGAGGTCGGAGCTCCGCCACGCGGCCTCCGTCTGCTCCGCTCCGCCGGCGCCGTTCGAGCCCTCCCCGCGCTCGAATTGGCTTCCGCCGCGGCCAAAAGGCCGGCCGCCGCCGCCGGGAGTCCTGCGGGAGGCCATGGCGTCGATGCGGCGCAGTGGATCTGGCGGGAGGAGCGCGGGCGGAGCTGGGGCTCGCCAGATTTTAGTGGCGGTGGCGGCGGAGGAGGGGAGGAGGCAGCTGCGAGGGGATGGGGGCCGGCCTACATCGACGCTCTCGGCCGCCTTATATGTGGTTTTTCGGCGGCCGAGAGCGGGGGCGTGCAACGCATTTGTGGGCTGGGCCGCGCTTGTGTTGTCTGGCGATGCAGGCCGGGTTCCCGGGATCTGCTAGAGATGCTATGAAGACAAGAGACACGGTGCAGTACTATTGTGTAAGGCTTAGCTACTTCTCTCTCTCGCTTAAAATTTCCTCTTCTCCGTTCCGAATTTGGCACTAAATTGCATCCAGAGCTCCGGGAGAGAAGGGAAAAGTAGAGGATACAGTTGAGGTTCAGAGAAAGAGAGGGAATGAGTTCAGAAATATCATCATCGACAAGCAAATCTCCTGGATTGGAACTACGAGTACTTAAGGTCCCATATTATTGGATCCAGCGCCTGAAGCTTGGGCGAAGGAGACGCGTCGGTCGACCAGGTGCTGGCTCTATGTCTTGTTCAGGTTCAGTCGCTGATGTTTCAGGTTCAGTTTCAGGAACCACCGACTCGGTCGTGGTTCAACAACCGGTCCGCCTGCTAGCAGTTAGGGGCATGAGTGACATGGCCTCCCTCTTCAGCGCTGGCTTGACCCCAAGGAAGCACGTGTCGATCACTGAGATCACTGAGATAACTGGCGGCCGCTTCGACGTGTAACAGCCTGCATTTTCATGATTTGGCGAGCTCGCTCCAGATGTTGCTTGAGAAGCCCTTGCATCAGTGCATGTTTCTCAAGGCAGGTTGCCAGATCTGAAGACAAACAAACTTTGGTGTCGATGACGCCGAAATGCCGTGGCGCGTGCCCATACAAAGCTTCAGACGGCGAGGTTTTTATGGCTGAATGGCATAGAATGGTATACCAAAATTACGCCAAACCAAGCCAATGTCTCCATTGCTGTGAGTGCGCAAAACAGTGCAAATAGGTCTCAAGGCATTGCTTTACCCGCTCCAATTTGTCTGTCGGTCTCCGGGTGGCGCAATGAACTCATTGCCAATTCAGTTCCCACAGGCTGGTGCCAGTACATCACCTATTATAGCCTCGTCACGTCAGCTTTTACTCTCACTCTCACCCTACTCTCACCCTACTCTCACACCACGGTGCCAGTTCTCGGGCTATAGTGCCAGCTCTCACTTCTCTCTTCTGCACATCACCATTTCTTTTTTTTAGATTAAGTTATTATACTCGATTTTTTTAGACATTCAAAATAATGCAAGAAAATTATTTTATTCAACTCAAAATGTTACCGATTACGTAATAATAAATAAAATTGCATAATAAATTTAAAAATTACATAAAAAATAAAAAATAAATTCTAATCCTCTTCCTCCTCCTCGTTGTCATCATCTTCCAAATCAAGCTCTTTTTCCACCATCTGGATAGCCTTCGCATGTTTGCGCTTTTCTGCTTCGTTCATGTCGGCGGTTGATCTGTCTTTCATTTTGTTCCATTGCTTGAGTAGCTTAGCCTTCACTAAACCATTCCACATGTTCTTCATCGCGAAGGATTTACTTGCTACCTCACTGCTTGATGAGGATTCCTTCCCCTTCCTCCTATCCTTACGTGTCGCGGCCTTGGCCCTATCGCGGCCCGTTGGATGCTCCTCCTCCGTCGTCGCCTCGCTAGAGCTGTACTCACCAGAAACTCCCAGACGACTTCTCTTGGAAGTGGAATCGGATCCACTACCAGGACCATGTTGTCCTTTCCACTTCGCTTCATTACGAACAGCTTCCCACCAGTGGCGACGTCTGAAAGGCTGAGTCACTCTTTTGTCATTCGCGTACCTCGCCATTGCCGCCTTCATGACCATTGCATCGTCTGCTCCACTCTGACGTAACGCTTCTTCTTGGATGTGGTATGCATTGAACAGGGACACCTCCTTGGTGTAGGCGTTCCAATGATCCTTCAGTTGCTTCGAGGTCCGATTACGGGCAGGATCCGAGGTAGAGTTGAAGGTTGCAGCTATCTGACCCCAGAAACTAGCGCCGGTCTTGCAATTACCGGCGACAGAGTCCTTGGAGTGAAAAACCCAAGCATGAACCTACCCCGAAATAGATATTGTTAGTGAAAAATCCAAGCAAGAACCAACCCCGAAATAAATATGTGAGGGGTAAGTAAAGTACCAGTTTTTCCTCGTCCGCAGTTGTCCAGTCAAGCCTCTTTGGACGAGTTGGTATGATTGTTTCCGCGGCATCGGACTCGAAGCTTGGAGCACTGGCTTCAGGAGGTGGTGGGGGGTACGGACCATATGGCGCGTATGGATACGGAGGTGGAGCGTATGAACCGTACGAAGGTGGTGGGTAAGGAGGTACAGTCCCACTCCCGCTACCTGTAGGTGGAGCATGTGGAGGTGGTGGGGGTATGGATACGGAGGCGGAGGGTATGAACCATATGGCGTCGGAGGTGGAGCGTATGGCCCATATGGCCCCGGAGGTGGTGTGCCGGAGGAGTATAAAACTCGGGGAAGCGGCGAAGAACCGACATTGGAGCTATGATGTGTCGGAGAGACATCATCTAGGTGTAAGGCTGGTGACCCGTCGGGCTGCAAGAGATCCGTGAACGAGGTCATATCTGGAGTCCAACCAGACATGGTGGAGAAGATTTGAGAGAGTGAAAGAGATGAATGAGATGAAATGGGTGTGGAGTGAGTGAAACCATATGGGGGGTATTTATAGGGGGTGGGGATGAAATTTTGGGGTTTTTGGCTTTTTTTCGAATTTTTTGAGCCAGCAACGGCTACCCCAACGGCTAGCTGATGTGGACGAATCAGATCGCGCCACGTCAGCTAGCCGTTACCCCCTCCCTCTCGCCCCCTCTCTCGCCCCGACCCGCCAGCGCACCGCCTCGCTCTCGCCCCCCTCTCGCCCCCCTCTCGGCGCCAGCGCGGGCGGCAGCCGGGCGGTAGCGGGCGCTACCGCCGGGCGGTGGATCCACCGCCCCGCACTGCCGTCTCGCCTCCCTCTCGCCCCGCTCTCGCCTCCCAGCGGGCGGTACCGCCCGCGCTCCCGCCCGCGTTGGCACCAGCCTAAGAGCATCTCCACCGGTCCTCCCCATAGCCCTTCCAATAGCACTTTGGGGTTCTAGAGAGAGAGAAAGTGTTCACACCGGCGGTCCCAATAAAGCTCCGGCCATTTTGAGACCTCAATAAAAGCCGGCACGCTCGTAGCAATCCCTTCGCGAAGGGGTTCTATTGGGAGCGCCGGCGTCCAATTTCTGCTGAAAAGTTGCATATCACCCACTTGCATGTGACACAGCCCTCTAAAGATTCTCCTCTCTCTTACTTTTTATGTCCCCACTTGCATGTGCATGCATGGTACCGGCGCTTCTATTAGGCTAATTGGTGTGGAACGCGATCCCCAAATGCTAATTGCATGCAGCCGGCGCTTCCCATAGCCTGCTACGGACATGCACACTGGCGCTTTTTTAGGGAGTACCGGTAGAGATGCTCTAACTTGCTGGTGAATATGGGATCCCGTTCCAAAACCATCACTTTGGGAAGGCGATGCAGCTAGAATAAATTGTTCACATAGGAGGTGTCGCCCTGCTCTCATAAACGGGTGTGCCTGAACTACAAATGGGCGTACTTTCTGAGTTTATCGACCAAAACTATAATGTAGGCAATCCATCGATGAAGTCATGTGTAACTGGGTAAGTGAAAGTGTTCTATTTTCCTCCCCATGCATGTAAATGTTGAAAAATTCGAGTTGGGTTGAAGCGCACTACGTGTGAACTGATATGCTATGATGTGTCTGGATCAATTAAAAAATAGAGCGCTATTTTAACGTTATAGCGGCGTTATAGCGTATTTAGAGAGTGAACGCTACGCTATGCATATTTAGCTCGCTATGGCAGTAATCACGCTATGCGCGCTATTTTTTGTAGCGTTATAGTGGCACTATTTTTCATATCGTTATTGCGGCGCTATTTTTTACAGGAAAATTAAGCAGCCCACTAGCCATTTTGGATCTTTTAACCCACAAGTTGCCGGAGAGGGAATAGGTGACATGCATACAGCATGTCACGCTGGAACATGCACCATCTTAGGTGCCCTCCAATCCTCATCCAAAGGCTAATAATGATCCAAGGCAAAAAAGGAGAGAGTCATCCCTGTCCCCAGGCACGCATGTCTCCGTTCCAGTACACAGACGAAATAAATCGAGCGGGGAAAACGGGGGCTTGGCGCCAGCGTCCGAGGCCGCTGCCGATCCCGGATCGGCCGAGCGCCCCGCTGCCGATCCCGCCGCCGCCGAGCGCACCAGCCGCCAATCCCGCCGCCGCCGCTGCCCGCCGCCGAGCTCCCCCACCACGGAGGATACTCACCACCGCGTCGCCGCCGTGGAGGAGAGGCGGCACCGCGCCGCCATTGAACCGGGCCATCGCGGAGGAATTGTATCAGGTTCCCCTCATATTTTTTCTTTAGATTCTTTTGCTGTTGTTCTTTAGTTGGTGAATTGCAAACTAGGTTTATACTGCTAGTTATCTTAATGATTTGTGTCTCAATCAATCATCAGCTTGTGGATTATACATGTAAATTTTTAGTCAGTTTATTTATTCCAATTATATTAGAACAAAATCAGTGCAATTGTTCAAAGATACTAGTGAATGCAACACCTCCGTATATCAGTTTATTTATTCCAATTATATTAGAACAAAATCAGTGCAATTGTTCAAAGATACTAGTGAATGCAACACCAAAGTATTGAAGTTAGCTGCTGTTTTGTTTTGTTTTAAGTTAGTTGGTGAATGCAACAGCAAGCTATTTACTCAGATTGCAGTACACTAATTTATATGCTTTGTTTTCATTTGCCAGAATTGAATGTTGTGCAATGGCAGAAATTGGAAAGAGAACACCCAAAGTTGGTATGAGGTTCAGAGATTCGGAAGAAGCTTGGGAGTTTTGGGTAGATTATGGGGGTCACGTCGGGTTTGATGTGAGGAAAAGATCCACCATCAAAAGCAGAAGTGATGGAGTGATTACTTCGCGCTGGTTTGTTTGTTCCAATGAAGGCCATCGAAGGAAAAAACCAAACAGATCATGAGCCAAAGCGTATTAGAGCTGAAACAAGAACCAATTGCAAGGCTCATGTGATTGTTACATATGATCGAGTTGCCAAAAATTTTGAAGTCACCGAAGTTGATTTGGAACACAATCACCGCCTTCAATTGCCACAGACCCGCCACTTATTGGCATCACAAAGGAAGATTTCAGAACTGCAAGCTTTCGAGATAGAAACAGCCGATGATTCTGGAATTATGCCAAAGGCTGCACATGAGTTTGCTTGTCGTCGAGTTGGTGGTAATCTTAGTTACACTTGTCGTGACCAAAAGAACCATTTACGAAGCAAGCGGCAACGGGAGTTGGCTTATGGACAGTCTGGAAGTATGTTGAAGTATTTTCGTGACAAGCAGGCTGAGAATGCAGCATTCAAATACCATTTGCAGTTGGATAGTGAGGAGCATATAGCCAACATATTCTGGGTTGATGCTAAAATGCTACTTGACTATGCACACTTTGGCGATGTTGTCACATTTGACACTACATTTGGCACAAACAAAGAGTATAGGCCATTTGGTATTTTTCTTGGGCTGAACCAGTTCAGAAAAACAACCATTTTTGGTGCAGCATTGATGTTCGATGAAACACGTGACTCCTTTATATGGCTCTTTGAGACTTTTCTAGCCGCACATAATGGAAGGCAGCCTAGAACAATCTATACAGATCAAGATGCTGCAATGGGAAAAGCCATAGAAAAGGTCTTCACGAGAATCATATCATGGATTGTGCACCTTTCATATAATGCAAAATGCTGTCAAGCACTTAACTTCCGTGAAGGGCGGAGAAAAAGATGAAGTGGAAGAGAGAGATGAAGTGGAGGATGAAGAAAAAGAGCCTCATATTCTCACAGATTTTGGTGCTTGTATGTATGGCTATGAAGACAAGGTTGCATTTGAAGAAGCGTTTGCCAATATGAGGCTCAAAGTGCATAAGCAAACTTGGTTAGATAGTATCTACAAGGTGAAAGAAAAATGGGCTGAATGTTATATGAGAGACGTCTTTAGCTTGGGAGTGAGAAGCACACAATTAAGTGAGAGCTTCAACAATGCATTGAAAAATCATTTGAAATCAGGTTTTCATATTCTCCGATTCTTGATGCATTTTGAGAGGACAGTGGTAGTAAAAAGAAGAGCTGAAGTAGAATCTGAATTTGATGCAATAAAGTATATACCAATAATTAAGATGAAGACTCCTATGTTGGTGGAAGCAAGCGAAGTATACACTCCGATTATTTTTGAGGCTTTCCAAGGTGAGTATGAAAGATCAACGGCTGCATGTTGTAGAGCATTGGATGGAAATAACAGATTTGCTATCGCTATTGCGAGGTTGCATGGAGAATTACAGTTTGAGGAGGAGCGCATGGTGATAGGTTATCCTTTGACCAAAACGGTTTCATGTAGTTGCGGGATGTTCAATAGGACAGGAATCTTGTGTGCCCATGGTCTAAAAGTGCTTGATTTGATGAACATAAAGACATTGCCGGCACATTATGTCTTGAAAAGGTGGACTAGAGAAGCTCGCAATGGAAGTATACAAGATAGAGAAGGAAACACCGTGCTAGAAAATCCAAAAATGGAAGCTGAACTTCGATACAAGGATTTGTCTCATAAATTTCTCAAAATAGCACAACAGGCAGCCAACTCTCCACAATGTTGTTTTCTATTGGATAATGCAATTGATTCTGTTGCTCCGCATATACATGATTTACTCAATGCATCCACTAGTGCCATGAATGAACTATGTAAAGACAAAGAGAATGTTGACCCAAATGTGCAGCAAGTAGATGAGATGCTTAGATCTGCACGGCTGAAAAAAAAAAGAGGTTTCGTCAAAGAATTTAAGGAGAAAGAAAACTTGGTTGGACAAATTACTCAAGGGGAAGCACAGAGTAACTAAAGGACCAACAAAACAGGGAGAGAAGGTATGTTGCAATTGGTACATGATATGTTCTTATTGCTCATTTGTAAACTAATTTCTTCATTAGCAATAACAAAAGAACTAATTACAGTAATTTTTGTTCTCAGCCACAAAAGAAGAAGGATGGTGTGCAAAAAAAGAAAAATGATGGTGTGCAGCCTCAATTAGAAGTGGAGAAGTATGACAACAACAAAGAAGTAAATTTGGTGCTTCAAGAGTGCAATAATATTACAAGCTTCACCCAACTCTTGACGGCTAACCTTGATAATCTGTTCTAGCATGAAACTTGTTACATAATATTTTGTACATGGTGCTGATGATGAACATTATCTGATCTAGCATGGAACTTATTAGATAGTATTTTGGACATAGTTAACTATAGTAGTATGGGGTTAACTATATTTTGTGGCCTAAGTGTACAAGTGAAATGGCCGATTCGTGGAGAATTTGAAATGGCCGTTTTGTGGCCTAATCTGTTCTGGTATGGGATTAAATATATTATTTTGTGGCCTAAGTGTACAAGCAAGTGGTACTGAATTTGCATTGTTAAATTACTGCTATTTTACTGTTTAGAAATGTCTCAAAATTAACTTATGCAAATCTGGCAAAGTATACTGTTTGTAGTACGTACTATTCCAGTATACTGTTTGTAGTACATACTATTCAGAAATATTGTTTTGCAATGTTCAAAACTCTTAAGTAAAATGTTCTGTGCTGTTTATACTGTTCAAAACGTTGAATCTGTATTCCTGGGATCTTTTTGCCTTGGGTCAATCTGGGCCTTTAGATGAGGATTGGAGGGCA
Organism: Lolium rigidum; assembly: GCF_022539505.1. Classification (NCBI taxonomy): domain Eukaryota; kingdom Viridiplantae; phylum Streptophyta; class Magnoliopsida; order Poales; family Poaceae; genus Lolium; species Lolium rigidum. The sequence continues at coordinate 165,907,702 of NC_061509.1, read as the reverse complement.
TCTAAGGGGGTGCATGTTCCAGCGTGACATGCTGTATGCATGTCACCTGATCTCTGTCCCAAGTTGCCGAAATGCCCATTTCTAATTGTAGCTATTCAAACCATTGAAACCCACGGAAGCACGTCGACAGTTCCCACTCCTCCTCACACGGCGCATACATGTTGAAGAAGAAGAAGAATCAACATCATAATGAGTAAGAGCTGATGCAATCCGCTTAGCAAGAAGAAGTTGCTTCTAGTTTTTCATTATGACGAGCTACAATATGCGGTTCTTCTTCTGAATAAGATGATGACGGCATGCATTATCCATCTAGTTCATCTCATTTTGATTATTTGGAAATTCCTAAGGACTTCCGTGAAATGCTCCTAGTATACCCCCGGATATTTGACCTTATATTTCATCTTGGGGGCCGGATAATCCGGTCTGGGAAGCGCCAAATGCCATATTTCGTGGGGAGCTATAAATAGGCTCCTTCTTCCTTAAAATCTGGTTGCTTCTCTTACTCTCTCTCTTCTCCATTGTTGACCTTGAAAAGCTTGTTATATCCCTCAATCCCTCCATGATTGTTGCCCGCATTTGAGGAAAAAGAGAGAGGAGATCTAGATCTACATTTCCACCAATCAATATCCTCTCTAAGTGAGGGGAACATACTAGGTCTAGATCTTCGAGTTCTTTGTGTTCTCCTATTTGTTCTTCCTCTTTTATTCCCCCAATAGCTTTTGTAGCTTTTTTAGAATTTGAGAGAGAAATACTTGAGCATCTTAGTGGTGTTCTTGCCATTGCATTTGGTGCATCGGTTTGAGTTCTCCACTGTGATTTGTAGAAATTAAAGCAAGAAAGTTGTTACTCTTTGGTTCTTGAAATCCCAGACGGCTATTAGGCCTTTGTGGTGATTTCTTGGGAGCCTCCAATTAAGTTGTGGATGTCTGCCCCATTGTATAAGGCCCGGTTTCCGCCTCGAAGGAAATCCCTTAGTGGAACCGTGACCTAGACCTTTGTGGCGAGGGTCACTGAGAATAAGGTGAGGCCTTTGTGGCGTTCGGTGTGTGGTGTGACTACCGCATCTTAGGGTGAGGCCTTCGTGACGTTGGTGTGCATCGAGCAACCACACCTCAAGGTGAGGCCTCTTGTGGCGTTCGGGAGCACTAAACCATCGCACCTCTCCAACGGAGATTAGCACTCGCAAGAGTGTGAACTTCGGGATAAATCATCGTCTCCCGCATTCCTCGGTTATCTCTATACCCGAGATCTTTACTTATGCACTTTACTTTGTGATAGCCTTCGTGCTTTAAGTTTTATATATATATATATATATATAAATACTTCCTACCCATGGGAGTAGTTACACCCATATCTAATATACTACCATATAGAAGTATGTACGATACTTTATCGGTTTGAGTATGTTGATACACTATATTTAAGATATTTTGAACCAAGTTTGGTGAAAAAAATGCAAGTGAGCATGTTGTTTGCACTATATATCTGAAATACATGCATATGTATACGTAAAAATAAGTCTATGTAAAAAATGTACATACTGCCTAAAAAGTATTATATATACTACTAAAATAGTCTTATATACTCCATACTACATGTACATACTCTCCGGTATGATAGATACTCAATAGACTATGATAAACACTAGTTTCTTATTTGGCTTAGCATAAGTTGTTGGTGCACATAGGGAACCGTAGTATATAGGTTTTGGGCTTGACAAAGTAAAAACTAGTTTTATTCCGCATTTGTTAAGCCCATTTAGAAAAAGTTCTTAACCGCCTATTCACCCCCCCTACGCTGCATCTGTGTCTTTTCAATTGGTATCAGAGCATCGTCTCTCATTTTAGCCTTCGCCGCCTTGAGAGTAAAGATGTCGGTTAAGTAATATGTGGCAATATGTTAACACATCATCCCTTGACCGACATATTTACCTTCATGATTGTTAGAAGAAGAGATAAGAGAATAATCTTACATCCAGTTACCCGAGAGTTCGATATAAACCCTCGAGTCAACCTTGTGAGAAAATACTTTGGTGACGCAACACTCTGCACTTGGAGTCCTGATAACCCACAACTATAGGGGATCGCAACAGTCTTCGAGGGAAGTAAAACCCAAATTTATTGATTCGACACAAGGGGAGGTAAAGAATACTTATAAGCCGTAACAACTGAGTTGTCAATTCAGCTGCACCTGGAAAAGCACTAGTAACAGGGGTGATGTGAAAGCAGCAGTAATATGAGAGCAATAATAACAGTAACACAGCAGCAGTAGCAGTAATATGAGAGCAATGACACCAGAAAATAGTTGATACTACTTCCAATGACATGTCGAACGAGTATATGATGATGAGAGATGGACCGGGGTTCCCAGCTATCTACACTAGTGGTAACTCTCCAATAACAAGTGTTGGGTGAACAAATTACAGTTGGGCAATTGATAGGATTGAAATAGCATTAAGACAGAACATCAAGATTATTAATCATGTAGGCATGTTTTCCATATATAGTCATACGTGCTCGCATTGAGAAACTTGTACAACATCTTTTGTCCAACCAGCCGGTGGCAGCCGGGCCTCAAAGGAATCTACTGGCAATTAAGGTACTCCTTTTAATAGAGCACCGGAGCAAAGAATTAACACTTGGTGAAAACGTGTGATCCTCATACCTAAGCCTTCCCCTCCAGTTATCCCAGTTGCTGTCACTCTGGGGCCTCGGGTTCCGGACATAGACATGTGCAAACAACTTGTAGATACAATCTAAGCAATAAGTATAGAGCTTAAATCTAAGATCATGCCACTCGGGCCCTAGTGACAAGCATTAAACACAACAAGATTGCAGCAACAATAACTTCACAAACTTTATAGATAGACTAATCATAATGTAACAATCCATCGGATCCCAACAAACACAACACCGATTACATCAGATGAATCTCAATCATGTAAGGCAGCTCATGAGATCATTGTATTGAAGTACATGGGGGAGAGAATACGAACTAGCTACAGCTAGAACCCGTAGTCCATGGGGGAACTACTCACGGAGCATGATGGAGGCGATGACGTTGATGGAGATGGCTTCCGGGGGCACTTCCCCGTCCCGGTAGGGTGCCGGAACAGAGACTTCTGTCCCCCGAATTGGAGTTTCGCGATGGTGGTGGCGCCCCTGGAGTCTTTCTAGAGTTTCGTCAATTGGTATCGATGTTTTAGGTCAGGACGGCTTAAATAGGCGAAGAGGCGGAGTCGGAGGGGCCACAGGGCCTCTTCACAGTAGGGGGGCGCCCCCCTTAGGCCGCGCCGCAACCATGTGTGGGACCCCCAGGGCTCCCCTCTGGTCCCTCTCTGGCTCTCTGGAAGCTTCCGGGAAAAATAAGGTTCTGGGCGTTGATTTCGTCCGATTCCGAGAATATTGCCCGAATAGCCTTTCTGGAACCAAAAACAGCAGAAAACATGAACTGGCACTTCGGCATCTTGTTAATAGGTTAGTTCCGTAAAATGCATAAAAACATCATAAAGTGCGAGTAAAACTTGTAAGTATTGTCATAAAACAAGCATGGAACATCAGAAATTATAGGTACGTTGGAGACGTATCAGCATCCCCAAGCTTAGTTCCTGCTCGTCCTCGAGTAGGTAAACGATAAAAAGAATAATTTCTGTAGTGACATGCTACTTACATAATCTTGATCATACTATTATAAAGCATATGAGATGAATGCGAGTGACTCAAGGCAATGATCTATAGTTGCTAACAAATAGATAACATATAGCAAAACTTTTCATGAATAGTACTTTCAAGACAAGCATCAAAAGTCTCGCATAAGAGTTAACTCATAAAGCAATAAATTCAAAGTAAAGGCATTGAAGCAACACGAGAGGAAGATTTAGTTTCAGCGATTGCTTTCAACTTTCAACATACATATCTCATGGATAATTGTCAACACGGAGTAATATGATGAATGCAAATAAGCAAGTATGTAAGAATCAATGCACGGTTGACACAAGTGTTTGCTTCTAAGATGGAAGGAAGTAGGTAAACTGACTCAACATAAAGTAAAAGAAAGGCCCTTCGCGAGAGGAAGCAGGGATTAAATCATGTGCTAGAGCTTTTTAAGTTTTGAAATCATATAGAGAGCATAAAAGTAAAGTTTTGAGAGGTGTTTGTTGTTGTCAACGAATGGTAGTGGGTACTCTAACTACCTTATCAACAAGACTTTCAAGAGCGGCTCCCATGAAGGACGTTATCTCTACCAGCAAGGTAGATCATCCCTCTTCTCTTTTGTTTACACATGTATTTTAGTTTCATTATTTATGGATGACACTCCTCCCAACCTTTTGCTTACACAAGCCATGGCTAACCGAATCCTCGGGTGCCGTACAACATTCACATACCATGAATGAGTGTCTATTTGCAAAATTAAGTTGCTTACTGATGAATCAGAGCAAAACATGTGAAGAGAATTATTAATGAAGGTTGATTAATTGGGGGCTGGGAACCCCGCGCCATCTCTTTTTGCAAAATTATTGGATAAGCGGATGTGCCACTAGTCCATTATGAAAGTCTGTCAGGAGTAAATGACAAGATCGAAAGATAAACACCACATACTTCCTCATAAGCTATAAAACATTGACACAAATAAGAAGCATTTTGAAGGTTTAAAGGTAGCACATGAAGTATTTACTTGGAATGGTAGGAAATACCACATAGTAGGTAGATATGGTGGACACAAATGGCATAGGTTTTGGCTCAAGGTTTTGGATGCACGAGAAGCATTCCCTCTCAGTACAAGGTTTTGGGCTAGCAAGGTTGTTTGAAGCAAACACAAGTATGAACCGGTACAACAAAACTTACATAAGAACATATTGCAAGCATTATAAAACTCTACACTGTCTTCCTTGTTGCTCAAACACTTCTACTAGAAAATATCTAGACCTTAGAGAGACCAATCATGCAAACCAATTTTCAACAAGCTCTACGATATTTCTCCACTAATAGGTTTAAACTACATGATGCAAGAGCTTAATCATGATCTACTTTGAGAGCTCAAAACAATTGCCAATTATCAAATTATCCAAGACAATATGAGGCATTTTCTGTTTCCAACCAAATAGCATAAGTGCAATAGCTTCCAACTTTTGTCATTGAACAATAAAAGTAAGAGTGAAGAACACGAGTGTTCATATGAAAAAGCGGAGCGTGTCTCTCTCCCAAACAAGAAATGCTAGGATTCGAATTTATTCAAACATAAACAAAAATAAAAACACACAGACGCTCCAAGTGAAGAACATCAGGTGTGACCGAATAAAAATATAGTTTCAATAGAAGAAACCTGATAAGTTGATGAAGAAGGGGATGCCTTGGGCATCCCCAAGCTTAGACGCTTGAGAGGGATGAACCACGGGGGCATCCCCAAGCTTAGACTTTTCACTCTTCTTGATCATATATCATCCTCCTCTCTTGACCCTTGAAAACTTCCTTCACACCAAACTTCTCATAAACTTCATTAGAGGGGTTAGTACTCAAAAAAAACTTTAATCCACCTTGGCCCTGTAGTGACACATTGCAAGAATTCAATAAAACATTAGCTACAGCTCTCCACGTCTAGAAAGCCTCACTTAAAGTCCACAAGAGACAATGCAAAAAACGAGACAGAATCTGTCAAAATAGAACAGCCGAGTAAACACGAATTTTTAAGAGGTACTTTCGTTGCTCAAATCAGAAAACTCAAAACTAATGAAAGTTGCGTACATATCCGAGGATCACTCACGTAAATTGGCAGATTTTTCTGAGTTACCTACGGAGAATCATACCCAAATTCGTGACGGCAAGAAATGCGTTTCTCGCGCAGAAATCCAAATCTAGCATCAACCTTCTATTAGAGACTTCACTTGGAACAACATTGCAATAAAATAAAGATAAGGAGAGGTTGCTACAGTAGTAACAACTTCCAAAATACAACAAAACAGTAGCAAAATAAACACATGGGTTATCTCCCAAGAAGTGCTTTCTTTATAGCCATTAAGATGGGCTCAGCAATTTTAATGATGCACTCGCAAGAGATAAGAGTTGAAGCAAAAGAGAGCATCAAAAAGCAAGTTCAAAACACATTTAAGTCTAACCCACTTCCTATGCTTAGGAATCTTGTACACAAATAAATTCATGAAGAACAAAGCGACAAGCATAAGAAGGTAAAACAAGAGTAACTTCAAAAGTTTCAGCATATAGAGAGGTATTTTAGTATCATGAAAATTTCTACAACCATATTTTCCTCTCTCATAATAATTTTCAGTAGCTTCATGAACAAACTCAACAATATAACTATCACATACAGCATGCTTTTCATGATTTCCAAACACATAATTTTTATCAAGCTCAAAAATAATAGGATCAAAACTTTCAAACCCACTTTTATCAATAATATAATAAGATGATTGATCATTCTCAAAAGATATGGGACTCATATATAAAGTCAAGATCTCTCCAATCCCATTTTCATTAGTAATACAATTAATAGTATCAAGTAACATAGGACCATCATCTAGAGATTTATCATAAACATTTGCCAAGCAAAACTCTTTAGTATCATGCATTTCGACATCATGCACAAACAAAGCATTATCATAAAATTTATCAAAATAGCATGGATTATCATAGATAACAGGAGCATAATTATTCTCACAAGTTTTACTCATAGGTACTATTTCAAGAGAATCCACAGGAACATAACATTCAACCTCCTTTGGTAAGCATGGAGGACAATCAAATAGTGTAAGAGATAAAGAGTTACTCTCATTAGAAGGTTGGCATGGGTAGCTAATCCATTCTTCCTCCTTTTGTTCATCACTCTCCTCCTCTTTTTCATCCAATGAGCTTTCGGGTTCATCAATTTCTTCTTCCACTGGTTCCTGCGAATTGTGAGTGCATTCTTGTGCATTAATGAGTCTCTCTTTATAATCAATGATATAAGGATTATCACTGTAGATTTCTATGCAAAAACTAAGGATAGAAGAGACACAATCTTTAAGGTCCTTACAAACAACACAAGTTTCATAATTTCTAGCAATGAAGGATTCGATCTCAGAAGCTCCCATAAACAAAACAAATTGTTCTACTTCTTCGAACCCAAAATGAATATAGCTATTCCAATTATAGTTCTTAATTAAAACTTCCTCACTAAAGCTACATTGAAATTTAAGATGTTTAGTATCCTGTTGAGAGAAACAGTTTATATCATGGCGTTTAAGCAAGATTTTAGCAATTGTATTCAATTTTTCTATCACAGCACTCATAACTTTACCCGTTCTTGATTCTCTATAATTATTATATAATTCAATAAGCTCCAAATAGGTTGTAGGTTCTCCCATAGCAACAGCTTTTAATTTTTAGGTTTTTCAAATTTTTATGGATTTTTGGGTATATGAGAAAAGTAAAACAAAACAAAAACAAACTAGACAAAAGTAAACTAAGCAAAATAATACTAGACAGAAATAAACTAAGCAAAACAAAATAAAATAAAATAAAAGCAGAGAGAGAGGTAGAGTGTACTCCCCAGGTGAACTTATGAGTAGAGCTATGCCTCCCCGGCAACGGCGCCAGAAAATAGTCTTGATAACCCTCAAGTATAGGGGATCGCAACAGTCTTCGAGGGAAGTAAAACCCAAATTTATTGATTCGACACAAGGGGAGGTAAAGAATACTTATAAGCCTTAACAAGCGAGTTGTCAATTCAGCTGCACCTGGAAAAGGACTAGTAACGGGGGTGATGTGAAAGCAGCAGTAATATGAGAGCAATAATAACGAGTAACACGACAGCGTAGCGAGTAATCTGAGAGCAATGGCACCAGAAAATAGTTGATACTACTTCCAATGACATGTAGAACGAGTATATGATGATGAGAGATGGACCGGGGTTTCCAGCTATCTACACTAGTGGTAACTCTCCAATAACAAGTGTTGGGTGAACAAATTACAGTTGGGCAATTGATAGGATTGAAATAGCATTAAGACAAAACATCAAGATTATTAATCATGTAGGCATGTTTTCCATATATAGTCATACGTGCTCGCAATGAGAAACGTGTACAACATCTTTTGTCCAACCAGCCGGTGGCAGCCGGGCCTCAAGGGAATCTACTGGCAATTAAGATACTCCTTTTAATAGAGCACCGGAGCAAAGCATTAACACTTGGTGAAAACATGTGATCCTCATACCTAAGCCTTCCCCTCCGGTTATCCCAGTTGTTGTCACTCTGGGGCCTCGGGTTCCGGACATAGACATGTGCAAACAACTTGTAGATACAATCTAAGCAATAAGTATAGAGCTTAAATATAAGATCATGCCACTCGGGCCCTAGTGACAAGCACTAAACACAACAAGATTGCAGCAACAATAACTTCACAAACTTTATAGATAGACTAATCATAATGTAACAATCCATCGGATCCCAACAAACACAACACCGATTACATCGAGATGAATCTCAATCATGTAAGGCAGCTCATGAGATCATTGTATTGAAGTACATGGGGGAGAGAATACCAACTAGCTACGGCTAGAACCCGTAGTCCATGGGGGAACTACTCACGGAGCATGATGGAGGCGGTGGCGTTGATGGACATGGCTTCCGGGGCACTTCCCCGTCCCGGCGAGGTGCCGGAACGGAGACTTCGTCCCCCGAATTGGAGTTTCGCGATGGTGGCGGCGCCCCTGGAGTCTTTCTGGAGTTTCGTCAATTGGTATCGATGTTTTAGGTCAGGACGGCTTAAATAGGCGAAGAGGCGGAGTCGGAGGGGCCACGGGGCCTCCTCACAGTAGGGGGGCGCGCCCCCCCTTAGGCCGCGCCGCCACCATGTGTGGGGCCCCCAGGGCTCCCCTCTGGTCCCTCTCTGGCTCTCTGGAAGCTTCCGGGAAAAATAAGGTTCTGGGCGTTGATTTCGTCCGATTCCGAGAATATTGCCCGAACAGCCTTTCTGGAACCAAAAACAGCGAGAAAACGAGAACCGGCACTTCGGCATCTTGTTAATAGGTTAGTTCCGGAAAATGCATAAAAACATCATAAAGTGCGAGCAAAACATGTAAGTATTGTCATAAAACAAGCATGGAACATCAGAAATTATAGGTACGTTGGAGACGTATCAAGTCCCAACGTCATCAACGGGCGGAGCACCATGCGACGCAGGGACATGCGGGATCTCGGAGAATCAATTCTCTGCAAGAGGATATCCAGCTCCTCAACAAGTGGTGCCTCCGGGTTCTCATCCTTCGTGCGCGCTTGGCCTCGCCGGAGGAAAGGGAAGTGATTGGCGAGCAGATGACTGCGGTATTCACGACGGATATCGGGATGGGCCCCAGCTCAGAGCGCTTGCATCCAGGAAGAGGTGCTGCGGCTGCAAAGTATGGAGAGAAGATATCAGCTAAGGCATGCAGCGACAATGCTGCCCCCCTCCTAGGGCGAGGTTTCTCGCTCCACGCGGTCGACATGTTCCTGGCGGGAGCTTATGGGAGGGGATGCACTTCAAATCCTCCTCATCGCGTGAAGCTCCCATGGTGGAAGGTAACAAGGATGCTCATGTTGGTTTCATTTGTGGATCGATTCCTTCAATTCAATCTTCATCTAGAATCACTAGTTGGCGAATCACCTTTGCTCAGAAGTATAGAGGAAATTCGAACTATTTTCATGATGGGATCCTGGTTATTATACATGATTGGAGGAGGATTTTGTTGTTGAATGAGTTAGAATTGGTGATAGATTCACGTTTCCTGCGCGAGGGGGAGATGATTCAAGTTGGAGCACTATTCGAATTCCCTAATTTTTCAGCAAGAATTTCGGTGACCCCTCTCTCGCCGGTGTCTCTGTTTCCTGATGACAGGATGATGCATCATGTCGTTGTTGCTGGTTCAGATGTTGCTAGGCGACCAAACACGGGAGTGAGGGGTATTCCCGTCATTACATCGGGGTCCCTTCCGGCTAGGGGGGTCACTCGATTAAATACCGCTTTCGGTCCTGCTCAGGCGCATTTCCCCCCCCCCTCTTCTCTCACCTCTGGTACAAAGTTAGGGTTAGCCAAAACGAGACAGATCAAATCCCTGAGAGCTCGTGGAAAAAAGGGAAAGTGATGGGAGATCCTAGATCCTTTGATCAAGTGGTTTCTTCTTCCCCTCCTCGTGTTCAACCCGCGGGTATCATGGGGGATCGTGGTCATGGTCGCTGTGGTGGATCTGACCATGGTGGCGGTGCGGGGAGTTACCCTAACTCCAACCGACCGCCACAAAAAAAGAATATGGTGTGGCAAAGAGATTTCGTTGAGGCGGTGGGAAAATTTCTGGCAGTAATGGCTCTGATTCTAATGCTCGCTGGCAGCAGCGTCGAGGGATAGATCAGGTGGGGGAGGAAATAACTACCAGGATGTGGATGAGGAGGAAGAAAATGGCATGGTGGATGACATTGTGGAGGATATGATTATTCCAAACAATTTCAATATGCAGCCACCTGGTGCTTGGTAGAGTGGAAACCTTTTTCTTCCATGTGCCTGATGAGCAAAATCTGACTGAAAGATTCTCAAAGCAAGGAATGGAGCTGAGGGAAAAATACTTTGCTTGTCACTTTGAGCCAAGCTATGCACAAGCAAGCTCCAAAATTATCCAAATCCCAGCTCCCTCTTGCTTGCTCCTAGAAAGCAACACTAAAAATGCTTCATCAGAGTTCACTGCTATAGAGGAACAGTCAACTCCCTGAAGGAAGAGAAGGGATAGCAGGTTGCCTCTAGTTGAGTCTAAGGTGGGTGAAAAGGAAGTGGAAAGGAAGTTGGTAAAGAGGAGCAGGGTGATGTCTACGGGAGCTTCTATTCTTGTAGACAGTGTTGGGCCTCCAAGAGCAGAGGTTTGTAGAACAGCAGCAACTTTCCCTTAAGTGGATCACCCAAGGTTTATCGATCTCAGGGAGGAAGAGGTCAAAGATATCCCTGTCATGCAACCCTGCAACCACAAAGCAAGAAGTCTCTTGTGTCCCCAACACACCTAATAGGTGCACTAGTTCGGCGAAGAGATAGTGAAATACGGGTGGTATGAATGAATATGAGCGAGTAGTAACGGCGCCGGAAAATAGCTTGCTGGCGTGTGGTTGATGGTGGTAATATGGTAGCGATAGTAACGCAATAAAACGAGTAAACAAGCGATGATAGCGGTATTTAGGAACAAGGCCTAGGGAATAGACTTTCACTAGTGGACACTCTCAACTTTGATCACATAACAGAATAGATAAATGCATACTCTACACTCTTGTTGGATGATGAACACATTGCGTAGGATTACACGAACCCTCAATGCCGGAGTTAACAAGTTCCACAATTCAATGTTCATATTTAAATAACCTTAGAGTGCATGAAAGATCAACACGACTAAACCAAGTACTAACACAAGCATGCACACTTGTCACCTTCACACTATGTAGGAGGAATAGATCACATCAATACCATCATAGCAATAGTTAACTTCACAATCTACAAGAGATCATGATCATAGCATACGCCAAGTACTAACACGGATGCACACACTTGTCACCATTACACCGTGCGGGAGGAATAAAACTACTTTAATAACATCACTAGAGTAGCACATAGATAAATTTTGATACAAAACACATTGCAATCATAAAGAGATATAAATAAGCACTTCACTACGCCATTCATAACAGTGAATAAGTATTCACGTGAAATATAGCCTAAGAGACCCACACGGTGCACACACTGTCACCTTTACACACGTGGGACAAGGAGTCTCCGGAGATCACATAAGTAAAATTCACTTGACTAGCATAACGACATCTAGATTACAAGCATCATCATATGAATCTCAATCATGTAAGGCAGCTCATGAGATTATTGTATTGAAGTACATAGGAGAGAGATGAACCACATAGCTACCGGTACAGCCCCGAGCCTCGATGGAGAACTACTCCCTCCTCATGGGAGACAGCAGCGTTGATGAAGATGGCGGTGGTGTCGATGGAGGAGCCTTCCGGGGGCACTTCCCCGCCCCGGCAGCGTGCCGGAATAGAGACTCCTGTCCCCCAGATCTTGGCTTCGCGATGGCGGCGGCTCTGGAAGGTTTCTCGTACCGTGGCTTTTTCGTCTCGTGGTTTTAGGTCGAGGGGCTTCTTATAGGCGAAGAGGCGGCGTCGGAGGGTCAACGAGGTGGCGACACCATAGGGGGGCGCGGGCCACCCCCGGCCGCGCCGGCCTATGGTCCGGTGGGCCTGTGCCCCTCTCTCGGCGGTTCTCGTGTGTTCTGGATGCTTTCGGGCAAAATAGGAACCTGGGCGTTGATTTCGTCCAATTCCGAGAATATTTCGTTACTAGGATTTCTGAAACCAAAACCAGCAGAAAACAGGAACTGGCACTTCGGCATCTTGTTAATAGGTTAGTTCTAGAAAACGCATAAATATGACATAAAATGTGCATATAACATGTAGATATCATCAATAATGTGGCATGAAACATAAGAAATTATCGATACGTCGGAGACGTATCAGCATCCCCAAGCTTAGTTCTGCTCGTCCCGAGCAGGTAAACGATAACAAAGATAATTTCTGGAGTGACATGCCATCATAAACTTGATCATATTGTAAACATATGTAATGAATGCAGCGATCAAAACAATGGTAATGACATGAGTAAACAACTGAATCATAAAGCAATGACTTTTCATGAATAGTACTTCAAGACAAGCATCAATAAGTCTTGCATAAGAGTTAACTCATAAAGCAATAAATCAAAGTAAAGGTATTGAAACAACACAAAGGAAGATTAAGTTTCAGCGGTTGCTTTCAACTTGTAACATGTATATCTCATGGATAATTGTCAACATAGAGTAATATAATAAGTGCAATATGCAAGTATGTAGGAATCAATGCACAGTTCACACAAGTGTTTGCTTCTTGAGGTGGAGAGAAATAGGTGAACTGACTCAACATAAAAGTAAAAGAAAGGTCCTTGAAAGAGGAAAGCATCGATTGCTATATTTGTGCTAGAGCTTTTACTTTGAAAACAAGAAACAATTTTGTCAACGGTAGTAATAAAGCACATGTATTATGTAAATTATATCTTACAAGTTGCAAGCCTCATGCATAGTATACTAATAGTGCCCGCACCTTGTCCTAATTAGCTTGGACTACCGGATCATCGCAATACACATGTTTTAACCAAGTGTCACAAAGGGTACCTCCATGCCGCCTGTACAAAGGTCTAAGGAGAAAGCTCACATTTTGGATTTCTCGCTTTTGATTATTCTCAACTTAGACATCCATACCGGGACAACATGGACAACAGATAATGGACTCCTCTTTAATGCATAAGCATGTATCAACAATTAGTGTTCTCATATGAGATTGAGGATATGTGTCCAAAACTGAAACTTTCACCATGATTCATGGCTTTAGTTAGCGGCCCAATGTTCTTCTCTAACAATATGCATGCTCTAACCATTAAAGTGGTAGATCTCCCTTACTTCAGACAAGACGGACATGCATAGCAACTGTTGACGTCAGAAACCCACTGGCGGGCAGAGACGGGCAACACCGTAGAGCCGGGAACAACTAGGGCTGCGGCTGGCCCTAGTCCCTCTGAGCGACGGCCCGCAAAGCCTCCTGGTCGCACGCACCGATGTTTATCACAAGGGCGTGCCACCTGACCTATACCTGGTCGGGAAGGTGTGGATGATGCCTCGCTTAGTTTCCTGCAGGGCACACACGTAAACGTTAAATACGAGCCTCGATCGGCTCTCGGGTTTTCTCCGTGAATCGGCTCAAAGAGCCGATCCACCCATGATTCGGACGGGGTGTCCGAATATATGGTGGTCCCGCTTGATCCGGGTAAAGCCGATGAGATCTACGACGATTTAGGGTTTTCACCGCATAATCGGATCATCCTACTCGAGGTTCGGGCCTCGCGCTCGCGCACGGTGACCGTAAGCCGATCCTAGACGAGGCCTAAAAACCAACACGAGGTTGATCCCCGGAACATCCGTTCTAGGACTAGCAAACGCCACCCTACACGCCGCCGGATCCTCCGCCCCCTTGTAAGGCCTAACTATTGCGGATATTAAACTAATCCTTGTAGAACAAGGAGCAATCGTAACGGATCAGATCTACCAAACTATGATCAAGCGGGTGCCGCCCCTACGCCTAAGATAGGCGTAAGGGCGGCTAGACATGCAAGGGTTGCACTACGAAAGCATGTAACATGAAGAACAATGCTAACCCTAACATGCCTAAGATAACTACGTTGCTCGCCATCAAAAAGGCTTCAGTACGAGCAACGCATGAACAACGTGGGCATGCTTGTGCTGCCTAGATCGCAAGATGCGATCTAGGCAGCATGATGCTTACCGGTAGAAACCCTCGAGACGAAGGAGTTGGCGATGCGCCGAGATTTGTTTGTGGTTGAACGTTGGTTGTTGTCTATTCCATAAACCCTAGATACATATTTATAGTCCAGCGGACTTTCTAATGTGGGCGTGCACTAAACCGTGCACGAGTAAGATTCTATCTCTAAACTAAGATGCGATCTAATATGTTACAGATACACGGGCAATTAAGCCCAACTTGGTATAAAAGGCCGATTCACGTATTCCTTCTATATATATATTCTTCAAGTCCATCTTGATCGTGGCCCACCTCTGACTTGGTCAAATTCTGGTGATAACACATGCCCCCCTGGTTTTGGAAATGACATTTCCAAAATCATTATGCCTTTCTTTCATCGGGTCATGTCGTGGCAGAACCGTCGCAGTATCCGTTACCATGATGACTTGCCTTCTCAACTTCTCCGCGTGACTTGGCAGTCTTTTCTCTTTCTTTCAAGCACCACTTCCTCGGAAACTGCTGTGGCATTGAATTTCCACTATATCCCCTTCCATTTAACCGCTATGAGCAGTTCTGCTCTGCATCCCCCTCGCATTAGCAGTCCGAAAGCCCTCCTGCGCCACCATGTCTTCTTCCTCCTCTGCTTCATCGGATCCTTCCAGCCAGTCCTCCACGTCCCGTGAGCCGACGCCGGAGTACAACCCGGCGGAGGTCCATGCGGCCAACACCCGTCGCGCCATTGCGGCCCGGGAGGAGTCAGACCATGACTTCTCCATCCGGTCCGAGGATGACCAGTCCTCGACGGACGGGGAGAGCGACCTCCGGTTCCTCGCCGACGGGGAATCGGAGGAGGAGAGCGATGACGATCGCTTCTCTCGGATGACTTCTCCTCCTCCGAGGGGGTGGAGGAGGAGGAAGAGGAGGAGGAGGACGACGACGACGCCCCTCCGACGAGCCGCCGGCCAAGCGGTTCTCGCCCCCGGCCGGGCAACCTTAGCGACTTCGACAGCGATGAGGACGACGCTGACGAAGAAGACGAGGACAACGAGGGCCCGGTCGGCGGCCATTGGAGCGATGACGAGCCCACCGGGAGCAGCGCCGACAGCGGCGACGACGGCGACGGATGGGCAGTGACGGCCCGTAGATAGGACCTCTAGCATAGGGCCAGTAGTAGTAGATGGGGCAATGTATCCCCTAGTATTTCCTTCTGAGAGCAATCAGCTCTTTGATGTAAGAAATCCCGCCTATTAATGAAGAACTTTTCCCCAATTTGATTTTGCTGATTTCCTTTGAGCTTAATTTAGCCGATTCTCCCTCATACTGACCCTGCCGATTCGTCCCCTTTGCCAATGCGTAATGAGCCGATAGCAACGCATCGGTCCTTCGACATTCACCCTTCCATTCTTCAACTGATGATTCTCTTTCCGGTAGATATCGTGGGACTTCCAAGAGAGCCCTTAAATTTCTCCCACCAGTTTCAGAGATCCTCCTTAGCGAGCGCTCATCGTTTTGTGAAGAAGGTTGCAACGGAGATCAGCCGATGGTACCCCAATTGGTTCCTCAATAGAGCATCTACCAGGCCTGTTGCCCCCCGAGTCTCAGCCAAGGCAAAACAGAGACAAGGATACGCAAATTAGCTGCATGGACCTGGGCTTGATCGTGTGCGGGGAAGTTCCTTATGCAGAGCCAGCCGATTTGCACATAAATCGGCTTCTTTCCTTTGGTGGATCTAAGGCGCTCCATCCTTGACCTGATCTGCACGTCCAGGCTGCTCTTGGCCTTGTCCTTTGAAGAGAGGATCCGAGCTCTTATTCCTCTTGAGTCGATGGCCACGCATCGGCTTCCATATCCTTAAGTCGATGCCTGCTGCATCGGCTGTGCTCGAAAATTTTCGAATTTTCAGATTTTTAGGCCGACTGATGCATCGGCCCCCATATTCCAATACCCATCACCAAAAGATGAGATGCTTTCATTACATATCCTCGTGTTCTATCTACCTGGGTGCCCCCCCGAGCCGATTCTGTCAAGAGAATTGATGGTATCGGCTCTGTTGGGTAACATGTTGAACCCAGGCAGAATGGTGGGTGAGGATAATTTTGGCCGATTGCTGGAATCGGCCTCCACGTTGCTTGCTCGGTGAAGGTTTCGTAAGTTCCCTTCATAAATTTTTGGGGCCGATCACAAGGATCAGCCTCGCCATGTTTGCTCCTTGACGTGCTCTTGCTACTCGTTCAGGCCGGTAGACAGAACCAGCCCAATCTCTGATTTTATCATGTTGGTGCGCTTGCTGTCGTCCACCCTGGACGTATCGTATAACCGTGGAGCACTGAGCTTCGCCGGAAGAACGAGTACCATGTTTGTGCCAGCCGATGTTTCATCATCGGCTTTCCTTTGCTTGGGGCGCCACTCCATCTTCCGTGGACGACCCTCTTCATCCAGGGTCCGCCGAACCTTTGCCGCCGGATCAGGCCTTGCTTTCCTCAATGTATGCAAGTATAACCTCTCGGCTTCTTCCGGGCCGCGCAATCTTTGAACCCTGCGTTTTTGGGAACGGCCGAGTCCATCGGGGCACCACCTTGGCCGGTGGTACCTGTCTTCTTCTTCTCCCTCGTCTTCCGAATCTTCGAGATCTTCCAACCGAGGGGACTCAGCTCGTTTGCTCGTGGCGGGAGAGGTCCTAAGCGCTCGAACACGGACACATTGGCTGCCTCCTTCTTCTTCCGGTTGCATTCGGGCAAGTGCCGATTGTTGGCAATCGGCTCATTCCTCGAATCCCAGCAGTTGCTCGAAGAAAGGACAATCCCAGTGCTCGTCCTCGTCGTCTTGCTCCCTTGCCTTTCCCTTGGCACAACGCTCGTGCTCCTCCTCATCGCGATTCTGCCGACGGTGTCTTCCGGCTTCTCCGGCCGGACGAACTCTTTCATCATCATCGCCTGGACCGTCGGCGTTGGTCGTACCGACCCACATACTTGTTGAGGAGGTGATCGGAGAGAGGTCGCCGATATCTTATGTTCTTCACTTCTCCCTCTGTGACGTAGCGCTTGCCGTCTTGGCGGAGCCGATCGCGTGGAGCGGCTTCCTCCGTATCTTTGCTATGAGAGCAGCTGCCCTCATCTCCATCCTTGCCAGCGTGGTGTCCAAGATCTACCATGTTGATATTGCACAGGAAACCCGGCTGGCACCCTGCATGACAAGCATATTCCACCATGTTTACGGCGGGGAAGGGCTGGGTATCGACCTTCATGGCGTACTGGTTGAAAATTAGACGCCCGTTCTCTATCGCCGCTTGGATGTGCTGACGCCACACCCTGCAGTCGTTGGTGGCATGGGAGAGCGAGTTATGCCATTTGCGGTATGGCTTTCCATTCAGCTCTTGCGCCGTGGGGAACTTGAGACCTTCAGGTATCTTCAATCGCTTTTCCTTGAGTAGGAGGTCGAAGATTTGCTCGGTCTTGGTCACGTCAAAATCAAATCCCCGGGCGGGCCCGGTGGTTTTACCCATTTGCGGGACACGGGGTTCCTCCCCGAGTCCACTCGGCCATCGCTACTTCTTGGTCTCCCGCGGGAACTTCGTCTTCCTCTCGCATCGATCGGGGCTACCGCACGCTTGAACTTGTCTTGGTACAGGTCCGGGTGGCGCTGTTCATATGCTGAAAGTTTCGAACCACGTGCGCCGCCGAGGGATAATCCGCTTGGGAGGCCATGTCCTTGAGCTGTGTTGCAAGGCCTGCTACCGCCAACTCGACTCGCTTCCTTCTCGGTTATACGAACCGAATAGCATCGGTTCCTAAGATTCCTGAAGCGGCTGGATGTATTCTGTCACGGTTCTCCGCGCTTCGACGTAGCTGTGCTAGATCGGCAATGCTAGACTCGGAAGCTTCCGAATGATACTGCTCATGGAACCGCTCTTCCAATCGCTTCCAAGTTTGGATGGAGTTCGGTGGTAGTGATGTGTACCACCCGAAAGCCGATCCCGTGAGGGACTCGTGAGAAGAACCTCACGCGCAACTCATCCGACGCCGAGATCGTGCCCAGCCTGTGCCAAATATCGGCTCACATGCTCGATGGAGCTGGACCCATCCGACCCACCGAACTTTGTGAAGTCCGGGAGCCGATAATTGGGTGGCAGCGGGATCAGTTCGTAGCTGTTGGGGTACGGCTTGGTGTAGCCGAACGCTTTCCTTTTCGGCATCATACCGAACCGATCTTTCGAATTGTACAAATCTGATCCGCCGTGATGGCTGAAGGTGTCGAACCCCGAAGATTCGCCGGGGTGGCATACTTAACCAGCCATGCTTGCTTTTCCGGTTCTAAGCCAACTGCAGGAGCTGGGCTTTGGAGGTTCGCCGGGGTGGCGTACTTAGCCAGTCACGATTGCTTCTCAGGATCGGCTCCTGACGTTCCTCCTGCCGTTCCAGAGGCCGCTGATATTGCAGCCTGGTTCGAGAGTGCCCAGGTGTTGCAATCCGGTACGTATGCGCACGTGTATCCGTGCGGGATCTCCTTAGGCGGCTCAGGTAGGAATTGGTAGTCCCTAGGATCACCACCATCCTTGTAGACGACGTATGCCGATGAGTTCGGCAGTTCCGGTGCTGCCCATGCGAACGGCTGGGGCCGGAGCGGCATCTCTCCTTTGAAAGTCCCCGGAGCCGGTCCCGACGGGAGTACCGGTGACTCATGATTTCCTCGGACGACGCGCGGAGCGACACGCTCCAAGGTGTTCACCAGGCTCTCGAGTGGCGGTGCGGCGAATGAGCCACCATGTAGTTGATCTCCTGCCGCAGCCGACCGGTGCGTTCTTCTGACGGAGCGGACAGGTCCACTCCATCGAGCGCGCCTTCGGGTGTGAAACCCTTCCACCTGACGCCATGGGTGCGGGTTCGGTGGAAGGAGCCGATGAGTTCGGCTTCGAGGGTTGCCTTGATCTCGTCATGCTTCTTCTTGAGCTCATCAGGCAGATCCGCGTATGTGACCGGAGTGTCTTCCGCCATCTTGGATGTAGATGGCGATGTCGTGGATGTCGTTGACTGTCCCACCGGGCGTGCCAGAATGTGTTGACGTCAGAAACCCACTGGCGGGCAGAGACGGGCAACACCGTAGAGCCGGGAACAACTAGGGCTGCGGCTGGCCCTAGTCCCTCCGAGCGACGGCCCGCAAAGCCTCCCGGTCGCACGCACCGATGTTTATCACAAGGGCGTGCCACCCGACCTATACCCGGTCGGGAAGGTGTGGATGATGCCTCGCTTAGTTTCTCGCAGGGCACACACGTAAACGTTAAATACGAGCCTCGATCGGCTCTCGGGTTTTCTCGTGAATCGGCTCAAAGAGCCGATCCACCCATGATTCGGACGGGGTGTCCGAATATATGGTGGTCCTGCTTGATCAAGGTAAAGCCGATGAGATCTACGACGATTTAGGGTTTTCACCGCATAATCGGATCATCCTACTCGGGTTCGGGCCTCGCGCTCGCGCACGGTGACCGTAAGCCGATCCTAGACGCAGGGCCTAAAAACCAACACGAGGTTGATCCCCGGAACATCCGTTCTAGGACTAGCAAACGCCACCCTACACGCCGCTGGATCCTCCGCCCCTTGTAAGGCCTAACTATTGCGGATATTAAACTAATCCTTGTAGAACAAGGAGCAATCGTAACGGATCAGATCTACCAAACTATGATCAAGCGGGGTGCCGCCCCTACGCCTAAGATAGGCGTAAGGGCGGCTAGACATGCAAGGGTTGCACTACGAAAGCATGTAACATGAAGAACAATGCTAACCCTAACATGCCTAAGATAACTACGTTGCTCGCCATCAAAAAGGCTTCAGTACGAGCAACGCATGAACAACGTGGGCAGGCTTGTCTTGCCTAGATCGCAAGATGCGATCTAGGCAGCATGATGCTTACCGGTAGAAACCCTCGAGACGAAGGAGTTGGCGATGCGCCGAGATTTATTTGTGGTTGAACGTTGGTTGTTGTCTATTCCATAAACCCTAGATACATATTTATAGTCCAGCGGACTTTCTAATGTGGGCGTGCACTAAACCGTGCACGAGTAAGATTCTATCTCTAAACTAAGATGCGATCTAATATGTTACAGATACACGGGCAATTAAGCCCAACTTGGTATAAAAGGCCGATTCACGTATTCCTTCTATATATATATTCTTCAAGTCCATCTTGATCGCGGCCCACCTCTGACTTGGTCAAATTCTGGTGATAACAGCAACTCACATGATATTCAACCAAAAAATAGTTGATGGCGTCCCCAGAAGCATGGTTATCGCACAACAAGCAACTTAATAAGAGATAAAGTGCATAAGTACATATTCAATACCACAATAGTTTTTAAGCTATTTGTCCCATGAGCTATATATTGCAAAGGTGAATGATGGAATTTTAAAGGTAGCACTCAAGCAATTTACTTTGGAATGGCGGATAAATACCATGTAGTAGGTAGGTATGGTGGACACAAATGGCATAGTGGTTGGCACAAGTATTTTGGATGCATGAGAAGTATTCCCTCTCGATACAAGGTTTAGGCTAGCAAGGTTATTGAAACAAACACAAGGATGAACGGTGCAGCAAAACTCACATAAAATACATATTGTAAACATTATAAAACTCTACACCGTCTTCCTTGTTGTTCAAAACTCAATACTAGATATTATCTAGACTCTAGAGAAACCAAATATGCAAACCAAATTAGCAAGCTCTAAGTGTTTCTTAATTAATGGGTGCAAAGTATATGATGCAAGAGCTTAAACATGAGCACAACAATTGCCAAGTATCAAATTATCCAAGACATTTTAGAATCACTACATGTAGTATTTTCCAATTCCAACCACATAACAATTTAACGAAGAAGAAACTTCGCCATGAATACTATGAGTAGAGCCTAAGGACATACTTGTCCATATGCTACAGAGGAGCGTGTCTCTCTCCCACAAAGTGAATGCTAGGATCCATTTTATTCAAACAAAACAAAAACAAAAACAAACCGACGCTCCAAGCAAAGTGCATAAGATGTGACGGAATAAAAATATAGTTTCAGGGGAGGAACCTGATAATGTTGTCGATGAAGAAGGGGATGCCTTGGGCATCCCCAAGCTTAGACGCTTGAGTCTTCTTAGAATATGCAGGGGTGAACCACCGGGGCATCCCCAAGCTTAGAGCTTTCACTCTCCTTGATCATATTGTATCATACTCCTCTCTTGATCCTTGAAAACTTCCTCCACACCAAACTCGAAACAACTCATTAGAGGGTTAGTGCATAATAAAAATTCACATGTTCAGAGGTGACACAATCATTCTTAACACTTCGGACATTGCATAAAGTTACTTGGACATTAATGGATCAAAGAAATTCATCCAACATAGCAAAAGAGGCAATGCAAAATAAAAGGCAGAATCTGTCAAAACAGAACAGTCCGTAAAGATGGATTTTATTAGGCCACCAGACTTGCTCAAATAAAAATGCCCAAATTGAATTAAAGTTGCATACATATCTGAGGATCACGCACGTAAATTGGCTTAATTTTCTGAGCTACCTACAGGGAGGCAGGTCGAAATTCGTGACAGCAAAGAAATCTGAAACTGCGCAGTAATCCAAATCTAGTATCAACCTTTCTATCAACGACTTTACTTGGCACAACAAAACACAAAACTAAGATAAGGCGAGGTTGCTACAGTAGTAAACAACTTACAAGACACAAATATAAAACAAAGTACTGTAGCAAAATAACACATGGGTTATCTCCCAAGAAGTTCTTTCTTTATAGCCGTTAAGATGGGCTCAGCAGTT
The DNA here is from genome assembly GCF_022539505.1 of Lolium rigidum. NCBI lineage: Eukaryota > Viridiplantae > Streptophyta > Magnoliopsida > Poales > Poaceae > Lolium > Lolium rigidum. The sequence goes on along the minus strand of NC_061509.1, from coordinate 165,885,548 downwards.
TTAATGATGCACTTGCAAGAAATAGTATTCGAAGCAAAAGAGAGCATCAAGAAGCAAATTCAAAACACATTTAAGTCTAACATGCTTCCTATGCATAGGAATCTTGTAAATAAACAAGTTCATGAAGAGCAAAGTAACAAGCATAGGAAGATAAAACAAGTGTAGCTTCAAAAATTTCAGCACATAGAGAGGCATTTTAGTAACATGAAAATTTCTACAACCATATTTTCCTCTCTCATAATAACTTTCAGTAGCATCATGAGCAAACTCAACAATATAACTATCACATAAAGCATTCTTATCATGAGTCTCATGCATAAAATTATTACTCTCCACATAGGCATAATCAATTTTATTAGTAATAGTGGGAGCAAATTCAACAAAGTAGCTATCATTATTATTCTCATCAAGTGTAGGAGGCATAGTATAATCACAACAAAATTTACTCTCCATAGTAGGTGGCACCAAAAGACCACTATCATTATAATCATCATAAATAGGAGGCAAAGTATCATCAAAGAAAATTTTCTCCTCAATGCTTGGGGGACTAAAAAGATCATGCTCATCAAAACCAGCTTCCCCAAGCTTAGAATTTTCCATATCATTAGAAACAATGGTATTCAAAGTATTCATGCTAATATGTTCCATGGGTTCTTTAATTTTCGGATCAAACCATCCATGTCTTAAATCAGGAAATAGAATAAGAAGCTCATTGTTCTCCATTATGCCTAACTAGTGTAAACAAGAAACAAAAAGATGCAATTGCAGGATCTAAAGGAAATAGCTTCGAGTACTTACAACGGCGAAAATAGCTTAGTAGCCGAGATCCGGAGTGTGAGTACCTTTTACCTTTCCTCCCCGGCAACGGCGCCGGAAAATAGCTTGATGTCTACGGGAGCTTCTATTCTTGTAGACAGTGTTGGGCCTCCAAGAGCGAGAGGTTTGTAGAACAGCGAGCAACTTTCCCTTAAGTGGATCACCCAAGGTTTATCGATCTCAGGGAGGAAGAGGTCAAAGATATCCCTCTCATGCAACCTTGCAACCACAAAGCAAGAAGTCTCTTGTGTCCCCAACACACCTAATAGGTGCACTAGTTCGGCGAAGAGATAGTGAAATACAGGTGGTATGAATGAATATGAGCAAGTAGTAACGACGCCGTGAAAATAGCTTGCTGGCGTGTGGTTGATGGTGGTAATATGGTAGCGATAGTAACGCGAGTAAACAAGCAGCGATAGCAGATATTTAGGAACAAGGCCTAGGGAATAGACTTTCACTAGTGGACACTCTCAACTTTGATCACATAACAGAATAGATAAATGCATACTCTACACTCTTGTTGGATGATGAACACATTGCGTAGGATTACACGAACCCTCAATGCCGAGTTAACAAGCTCCACAATTCAATGTTCATATTTAAATAACCTTAGAGTGCATGAAAGATCAACACGACTAAACCAAGTACTAACACAAACATGCACACTCGTCACCTTCACACTATGTAGGAGGAATAGATCACATCAATACCATCATAGCAATAGTTAACTTCAGAATCTACAAGAGATCATGATCATAGCATACGCCAAGTACTAACACGGATGCACACACTCTGTCACCATTACACCATGCGGGAGGAATAAAACTACTTTAATAACATCACTAGAGTAGCACATAGATAAATTGTGATACAAAACACATTGCAATCATAAAGAGATATAAATAAGCACTTCACTACGCCATTCATAACGGTGAATAAGTAGTCCGTGAAATATAGCCTAAGAGACCCACACGGTGCACACACTCGTCACCTTTACACACGTGGGACAAGGAGTCTCCGGAGATCACATAAGTAAAATTCACTTGACTAGCATAACGACATCTAGATTACAAGCATCATCATATGAATCTCAATCATGTAAGGCAGCTCATGAGATTATTGTATTGAAGTACATAGGAGAGAGATGAACCACATAGCTACCGGTACAGCCCCGAGCCTCGATGGAGAACTACTCCCTCCTCATGGGAGACAGCAGCGTTGATGAAGATGGCGGTGGTGTCGATGGAGGAGCCTTCCGGGGGCACTTCCCCGCCCCGGCAGCGTGCCGGAACAGAGACTCCTGTCCCCCAGATCTTGGCTTCGCGATGGCGGCGGCTCTGGAAGGTTTCTCGTACCGTGGCTTTTCGTCTCGTGGTTTTAGGTCGAGGGGCTTCTTATAGGCGAAGAGGCGGCGTCGGAGGGTCAACGAGGTGGCGACACCATAGGGGGGCGCGGGCCACCCCCAGGCCGCGCCGGCCTATGGTCTGGTGGGCCTGTGCCCCCTCTCTGGCGGTTCTCGTGTGTTCTGGATGCTTCCGGGCAAAATAGGAACCTGGGCGTTGATTTCGTCCAATTCCGAGAATATTTCGTTACTAGGATTTACGAAACCAAAAACAGCGGAAAACGAGAACCGGCACTTCAAGCATCTTGTTAATAGGTTAGTTCCAGAAAACGCATAAATATGACATAAAATGTGCATATAACATGTAGATATCATCAATAATGTGGCATGGAACATAAGAAATTATCGATACGTCGGAGACGTATCACAGGGCAGCTGATGGAGCCAACAAAGCACCAGGTCCTTCTTCCTCTGCCCCTGTTGGAGCTGTTGTCAAGGAAAACATGAAGAATGGGAAAGGAAAATCAGGGGGAACTAAAGCAACTGACAAATAAAAGAGAGATGGAGCTGCTGGTGGGGCTGCTCCTGGGGCTAAGAAAAGGTCTGCAAAAATAAACAGTTTCCTTATGTATCACAAATCAAGAGCTTTTGGTGCTTGGATAGTTGGGAACTATCTCACTTTTGGTAGGAGTTGGAAAAGTTGTTGTAATGCTTATCTGCTTTTGTGGTTACCCTGTACTACAATTGACATATATACATGGGGCATATTCAGAAAAATGCACCTTTTATGATATATTGTGTACCTCATATTAATCTCACTTGCTTTGGTTGTGTGCTGGAACAATGGGTGTTTCTAGCTAGAAAATATTACCCCAATATTTGTTCCAATGAATAGAAACAGAAAAATGGAAAATTATGAGATGGAACTTGAGGGGTATTAATTCTGAAAAAATGGCTGGTTCTTTTAAATAAGATTGAAGAATCCGGTTGTGATATTATTTGCATATAAGAAACAAAGAGGGAAAATTTTGACATGGATTATCTGAGAAAGTTTTGCCCAAAGAAATTTGACAAATTTGAATTCCTTCCTTCAGTTGGTGCCTCAGGTGGAATTATTATTATATGGAATGGTTCTTTATTCACTGGAGAGTTTGCTTTTTCAAATGAGTTCTCTATATCTGTGAAGCTCACTTGTAATCTATCAAATGACTCTTGGATTTAACCAATATTTATGTACCTTGCCAGCCTGAGAGAAGAGCAAATTTTATTAATTGGTTTGCAAATATTGACGTGCCAGATGAAACTGACTGGATTATTATGGGAGATTTCAATTTCATTAGACAACCTTCTAATAGAAACAAACCACGTGGAGATGTAAATGATATGCTAATTTTTAATGAAGCATTTAGCAATTTGGGACTTATTGAATTGCCAATGAAAGGAAGAAAATTTACATGGAGTAATAAGCAACAAGATCTTCTTCTCGAAAAATTGGATTGGTTTTTTACCTCAGCATCCTGGACAAGTTCATTTCCTTCAACATTTGTTCACTCCATGATAAATCCAACATCAGATCATGTCCCTTGTGTAGTTACAATTGGTTCAAAGATTCCCAGAGCAAATATTTCCAGATTTGAGACCTATTGGTTGCAACACAATCAATTCAAGGAAATTGTTCAAAATGCCTAAAATATACCTATTGGATTTATAGGTAGTGCTAAAATGATTAATGCTAGATTCAAGAAATTGAGGAGAGCTCTGAAGTTGTGGGCAAAGAATCTCCCTTGCTTGAAAGATCTCATTGCCAAAGTAAATTCAGTGATTTATTTGCTTGACAAGTTAGAAGAATTCAGAACCTTATCTTTGGAAGAATGGAATCTTAGAGATATTCTAAAATATCATGTCATCACTCTCCTACAAAACCAAAAAGCCTACTGGAAGCAAAGAGGGAAAATAAATTGAGTAAAGTTGGGTGATGCAAATACAAAATTCTTCCACACAAGAGCCACTATCAGTTACAGAAAAAACTACATTTCTTCCCTAAAAAATGAAGCAAACATGGATATTGCAGATCATGCTGGTAAGGCTGAAATTCTTTGGAATGCTATCAAGAGAGAATGGGAAAATCAGATAATCCAAAGATGGACTTTAATTTGCAAGATATCTATGACAACACCATGGACACCGGAATGAGAGACGAATTGGAAATTCCTTTTTCTGATGCTGAGATTGAGGATGTGATTAAAGGCTTTCCAAATGATAAATCTCCAGGGCCATATGGATTTAATAATTAATTTATCAAGAATTGTTGGAGCATTATTGGGACATACATTAAAAAAGTAGTCAAGGATTTCTATAAAGGGAACATTTCTTTGGAAAGTATCAATTCTTCCTTCATCACTTTGATTTCGAAAATTTACACTCCTTTGTTTCCTGGGGATTTTAGACCGATTTCTCTCCTCAATAGTGTGCTCAAAATTGTGACAAAACTTCTGGCCAATGGACTACAAAAATCATCCTTAAATTCGTACATAAAAACCAATATGGCTTTCTAAAAAAGAGATCTATTTAGGAATGTATAAGCTGGGCTTTTGATTATGTTTATCTGTGTCACAAATCAAATGAGGAAATTCTTGTACTGAAACTAGATTTTGAAAAGGCTTTTGATAGAATTGAACACATGTCCATCCTGGACATTCTGAGAGAAAAAGGTTTTGGTGAGAAATGGATCAATTGGATTAATATTATTCTCACAAGTGGCACTTCTTCTATTCTTATTAATGGAGTTCCTGGAAAAAAAGTTTTATTGCAGAAGATGGGTTATGCAAGGAGATCCTCTTTCCCCTCTGCTCTTTGTCTTGGCTGCAGATTTGTTGCAATCAATTTTAAACAAAGCAATGGCACACGATTTGATTATGAAGCCAATTCCTTGTAAATGCCCTGACTTCCATATAATCCAATATGCTGATGACACATTAGTTATCTTGAAAGTAGAGGTATATCTCACCTCATGTGTCTTAAAGCATTGTTACACACTTTTGCTGAATCAACAGGTCTAAGAGTGAATTATCATAAGTCTAATATGATTCCAATAAACATGGAAAATGAGAGACTGCTACATTTTACTACCACTCTGAACCGCATAAGAGGAAGCTTTCCATTCACTTACCTTGGACTTCCTCTCCAAACCTTCTATGGAATGTTTTCTTCCCATGATTCAGAGAGTTCAAACAAGGCTGGGTGGAATTGCTGATTTCCTTAATTATGGTGGAAAGTTACAATTGATCAAGTCTGTTCTTTCCTCCCTAGTCCCTACCAATTTTCTTTATGTGCTGCTTTGATGTACCCATTACTGTAAAGGAGCAAGTGATCAAATATATGAGGCATTGTCTTTGGAGAAGGAAAAATGGGGATGTGCAAGCAAAAGGAACAGCTCTCATTTCTTGGAAAAAGATTGCAAGAACAAAAAAACAAGGTGGATTAGGGGTACTAAATCTTGAAACCCAGAATAAAGCTCTTCTTTTGAAAAACCTGGACAAATTCTATAACAACCATGCCATTCCTTGGGTCAAACTTGTCAAACGAGCTTATTATGACAATGGAACTTTACCTGGTACTTGTGTGGAGGGTTCATTTTGGTGGAGAGATCATCTGAAACTTATTCATATATACAAAGGTATGGCCAAATGCAGCTTGGGAGATGGAAATCAAGTTTGTTTTGGATTGATAATTGGGAAGACAACTGTTTGCAACACAAATTTCCCCATTTGATCACCTACGCAAGAAATCATCTCATGACTGTTAAAGAAGTACTTCGCACTGAATACATAGAGGACCTCTTTCACCTGCCTCTATCCCAACATGCATTTGTAGAATTTCAGCAGATGTAAATTATTTGTCAAAATGAAAGAGAAAAGATACAAGAGGGAAATTCTGATATGTCGAGTTATATTTGGGGATACAATAATTTTCTGCAAATAATGCCTATAATACCATGATTGGGTACTAAGTTGTACAACCACACTTTACCTGGTTGTGGAATACATCATGCCAGCCAAAGCACAAATTCTTCTTGTGGCTACTTCTTCATGATAGACTTAATACAAGGAATCTGCTGAGAAGGGAAAATATGCAATTACCTTCCTATGACAGTGTGTTTAATCAATGTACTCAGCATGAAGAAACCCTGATTCACCTATTCTGGAATTTCTCTTTTGCACAATAATGCTAGAATTTTATATGCCCTCAAAGAAGAAGAGATGGATCAATTTTTCAAGTTATCTCTGACATGAAGACAAAACTGAAGTTGCCCTTTGTAATGGAAATAATTATTTTGGCGGCCTGGGGAATTTGGATATCAAGAAATAACAAGGTTTTCAATAATCAGCCACCAAGTTTAACAAGTTGGAAAATTGTTTTCCTTCAGGAGGCAAAATTACTCTCCTACAGAATGAAGAAAAAGCATGCAGATTCTTTCAAAGAATTGGTTGCAATCTCAAACTTAGTTGTTCTATGGCTGTTTTTTTTTTGCTTTCTTTGTTTATTTGTTCCAGAAGAGATTCGCTCTCTTCTTTGTAAATAACTTTTATTACAATAATATAAAATTGCATTGGGTTTTTCCACTGTTTCACCCTCAAAAAAAGCAGGGAGGGGGCACTTAGGGGCTTCCGCAGAGTGGAACCCTGGGATCTCCAAAAAAATAACAAGAACCCTACATGTATCAATTGCAACGGTGGTGATCATGTCCTTGCAAGATGCCATACTATTCGATGTGATAAGTGCAAGAAATGGGACATATGAGACAGATTTGTCAAGCTATTCTTCCCAGGAATGTGTGGCACCGGCCTATGTGTGGTTTTCAGTCTCCTGGTTTGGGCTTTTTCTATATCCTTGATGCTGATGCTGCAAGTGCTCAACCTATTGTAGAGCTACAAGCATTGTGATTATTTACCTGGAAGGCAATCCCTCTACCAAAGATCTTGAACATGAATTTACTGGTTATCTAGGGTCTGGTTGGAGGTGTATTGCAAGGCCTCTTAACAAAAACCAGTATGCTATGAGCTTGCTCAACTATCAAGAAGTTCAAAAGGCTTTTTTTATAAGAAGATGGGAATGAGGACTTGTCAAGCTGTCATTAACCTATCCACCCGGTCTGCTGCTGTTGAGCGAGTGGAATGTTAAATAAGGCCTCGGTCAGAGTCAGAAACATCCCTGGAGATAAAAGGTGTGATGAGAATGTTGCCTATGTGGGATCCTTGGTTGGGGTTACCCTTGAGGTGGACCAAGCTAATCTACACATGCCTGATTACTGCAGAATTCTGCTAGGTTGCAGGGGTATTGACAAACTTCCTGAGGAGGCTAAGGGTGTGGATGTGGACTTTTTCTATTATTTCTTCTTTGAAGTTAAATATGTGGTGGTGAATAGTGAACAAGACTTGATTTCCTCTGGCTTGAATGTGTCATGTACTGCTTCCCATTCTACTCCATCCCCTAAAATTCTTATGTTTAATAATGATGCTCCCTCTGAATCCTCTGAAGGTCAAACTGAACCAAGTCGGGTCCAAAGTCATGGGAAACAACACTGTACTAGTCTGGAACATGTTCAATAAATTGAAGAGGAAGATGCGAAAAATGAGGGTGATGATGAAGAAGATCTCCTCATCAATGTTATTTCTAAATAGAAGCAGATGGAAAGTGTTATCTCTGTGGATAGAGAAGTGGAGGAAAGTAATGAGACAGGGGATGTTGGAATTGCATCTGATGATGGTAATGGTATGAGTCATTTCCATACTGTGTTAGACTCTGGGAAAGTGATGCCTGCAAAAAATGTTGTCTCAACTGGTGCTAAGTTGGTTCAAGGGCCCCAAACTCCCTTGATTTCCAAGGAGCTTGTTATTGTTAAAAATTATTGGAAAATGTGAATGTTCAGAAGAACACTTCTCTGCCTGAAAATGAATGGACTAGCTTGGTCTTTGTTTCTGATGTTACACATTATAATTCATCTCCTTTGGCGGGTTCCCCTGCTTACACTATCCAATTGATGGGTTCGTTGCATGGAAAACAAAAAATTCTACCGTGAACATGAACAAAAACCAAGATCCAATCTAGGAAGAAGCAAGATCTAATCTACCAAGATCGAAGCAAAGAGAAGTTTGCGAGACTAACCATCTAAGATTCCAAAGCCTACGAGATTAATCTCGTTGTTGATGTAGTCGATCGTCCGTGCTGCAATCCGGCAGCACTTCCATACTCGGTCGTGCGTACGGTGTCGATGAAGCCCGTCCTCTCCCCGTTCTAGCGGGCAGCGGAGGTGCGGTAGATCTCCTCGGAATCCCAGCAGCACGACGGCGTGGTAGTGGTGGTGGAGGAAAAAACTGCAGGGCTTCGCCTAAGCCGGAGCAGCGTATGGTGGAGGAGAGAGGGGGGCGGCCAGGGTTTGGTCAAGGGGGTGAAGTGGCCGGCCACCCCCTCCCCTCTCTATATAGGTGGAGGGGTCAGCCTAGGGTTTCCCCTAGGGCCCACCCTCCCCTTGGCCGGCGCATGAAAGGGGGGAGAACCCCTCCTCCAAGCATTCCCCTTTATCTCTAAATTAAACTCTTTTAATTTTTAGAGATAGATTCTATCTCTAAGTTTAAACCATTTAAATTAGAGATAGATCTTATCTCTAGGCTGGGCCGGCCTGGGCCTACATGTCATAGTGGGCAGGACCCACCATGCCATGTGGCGCCTATGTGGACCCTCCCAGGGTGGTGGGCCCACTGGTGACCCTCTAGAACCTTCTAGAAGCTCCGGTCAAAACACCGGAACTTTCCTGAACCCCGGAAAGTGACTTCCCATATATGAATCTTATTCTCCGGACCATTCCGGACCTCCTCGTGATGTCCTGGATCCCATCCGAGACTCCGAACAAACTTCGGTCTCCATCTCATATTCCGAATCTACTTATGCGACATCGAACCTTAAGCACGTCACCCTACGGTTCGTGAACTGTGCAGACATGGTCGAGAATCCTCTCCGACCAATAACCAATAGCGGGATCTGGAGATCCATATTGGCTCCCACACATTCAACGATAACTTAGTGATCGATTGAACCATTTACATACGATACCGATTCCCTTTGTCACACGATACTTTACTTGTCCGAGGTTCGATCATCGGTATCTCCATACCTTGTTCAACCTCGTTACCGACAAGTACTCTTTACTCGTACCGTGGTATGTTATCTCTTGTGACCCAGTCACATGCTTGCAAGCTAATTAGACTAGTGGTTGGGGCGCCCCATGGGGCGCCTCCTCACCGGTCCTGTGCACCCAAATTCACTGCAATGGCAGTTGTATATTACAGTCACATGCGAAATAGAATTTAACGATAATGGTTAAATATTCAGCCAAGGCTGAAACCCCAAATTTATATTTCAATTCCACAAAATGAAATCAGCAAGCAGATGTTAAAATTCAAAGATCTTTACTATTAAATTGCAATAGGTGGCTGCTTGGTGTCACACTTGGGCCAGTTTTTCATGGGCCTGAAGTCACAATTTTTGATAATTTAGTATAGATGATGAATCTCCGCTATCCCAATTCTAACCAGACCCGAGTCCCTCTTCTTGCCGTCTCTACTCTCTAGCCTTTAAATACGTGAGAGATCCCTCGCCCAGCATCAAATCGATTGACGCTACAATTCCTTGGTTTCGTCTGTGTTCGCTTCGTCCGTTGATATATGTGGAAAAAACGTTATCGTACGCCCACACGCTGTACGTGTAGCCAAACTCACGGTGTGGAACAATTCCCGTAGGTGTAATCACCGGTGCTATTCTCGTACGATGAAATTCCGGCCCAGCACCTACCAAAAGTGGGCCGCCCAGTAAACGCCTATCGGAAGTTAGGTTGTTTGTCTTTCCTCGAACGCTCCTCCGGCTCTAAGGGCATCTCCAGCGGCGCGACGCAACCGTTTGCGTCCGCTTTGGTCGTAAATACGTCTGGCACCCTCTCCAGCGGCACGACGCAAAGTGACCGGGCCGTCCGTGGAGACGCAAACCTGGCCTAAATATGCGGCAGGTTTGCTTCTCGGCGGACGCTGCGCGAACGCGCAAAGTATCCGCTGCGGTCTCCACTGGGCCCGCCTGGCAGCGAGCATGCATGGAGGGCATCGCTTCCGCGGCCATCGCTTCCGCGGTCAGCGCTTCCACGTCTGCGCCGCCATTAATGCCGCAGCTTCCTGTTCTGCGCGTGCACTGGCGGGCGGCGGCTGGGCTTCTGCGCCGCCTTCAATGGCATCGTATCCCGTGGGCGGCCGCCCTTAAAAGTCCAGCGGCCGCGTTGCTCCTTCGCCCACAGCTCCACTCGCACCACAACCGCCGCTGCGTCATCGGGAAGAAGAACGACTTCGAGGCCTCCGGCAGCGGCAGCAAGAAGGTGCCGCTCCCCGTCACGGTGGGGAGGCTCATGCACGGCAGATGGGTGCCGTGCGACGCCTGGTCCGGCGTGCAGCTGCCTGGCGGCTGGCGGCTCAGCTGGCCGCCGGGTGCCCATCCCTCCGCGCACTGCGCGCGAGCCCGAGCGGACCAAGGAGATCCGGCGCGAGAGGCGATATCCGCCGGAGGACCTCCGCGCCGATCCGGCGTACGCCATCGACTCGGAGAGTTGGCGTACGTACCTGTCCACGGAGACGGACAGCAGACGACGGGCTGGCTTCATGGGCGACAGGGATTATCCCTTCGGCCCTGCACCGCCGGCTCGTCGTCAGCAGGCGCCGACGCGACGTGAGCAGCCGCAGCACAACGACCGCGAGGATGAGGACGACGACGAAGCCTACGCCGTCTACGACGACGACGACGACTACATCGAGGCGCTCGCGTACCATAGCGAGGAGGTGAAGGACGACAGCGACGACTACGTCGGCCTCGTCTTCCACGAATGGCAGCGAGCCATGGCGGAGGGCCGGAACTTCGAGTTCCCGGACAACATGACGGACGACGAGATGGCCAAGCTCGGCCTCCTCGTCTCCGAGTACGACGCGCCGGTGCAGCCGCCGTTGCCCCGCTACGCCACCGCTGTCATGCCGCCTGGCCTGTCCGCCGATGAAGCCTTTCGACAGGCGCTCGGACTCGGCGGCGCCTCCTCCACCGCCGCCACAGCCTTGGGCGCCTCCCCACCGCCGCCACAGCCTTATGTCTGGGTGCCTCCCCCACCGCCGCCACAGCCTTATGGCTGGGCTCCTCATCCGCCGCCACAGCCGCAGCCCTGGGCGCCTCCACCGCCGCCACAGCCGCAGCCCTGGGCGCCTCCACCGCCGCCTCAGCCGCAGCCTCCTCAACCTCGAGCACCGCCATCGTGCCCGGCGTACGCTCCGCCGGATGGCTACTGGCCGTGGGACGTACCAGAGATCATCTTGCTCGACAGCGACGAGGAGCAGCACGGCGACGATGCGCAGCAGTAGGCGTTTTAGGTTTTTTTTTATGTTTTCAAGTATGTAAGTTATGTTTCAGTTTTTGTAAATTATGTTTCAGTTCAAAAAAATGATTCGTCCTAACAAAAAATGCGTCGTGCCGTGGAGCCACCCCCGACGCAAACGGACGCGCGGTCGTTTTCGACCAAAAGGGCCGACGCAAACGGACGCGCGCGGACGCTAAAATGCGTCGCGCCGCTGGAGATGCCCTAACACAAACTGCTCGATCGACACGAACTGCTCTCGACCACGCGGCCATGGGTGCCGATATAAAAAGATCGAAACCCCACCTTGACATTGCATCGCCGGACGGGCGAAACAAGATCGACATTGTTGCTCCACCGAAAGTTCAGTCCCAGTTCGAAATTGTTGTTGTATACACGAACTCGCCGATGGCCATGAGCCCACCAGTGCGGACGAAGCGGAATCCGTAGGCTCGGAGAGTGCGCGATTCCATCCAGTTGGTGGCGATCCAACGCCTGAGGTTGGGATGGCGACATTAGAGAGGGATTGGATGCAATGAGGGGATCCAGCGGCGATGTTTTTTGTGCCCCGGAAGTGGCCGATCCAGAGGAAGAATCGCTCGACGGGTCCTGCCACAGGCCCGACATGACGCAGAACACATAGTACAAGGCGGCGGTGTACCAAGGATACGGAGCTCCAGCTACGACATCGCCTGCGTACGCCACGCATCTCGCCCATGTGCCGCTTCTGCTCGTCCACACAGCGGACGTAATCAATCTCGAACGCGGCCAACGCCAGGGTCTATCGGCACCGCGTGAAACTGGGACGGTTCGCCGTGCAGGCTCCATGATACAGACATACGTTCTGCAGGATGCAACAGAGCAGCAGAACATATATCCAATTGTTAGTGACTGCAAGGAAAATTGTTGTGTTATTACTGCGCCTATTGCACGTTCCGCCCACATTTGACTATAGCAGCGCAACTCTTCAGCAACAAATTAAGCAAAAGATCCCTCTTTAGCTAGCTAGCTAGCAAGCTATAACCAAGCCAAGCCATCTGAGAATTTGAATGCCTCGTGCTGATTTGCTATTGAATTTGCAGTCATTCCAAAAAGATTGTGCAATCTTCATAATTTACGAATAGCATGCAACGGTTCAGTTTAGACAACGTACATGTCAGATTAATTGCTACTCCTGCATACAAGGTACTGGGCAATGCTATGATAAGTTTGGAGGATCAAAATCGTCAACCTCACGTTATGATTCTTCCTAAGATAGTATTGGCTACGCAAAAAAATCATGGAGTGATTGAATCTTCATTATTGTCTATAATCGTAGGTACGGTACTCCCTCCGGCCCAAAATATTAATCACATATTCAATGAATCTAGACACATTTTTTGCCTAAATTTTGTCTAAATATGCGTCAAGTATTTTGGACATAGGACTGAATACAAATGCACATTCCCCGCCTTCTGCACCGTCAATGGGGGGTGCCGAATACATGCACAAATCCCTATGTTCTGATTGTTTTACTTGGATTCAATTTTACAGTGAAATGTGATTTTTTTAGTTTGGAGATTTATTTTAAGATTATGATTTGTATACTTGGAAAGAAAATAAAAGCTAGGTTAATATAGTTCTTTTTAAAATATAATAGACTAGATAAAATAAAATAATAATAATAAAAGTTAAAGATTAAGCGAAAGGGCAAACTGGGGCTAGGATTATATAAACCATATTTCAAGAGTTGATTTTTTTTATCCCGGTGCAACGCACGGGCATATTTCCTAGTAAACCTATGTCTTATGATACATCACGGCGTGACCTCAATTTTTGAACTTCAAAGTTGCAGAACCTAAAGTTGCAGCATACAAGATTGATTTACAATTTTGAAGTAAATGGCTATTCTAGTGAGATGAGTTAGACCACCACTTTCTATTACATGTAAGCTACTCCTGCTGTTAGTTTATTCCCACCAACTAAATCTATGACAATACACCACCAGGAACAAACCATGGCTCTATTCTGCAATGGTGGGTGTCATCTTTCGGCCTTGGACATGGTTTCTTGAACACTGGCGACCACGGTTTATGTGCCGCCTGCAATAGTTTGGTCTCAACTATATCTCTGGAGCAACACCATTTCTTGTTCTCTCTGCGGTGCCATCTCCCGGGCTTGACATCAGCGTCACTGGGATGAAATGGCACCCTTGTTTGTCTTTTCGCCACACTCTCTCGCGCCCCTTGTGAGCATCTTCACTTTTGCCTCTCATCAAACTTGGTGAGCTTTGGAGGTTGAAAAATAGGAAGAAGGATCAGCTTGTTAAGGTTAAAAATGGAATACATGACAAAGAGTACCGCATACAAAATAAGGCAGAATGAACAGGAGAACATAAGATTCAGATGCTTGCATCTACGCAGATCATCTATCTACATCTATCTGCCACAACACCATGCCAATTAGTAAAGGTTACATAACCTTTGATGGTCCAATGTGGCAAGTCCATCTTCTACTACAGTACTTCTACTTGACTTAGTTTTGCAGTAAAGCGCCTCAAAATTGTAAATTGTGCAGTTAAGAGTATATACTATCTGATAAGAGTACGCAGTGTCGAACTGACTCGTTCATAACACATATGATAAGAGTACATAGGTACTCTTTTAGAACATCAGAAGCAACGCTACCAACAAACAAGAAACGACAACTATATCCTAAAACAAAATCCAAGAAATGAAGCTATAATCATATAGTTTCCTAAAACATAATCAGATTCAAACAGGTTATCACCTCTGCGTGCTTGCCTTTCTCCAAACTCTTGGGAAGACTAGCAAGACAACTAATCTGAGCAACAATTAGGAAGCCCAACAGAAGAATAGAGAGGAACATTTTGCCCTCGATCAATGGAGTTCACAACATTAATCGCAGATATCCTTGTTTCAATCATCTCAGGGTAGGTTCTCTCACTTGGATTACTGGAACTTCCTGAATTTAACATAATGGTACATAGTTATAATAATAGTGTATGTTTCCTATCATGATGAACATACAATTTGTAATGAGGTTCTTACAGAACAGTGTGCCTGAACGGAGAAAGCACTTGCCCGAGATGTCCAAGTAGGCCTCATGCAAAATTATGAACAGGTTTTCCAGAACCATTAAAAAGACATCCAAGCATATCAAGCGAGGAGACAGGAGTTCACAAAATCTGTAACAGAAGCAGCATACATAAGTCAGCAACAAAAGGTAGTAGCTTCTCATACTAATACACACAAGGAGAAGGCAGGTAATTGGCTAAATGGGGTTTCAAAGAAAGATAAAGGCCACATTCGAGTGGGTGTGTGTGCCTTGCTTTGGGCAATTTGGAATGTTTGTAATGATTTTATCTTTAACAAAAAAAAAATTCCCATCTTTCCTGCAGGTTGTTTTGTTACCCATTCGATCCATATGTGGTCCTATATACAGACGGAGGATGTGCGCCAGGACATGGATATTGGGTGCAACTGCTTGGCGATGGTAGCACGGGATTTTTACAGCCGGTGCGGTTGGCGGTATGACAAGCGGATCACATGAAGATCTTGTGGCGGCTTGTTTTTCTTTTCATTTTTAGATGGCTGGTTCATGTCGAAACTCTGAGTGATCCATGACTTGTAAAAATGCCTATGTAACAGAGGTTCTCTAATAATAATATTAATAAAAGGCCGTATGCATCAATTGATGCATAAAAAAACAAGGAGAAGGCAGGTATTATTTTAAATTACATTCTGAAAGTTTAAAATGGGCTTGTCTACTTTATTCAGTTCAAGTGCTATGCAATTGTGATGCCTTAAGAGAAAAATAACGATGAGTTAACAATGTCAAGAATGAATATGCTATCAGAAAATAAACCTCATGAATAATGGGAAAGTACCTCGCCGATGAACTTTTGGTGTCTATTCATGAAGTGCCTGGCTTCAAAGACCTGTATAATCATGCAGTTCAGATAAAATAGTACAGTCCAAGTTTAATAAAAATAAACCTATGCTAACCATATTACTTAAACAGAACACAATAATATATCACTTTAAAACGAGTATAGAACAGACATTTTTGTCACAACACATGACAGAAAAATTTAACTAACCTGCACAACACCTCTTTCAGCATCAACTTCTAGAACCAGACCACGCCGATTAGTACCATCACTCATTCGGATGTTCACAATTTCCTGGTACTTTGGGCCCTATACACCGTAACAAGAATGAAATAGTGATCGAGTAAAAAAGGTGCTACAGAATAGTCTCGTAAACAATGTGGGAATATGCCAGCTGATGTAAAATTTAGAAAAGCATACACACCTTTACTTTAACCAAGATAAACAGTCATTTACTCTGCATAGATAAATATTTAGCGAACACCATTTTGTTAAGTCATATGAAAAATATGCTTTTGTAATAGACTGACAGAGGTAAAACTATGTGTGCTTTGACATGATCTTATGATTTAAATAATCCGGCAAATCCACATAAGAAAATTAATGAGCATGGTAAGCTACAATAATTGGCATAGCTAGAGTGCAAGACCTGAAGAAACATAACAATTTTGCATAGTTAGAAGAAGTGCAAAACTATAAAGGCAAACTTTGTCTACAATGGAGTAGGTATTTTTAAGCAAAAGCTCTGTGAATGCATTATGTACTACATAGTTCATTCACATATATGGTACTGAACATCTCAAACCTTGAACCTAGTTCATTTTCACTACAGCAAGAAATCACTCCCCCGCATAAGCTAGCACGCCAATGCAAGTGCTCGCGATTTGCCACAGTACATACATGACGATAGACAATGGAGCAACGCAACCACTGATGGGCACACAAACCAACAGTATAAGGATGCAGTACACGAGATTTGTGAAACGACTCACACATGTCGATCTCCATGGCTCCTTCCTGTAAGTAGGCACCATCCGTCTGCGAAATAAAGACACAACACAAGAAAAAACCAAACAATTTTAGGGGTCCGAAAGAACTGTTGCAAGCATAACGTGTAGTATGGAAATGAATCATTGAGCTCTTTAACATGGAATATCTAACAACATACCGGGACAACATCTTCTTTCACCAGTCTCGCATCTCATGGTAATCAAAACTCAGCACTGAGGTTGAATATTAAGACATCAGATGAATCAACATTACTTCCAGCCTTCAGGTCAACAGAGAAAAATAGAAGAAAAGCTGATGGTGATGGGTGCAGCTCGTACCACACCACTGTCTGGGATTTGAAGGGACGATGTAGGGCAGCGGGGAGGTCCAAAATCGCCGACGCCTTGTGCCGTCTAGCTTGGTCAGGCAGGCACTGCTCCGTCCACAACACTACCCCCTGTTGATCCCACGCCTGCGTCCAACCCCTCGACGAGATGCAAACAGGCGGCATCCCGCCTCGTCGCTGGCAGCTGAGGGCCTCCTATGCCAGGTAGCAAACAATATGTTTATCCTTTCATGCAAATCATGTATTGCATTTAAGAGTAAATCTCTTATTACTGAAGTAATTAAATATCTTAAAGCTAATAACATACCGAAAAGTCTGTCCAAGAATATATGCATCTTAGTTTCTCTACTGCCAAAAGATTAACCATCTAAATTGATCCTAAGCCGGTATACTTTTCAATCACATAGAGCTGCACAAAAAATAAAAATCATTTCATAATTTCAACAAGCATAATATTAGAAGAAAATCTAGCCTGCAACAGACCCTCCGCCCACGAAAGGATGTCGGAGATTTGTCTAAATTCGGATGTACCTACACACTAAGAGCATCTAGATACATTAAAATTTAGAAAAACTTGCAACATCCTTTTATAGACAGGAGGTAGGACCATATTTATGGCCTCCTCAAAGGGGATAAGGGGGATGATCCATGACCTGGGGATGATACAGACAAATACCAACTATAATACCCCACAACCACATCGCAATAATTATATTCTATGCATCTAAAAAAATATGGAGGAAAACAGATATGTATTGAATTTCACAACATTGGGGCACCCATTCTTCTCATGCTAATAAGTAATCGGCTCTTGTCCTGTAGCAACAAACAGATCACCTTACATTTTGACTGACTGCTTCAACCACAACAGGATCTCCCCACAGCCACAAGTGCGAGCACAAGCAGCCTTGTACAGCAATGAAAGCATTCCAAAACAACACATCATTGAGCTCGTCTACAACCCCCAAATAAAACAGAATATCATCTTGTTGTATGCCACTCCACACCATACCAACCAATTAAATTATACCACCCATCAGAGAACTAAGAGCACAACAACACGTCCAATCTCATCACACAATTCTGTCATCACAATCAAACCAACTTAAAAAGATATAGAGTAAAAAGAGCTCAAGCCTCTGCCATCTTGAGCACTAAAACACAATTCAAGCATGTCCATCAGCACACAAGCAATCAGTAGAACGTACAGACAAGCATCAAGCATGAACCCAGGTGAAGGCATAAATTGCAAGGAAGCTGACAACGAAGTAAATGTGCTGTCTAGGAGGAGTGGGGAGCATTTTACCACTGCCGGTCATGCAGGTGGCGATGGTGGGGTCGAGCTTAGAGCCCGGAGCCCGAGAACATGCATCGGCCACCAAGTAGTGGTAGCCAGATCCATCATCCCATCAGCTAGGTGCCGTCCTCCTTCCCCCTCTGCCGCCTCATATCCTCCACGCGCTGCTTCCCCTCCTTCCCCATCTCTTATCCAACCCGCTTGCAGACCAACCGACGGAAAACACCTTCAGCGGCAGCGCCCCCCCCCACGTCGCTCCTCAGCGTGGCAACGGAAGCCGCCGCACGAGACGAGATGCGTGCTGGCGGCCGCAGGGGTCCTGACCTTGTCGCCGTGAGGCGCCGAATCCATCTTGGCCTTCTTTTTGTCGTCCTTGGTCGCCGACAGAGCAGCAGCGTATGGTCTTCACTGCTTCTCCCGCCTCCTGTGGTAAGAGAAGATGACATGGTGGCGGCCCCGTCGATCTAGGGTTAGGTATGGTTGCAGGGGTGGAACGGCCTAGGGGAAAAATCAAGGAGGAGGAGGAAAAGTTCCAGGGAGGAGGAAGCGCGAAGGAGGAGGGGTCTACCTGCGCCGCCGCCGCCGCTGCCGCCGCCTGGGTGTCCGTCCTAGACGCATTGAGCCTCTCCTCTCGAGAACTCTCTGTTCGGGAGGAGGAGGGGGAGTCACGAGCGGGCGGGCGAGCAAGCAGGGTCGCTAGGGTTTTCGTCGGCGGTTTTGTTTGACCAAAGGAACGTCTCAGATGGACGCGGGTTTCGTTTCCAGATCGGACGGCGCGGAGCCTTTTTCTCCCAACGAGTGAGCTAGGCGAGTATCGTGGAGCGCTCTGGCATAGGCCAAGCACCCACGCACTTGCTTGTTCTCAATGACATTCCACCGAGAGGTCCCAGAGTGTATCTATCCGTCATCGGGATGGACAAATCCGACTATTGATCCATATGCCTCAACTCACACTTTCTGAATTCTTAATCCCATCTTTATAACCACTCATTTACGCAATGGCGTTTGATGTAATCAAAGCATCCTTCTGGTGTAAGTGATTTACATGATCTCATGGTCAAAGGACTACGTAACTATGTATCGAAAGCTTATAGCAAATTGAACTTAATGACTTGATCTTATGCTATGCTCATTTGGGTGTATGTCCATTATATCATTCATCTAATGACACAACCTTGTTATTAATAACATCCAATGTTCATGATCATGAAACCATGATCATCTATTAATCAACAAGCTAGTTATACAAGAGGCTTACTAGGGACTCCTTGTTGTTTACATAACACACATGTATCAATGTTTCGGTTAATACAATTATAGCATGGTATGCAAACATTTATCATAAACACAAAGATATTATAATAACCACTTTATTATTACCTCTTGGGCATATCTCCAACTGTATCCCACTTGCACTAGAGTCAATAATCTAGATTACATTGTAAGGTACCTAACACCCATGGCATTCTGGTGTTGGTCATGCTTTGCCCTAGGGAGAGCTTTAGTCAACGGATCTGCCACATTCATATCTGTGTGTACTTTGCAAATCTTTACTTCACCATCTTCGATGTACTCGCGAATCGAATGAAAACGCAGCTTGATATGCTTTACGTTCTTGTGTGACCTTGGTTCTTGTGCATTGGCGATGGCACCCATGTTGTCACAATAGATGAATAATGGGTCCAATGCACTAGGAACCACACCAAGCTCAACAATGAACCTCTTCATCCATACCGCTTCCGATGAAGCCTCCGAAGCCGCTATGTATTCAGATTCAGTTGAAGACTTCGCCACCGTGCACTGCTTGGAACTCATCTAGCTTACTGCAGAACCATCCAGTATAAACACGTACCCAGACTGAGACGTAGAGTCATCAGGATCAGTGTTCCAACTTGCATCGGTGTAACTAGTTACAACGAGCTCTTGGTCACCGTCATAACAAAGAAACATATCCTTAGTCCTTTTCAAGTACTTCAGGATATTCTTGACCGATGTCCAGTGTTCCATTCCTGGATCACTCTGATATCTGTTGGTCAAGCTAACAACATGTGCGATATCCGGTCTAGTACACATCATGACATACATGATAGAGCCTACTGCCGAGGCATAGGGGATCTTGTTCATCCTCTCTCTTTCTTCTGTTGTAGCCGGACCTTGAGTTTTACTCAAGACCTTACCTGGCAACATAGGCAAGAACCCTTTCTTGCTTTCATCCATTCTAAACATCTTTAGAATCTTGTCCAGGTATGTACTCTGTGAAAGCCCTATTAGGCGTCTTGATCTATCTCTATAAATCTTGATGCCTAAAATGTACGCTGCTTCACCAAGATCTTTCATTGAAAAACACTTATTCAAATAACCTTTAACACTGCTTAGTAGTTCTATATTATTCTCAATCAATAATATGGCATCTACATATAATATCAGGAACTACAGAGCTCCCACTCACTTTCTTGTAAATACAGGTCTCACCATGAGTCCGTATAAACCCGAAGTCTTTGATCACCGTATCAAAGCGTCGGTTCCAACTCTGGGATGCTTGCTTCAGTCCATAAATGGAACGCTGAAGTTTGCATACATTGTCAACATTTTTAGGATCGACAAAACCTTTGGGTTGTACCATATACAACTCTTCCTCAATGTCACACTTAAGGAATGCCATTTTGACATCCATCTGCCAAATCTCATAATCGAAAAATGCAGCTATTGCTAACAAAATCCTCACAGACTTTAGCTTCGCTACAAGTGAGAAAGTCTCATCGTAGTCAACTCCTTGAATCTGTCGGAAACCCTTTGCGACAAGTCGAGCTTTATAGACAGTAATATTACCATCAACATCTGTTTTTATTTTGAAGATCCATTTATTCTCGACAGCCTTGCGACTATCAGGTAAGTCTACCAAAGTCCATACTTGGTTATCATACATGGATCCCATTTAGGATTTCATGGCTTCTTGCCATTTGTTGGAATCTGGACTCATCATTGCTTCTTCATACGTCGCAGGGCCTTCATCATTGTTGTCCACAATCATGACATTTAGACAGGGATCATACCAATCAGGAGTGGTACGTTCCCTCGTCGATCTGCGAGGTTCAGTAGCTTCCTCGTTCGAAGTTTCATGATCATCATCATTTGCTTCCTCTCCTATCGGTGCAGGCTGCACTGGAACATCTTCCGGCACTGCGCTACTCTGATCTATGAGAGAAAGTTCATTAACCTCGTCGAGTTCTACTTTCCTTCCAGTCACTTCCTTAGTGAGAAACTCCTTCTCAAGAAAGGATCCGTTCTTGGCAACAAAGATTTTGCCTTCGGATCTGTGATAGAAAGTGTACCCAATTGTTTCTTTAGGGTATCCTATGAAGACGCATTTATCCGCTTTGGGTTCTAGCTTGTCAGGTTGTAACTTCTTTACATAAGCTTCATAACCCCAAACTTTAAGGAACGACGGCTTAGGTTTCTTCCAAACCATAATTCATACGGTGTCGTTTCAACGGATTTAGATGGTGCCCTATTTAAAGTGAATGCGGCTGTCTCTAATGCATAACCCCAAAATGATAATGGCAAATCAGTAAGAGACATCATAGATCGAACCATATCCAAGAGAGTTCGATTACGATGTTCAGACACACCATTACGCTGTGGTGTTCCCGGCGGTGTCAACTGTGAAAGTATTCCGCATTTCTTTAAATGCATTCCAAACTCATAACTCAGATATTCGCCTCCGCTATCAGAACGCAGAAATTTAATCTTCTTGTTACGTTGATTTTCTACTTCACTTTGGAATTCCTTAAACTTCTCAAAAGTTTCAGACTTATGTTTCATAAAGTAAATATACACATATCTACTCAGATCATCCGTGAAGGTTAGAACATAACGATAACCACCGCGCGATGCCACACTCATTGGTCCGCACACATCGGTATGTATGGTTTCCAACAAGTCTGTAGCTCGCTCCATTGTACCAGAAAATGGAGTCTTAGTCATTTTTCCCATTAGACATGCTTCGCATCTATCAAGTGACTCAAAGTCAAGTGACTCAAAAAGTCCATCGGAATGGAGTTTCTTCATGCGCTTCACTCCAATATGACCAAGACGACAGTGCCACATATAAGTCGAATTATCATTCAATTTAATTCGCTTAGCATCAATGTTATGAACATGTGTATCACTACTATCGAGATTTAACAAGAATAAACCATTCATTTCAGGCGCATGACCATAAAAGATATTACTCATATAAATAGAACAACCATTATTCTCTGATTTAAACGAATAACCGTCTTGCATTAAACAAGATCCAGATATAATGTTCATGCTCAACGTAGGCACCAAATAACAATTATTGAGGTTTAAAACTAATCCCGAAGGTAGATGTAGAGGGAGCGTGCCGACGGCGATCACATCGACCTTGGATCCATTTCCAACGCGCATCGTCACCTCGTCCCTCGCCAGACTTCGTTTATTCCGCAGCCTCCGTTTCGAGTTACAAATGTGAGCAACCGAACCAGTATCAAATACCCAGGCACTACTACGAGAACCAGTAAGATAGACATCAATAACATGTATATCAAATATACTTTTCTTCTTGATGAGGCCGTTCTTCAGATCAGCCAAGTATTTGGGGCAATTACGCTTCCAGTTCCCCTTCTCCTTGCAGTAATAGCACACAGTATCAGGCTTAGGGCCAGCCTTGGGCTTCTCAGTAGGCGCATCAACTTTCTTGCCGCCCTTCTTGAAGTTGCCCTTGTTGTTAGGCTTGCCCTGCTTCTTGAAACTGGTGGTCTTGTTGACCATCAACACTTGGTGCTCTTTCTGTATCTCAACTTCAGCAGATTTCAGCATGGAGAAGAGTTCAGGTAACTCTTTGTTCATGTTCTACATGTTGTAGTTCATCACGAAGTTCTTGTAACTAGGTGGCAGTGATTGGAGGACACGATGAATACCCAGCTGGTTAGGAATCACAATTCCCAAGCCACTAAGCTTCTTCGCGTGCCCAGACATCTTGAGCACGTGCTCGCTAACGGAGCTACCCTTTTCCATCATTCAGCCAAAGAAGTGTTTCGAGGCCTCATAGCTTTCCACGGCCGCATGAGTTTCAAAGATAGCTTTTAGCTCATGGACCAGCTCATAAGGATCGTGGTGCTCAAACCGCTTTTGGAGCTCTGCCTCTAGGCTGCACAAGATGGCACACTGAACTTGAGAGTACCGAATGACCCGAGTCTCGTAAACATTCTTTACGTCCTCAGATACTGCAGGTGGTGGTGGGGGACCTAGCGGTGCATCGAGCACATATTGCAGATTTCCACCATTGAGGAAAATCCTCACATGATGGAACCAGTCAGTGAAGTTGCTACCATTGCTTTTAAGCTTTTCTTTCTCTAGGAACTGGTTAAAACTGATGGAGGGGGACGCCATGATCTACAACATATTTGCAAAGAGTTTAGACTAAGTTTATGATAAATTGAGTTCAATTTTAATTCTTAAATTAACTAGGTGAACTCCCACTCAAAACAACATCCCTCGTATTGTCTTAGTGATCACACGAACCAAATCCACTACACCAAGTCCGATCTTCACGAGAAAAGATGTAGCTTCAAGGGCAAACACTCAAAGTGTTCATCATATCATTCATATGACTCATGCTCTACCTTTCGGTATCCCGTGTTCCGAGACCATGTCTGTACATGCTAGGCTCGTCAAGGCAACCTTAGTATCCGCATGTGCAAATCTGGCTTGCACCCGTTGTATGCACATGTAGAATCTATCACACCTGATCATCACGTGATGCTTCGAAACGACAAGTCTTAGCAACGGTGCATACTAAGGATGAACACTTTATTATCTTGATATTTAGTGAGAGGGATCATCTTATAATGCTACCATCACGATCTAAGAAAAATAAGATGCATAAAGGATTAACATCACATGCAATTCATAATGTGTGATATGATATGGCCTTTCTTCTTGTGCTTTTGATCTCCATCTCCAAAACACGGACATGATCTCCATCATCACCAGCATGGCGTCAAGGTTAGTGGCGCCGCTTCATGGTTGTCAATCACTTATAGCTACTATAATAACTACTTGAAATAAAGCTATTACATGATGAATAGACACACAGGTCTTAATAAAAATTAAAGACAACCATTAGGCTCCAGCCGGTTGCCATAATATAGTAATGAACATCTCATACATCAAATATAATCATCATCACATGGCCATATCACATCATCAAACCCTGCAAAACAAGTTAGACGCCTCTAATTTGGTTTGCATATTTTACATGGTTTAGGGTTTTCGAGTGAGATCCAATCTACCTACGAACATGAACCACGATGGTGATACTAGTGTTGACAATAGAAAGAGCAAATTGAATCTTCACTATGGTGGGAGAGACAGACACCCACAAAGCCACTTATGCAATACAAGTTGCATGTCAAGCGTGGAGAAAGTCTCATGAGACGCGGTCATGTAAAGTTAGCCCGGGCCGCTTCATCCCACCATCCCGCAAGATGCAAAGTACACTAACTAAAAACAACAAAAACATCAACGCCCACAAAACCATTGTGTTCTACTCGTGCAACAGATCTATGCATAGACACGGCTCTGATACCACTGATGGGTTCGTTGCATGGAAAACAAAAATTTTCTACCGTGAACATGAACAAAAACCAAGATCCAATCTAGGAAGAAGCAAGATCTAATCTACCAAGAACAAAGCAACGAGAAGATTGCGAGACTAACCCTCGAAGATTCCAAAGCCTACGAGATTAATCTCGTTGTTGATGTAGTCGATCGGCCGTGCTGCAATCCGGCAGCACTTCCGTATTCGGTCGTGCGTACGGTGTCGATGAAGCCCGTCCTCTCCCCGTTCCAGTGGGCAGCGGAGGTGTGGTAGATCTCCTCGGAATCCCAGCAGCACGACGGCGTGGTGGTGGTGGTGGAGGAAAAAAACTGCAGGGCTTCGCCTAAGCCGGAGCAGCGTATGGTGGAGGAGAGAGGGGCGGCCAGGGTTTGGTCAAGGGGGTGAAGTGGCCGGCCATCCCCTCCCCTCTTTATATAGGTGGAGGGGTCGTCCTAGGGTTTCCCCTAGGGCCCACCCTCCCCTTGGCCGGCGCATGAAAGGGGGGAGAACCCCTCCCCCAAGCATTCCCCTTTATCTCTAAATTAAACTACTTTAATTTTTAGAGATAGATTCTATCTCTAAGCGACCCCACCCCTCACAGCTCCTGACCATGGCAAGCGGCGCCGCATCCTGCCGGGCGCGCGGCGGCGCGAGCGCGTCCTGCCGGTCGTGCGCAGGCGACCTCACCACGTCCGGGTCTTCCACCGTCGGCAATGTCCCTGGACATCGAACGAGCTCCCGTCTCCGAGTTCCCAACGCCAGACCTGCCACTGCGCGGACGCCGCACCCATCAAATCCTGACCGTGGTCTACGCGCCTGGCTTTGGAGAGAGTTGACGCCGCGCGGCTCCTGTTCCCCATTTGTTAAAGATAATTGCAATTCTCCCCTGTTAATCAAGTGCTACTGAATATTATAAGGAAGCCCAATGAATCAGCAGGAATAGTGCTAACGGATTATTGGATGCCGTTAGACACGTGTCGAGTAGCCAGGGGGTGCTCACGTACCCCCCTGATCACCGGGCTTCATCCGATGAATCTTGTTCTCTGGACCATTTCGGACCTCCTCGTGATGTCCTGGATCCCATCCGAGACTCCGAACAAACTTCGGTCTCCATCTCATATTCCGAATCTACTTATGCGACATCGAACCTTAAGCGCGTCACCCTACGGTTCGTGAACTATGCAGACATGGTCGAGACTCCTCTCCGACCAATAACCAATAGCGGGATCTGGAGATCCAAAATGGCTCCCACACATTCAACGATAACTTAGTGATCGATTGAACCATTTACATACGATACCGATTCCCTTTGTCACACGATACTTTACTTGTCCGAGGTTCGATCGTCGGTATCTCCATACCTTGTTCAACCTCGTTACCGACAAGTACTCTTTACTCGTACCGTGGTATGTCATCTCTTGTGACCCAGTCACATGCTTGCAAGCTAATTAGACGACATTCCACCGAGAGGGCCCAGAGTGTATCTATCCGTCATCGGGATGGACAAATCCCACTATTGATCCATATGCCTCAACTCACACTTTTCGAATACTTAATCCCATTTTATAACCACCCATTTACGCAATGGTGTTTGATGTAATCAAAGCATCCTTCCGGTGTAAGTGATTTACATGATCTCATGGTCAAAGGACTAGGTAAATATGTATCGAAAGCTTATAGCAAATTGAACTTAATGACTTGATCTTATGCTACGCTCATTTGGGTGTATGTCCATTATATTGTTCATCTAATGACATAACCTTGTTATTAATAACATCCAATGTTCATGATCACGAAACCATGATCATCTATTAATCCTCAAGCTAGTTATACAAGAGGCTTACTAGGGACTCCTTGTTGTTTACATAACACACATGTATCAATGTTTCGGTTAATACAATTATAGCATGGTATGCAAACATTTATCATAAACACAAAGATATTATAATAACCACTTTATTATTACCTCTTGGGCATATCTCCAACACCAATCTCCTGAAGGATCTCCTATCATGGAGCAGAATAATGAAGCTAGGGTGGAGATGGAGGAGGAGGTGAATGTTGAGGAGGAGCTGAGATTCAACCTTCGCAAGAGTTCAAGTGATAAAGAGTCTATTATGGACAAGGCCATCAATCGGATGAAGAAGAGAAACTTTGAAGGTAGTTTTGAACCTGAACATTTACAGTCAACAAATTCTTTTCCTGTGATGTCTAATACATAAATTCTTGAAAAGGCTAGCAAAATGGGGGTAGTTTTCCCTTCGGATAGTTTTGAAGAAATAGATCTATTGAAAAAAATGGAAAAGGTTAGAAATAATTTGATGGATAAAAATAACCAAAAACAGACAAATTTAGTTGTGCAACATGACAATGATCTAACTACCACCCTTTCTTTAGAATGGCATGATGAAGTCCTATTTTGAATGTTTATAGAATGGATAAGCCTAGGAAGGGTAAGAGAAAAAGTGGTGAAAATAATAAAGAGACTGATGTCTCTAGACCTTTGACTAGAAGTAAAGGGGCATGTCGAGAAGATGTTGCGATGTTGCTAGGGGTAGTTTCGGAATTAAATAAATAGTTTTGGAGAGTTACGTAATTGTTCCGGGAAGATGATTAATAATTTATTAATTACTTAAATTAGTAAATATTAATATTTATTTATTTTAGTAGAAATAAATATAAGGCTAAAAATAGTCTATAACAAATTTTGCTAATGAGCCAATTAAGTAGTTCATGTAGACAAACTATCAAATTTTTTTGGCAAAAGACAAAAGAAACAAAAAAGGAGAGCAAGGGCCGGCCGGCCGGCCGCACGCACGCCTCAAGGCCCAAGTCTAGGCCAAGGCAGCGATCGCTGTATGGCACTTGGCCCGATCGGTTTGACCGATCGTGCGCCTTGCTGCCTCGTCGATCGGCCAAACCAAGCTTGGCTTGGTACGCGCGGCTGCGCGCCTATATAAACATGACGACGCGCATAGCCAGATGAGATTTTTTTGCTGCTTCCGTTTGCTCCTTATTTTTCCTAGTTTCTTTCACCTAACGTGAATAGGTGAAGCTCTACCCGCGCAAATTCTTCACCACCACCACGCCGTCGTGCTGTTAGACTAGATCCCATCTACCACATCTCTCAGCTTGCTAGAACAAGAAGAAGGTGTCTTCATCGAGCTGTACGTGTGACCGCGTACGGAGGTGCTGCCCGATTGCAGCACCGGAGGGATCGTCATCGCGATCTTAAGATCGGCAAGTGTACGACTACATCACCCACGAGATCCGATCTCGTTTCCTCTTAGCGATCTACAATGGTATGTGGATCCAATCTTTCTCGTTGTTTAGATCTAGTAGATTAGATCTTGATGGTTTTTTCCTAGATTGGATCTTGATTTTATTCATTCTTGCGGTCGAATTTTTTTTCCCATGCAATGAACCCATCAGAATAATGTGGTGGATCCTTACTTCCAAAGTGCTAAGGGAGTAAGACGAGGTGATCCCTTCTCACCAACTCTTTGTCTTACAAAGATGGTCCTTAAGGCCCAGGAAAATAATCTCATAACTGGGTTTGCTAGTGATATTATTGACAAAGGAGTGGCACTTTTACAATATGCTTATGATACAATTTTCTGTATCCAGCACGATGTAGAGCAGGCTGTAAAACTGAAATTGTTGATTTATATGTTTGAGTTGATGTCAGGGATAAAGATTAACTACCTGAAGAGTGAGATTTTGGTGATTGGTGGTGATCTTAATATCATGGAAACGTACTCTGATGTGTTTAATTGTCAAATTGGCAAGTCACCTATGAAATATTTAGGGGTTCCTCTGACTTTTTCAAATCTGAAAAATATTGATTAGGATTTCCTTGATGCAAAAACTGATAAAACGTCGGGCTCCTGGATTTGTGATTCTACATCCTCTGGTGCAAGGCTTACTTTATTAGATGACTGTCTTTCTGGCATACCTTCTTACTATATGGAAATGTTTCTGTTGAACAAAACCTTTGTTGAAAAGTTGGACAAACATAGGAGAAGATATTTTTGGGTTGGTAGGAAGAAGAAGAAAGCCTACTGGATGGTTAAGTGGGAAAAGGTTTGTAAATCAAAAGAAAAAGGGGACGCGGGGGTGAAGGACCTTAGGAAGCAGAACATTAGTTTTCTCACCAAATGGCGGCGGATGCTAGAAACCCAAGATGGGTTAGGGCAAATAATTGTGAGGCAAAAATGTATGAGAAATGAAACTATGTCATCTGTAAAGCCCAGATTTAGTGATTCCCCTTGTTGGAAAGCTCTCTTGAAAGTAAAAGAGCAGTATCTTCAGGGGAGAGAGGTGGTGTTGAAAAAAGGTGATCTTGATAGATTCTGGTTAGATCCCTGGTTAAATGGTGAGAGTCTATCTGTAAAGTATCATCTCTTGTTTAATATTAGTTTAGCCCATGAGGTTACCTTCTATCATGTGGTTTCTACAGATTTTAATAATCCCTTTAGAAGAAGGTTTTTGTTGACCTGCTCAATCACTGGAATGAGATAAAGTTTGCTATTATCCAGTTACCTAGATCTAATGATCTTGATGAGGTTAGATGGAAGTTTTGTAGTAACAAGTGGTTTTCTACTGCTTCTATGTATAAGTTGCTCGAACAAAATCTTGTTGGGCCTAAAAATAAATGGATATGGAAAGCCCGGTACCTCTGAAAATAAAAAAAAAATCATGTGGCAAATTGGTTATGATGTTATTCCAGCGATAACCTTAAGAAGAGAAAATGGACTAGGTCTCCTTTCTGTTCCTTCTGTGACAACTGTGAGAGTATAGATCTTTTTTTTTCTCGTGTGCTATTGGAAGAACCACTTGGGGTTGTGTTGGTGAACGTGTGGGAGCTAATAGCTTCCCTTCAAATAGGTGGCATGCTCTGGATGGTTGTATGCTTATTTGCCTTGAGATAGAAAATTCTTTACCCTGCTTATGGCTGCTATCTTTTGGTCCATTTGGATTACCTCGAACAAGACAACTTTTGAAGGTTATGTGCTTAAGAATCATGTGGCAATAATATACACGGTGTGTTCTTTTTTGATGTACTGGGCAGGTTTGTATGAAGAAGTTGATGCTGGGAAGATCAAGGTTGGGGCAAAAATGCTAATGGACAAAGTGGCACTTCTGACCTAGAACGGCAACACTGCTAATGAATCTCAGGATGGATCAAGAGTGTTGATGATTCAAGCTCCTTGATGTTGTTGCTCTTTATCTCCCTAAGTGATGTTTTCATTTGTTATTTGAACTTGTAATAATGTTGATGGACAAAGTGGCACTTCTGACCTAGAACATCACCGCTGGCAACACTGCTAATGAATCTCAGGATGGATCAAGAGTGTTGATGATTCAAGCTCCTTGATGTTGTTGCTCTTTATCTCCCTAAGTGATGTTTTCATTTGTTATTTGAACTTGTAATAATTGATGTTTGTGGGTGTGTTGTGCTGAACTTCTCGTCAGATGTTGTTGTAGTGCTATCATGTTTTTGCCCCGTAGTGGATGCTCGATTTGGAGCATCTATCAGCGGGTTTCCTGATGGTGCGAGAGACCTCTTTCCCGTTCCCTTTTGTTGCGTGGGTGTGTCTAGTTTGAAATCATGTATTTCCGTTATGTTGCAGTAATGGAAAGGGGTAGCCCGTTTGAAAAGAAAAATTATGATGTGTGTTGCGTGGTTGTACTCAAGTATCCCCGTCATTGCACCTCTATATATAACCCTGCAAGAATCAAATCAATACACAACAAAATATTAGAGTTCTACATTTTTCTACATGGTGTGAGAACAACACGAAGAAATTGAGATACAATTCAGTGCAATTTACATTCAGTATTAGTCTGCTAGATCTTTTTAGCGTGTGATAGCAAACTCCTGTCCTACGGTTAGTGCTTGGGAATATAATCGCATCAGGGTTGTAGCTATAGCTAGGGCGATGAGGAGCATCTGGAAATCAAAATGATTGGGGCCGCGAGAGTGACCCGAGCCGCCCGGTTCTTTCCAGCCACGGGATCGTAGGTGGCAGCGTCGGATTGGCAGGTCGCTCAAGACGGTTCCGGATATTGTAAATCTGAGTGTCAGCGTACGCCCACGTGTCCCCTAGGCTCCGTATGGACGTATGAGAATACGTAAGCTGTGCTTCTCGACGGTGTTATTTGTACGGGAAAAAAGAGTTGGCGCGGAGAGAATGGGAGATGAAGGAGATGTCATCGATCGAAGTGTCCAACACCGAAATCTTAAAGAAATATTCGCAGACAGGGGAACGTTGTGCGCCTATCTGTTTCGTCGTTATACTTGTCTTGATCACAGAAAGCGATCTTGCTCGTAAGCGAAAAAAAAGGAGAGTGGCCTAATGCATGGCTCTGAACCATATAATTAGCGCATGTATAGACGAGTGACAGAGAGGCCATAAGCTGCGCGAAGAGACGAGAAGAAACCACAAATCATAAAGACAACAACTCAAGCTGCAAAAGTGGCCGTGGAAAATGCTTTTTGTTTAGATAAACCTTGTTGATTTGTTGGAATAAATTAGACGGCATGAGTAACGATGGGTTTGTGGTTTGGGACATAGACTGAACGAGCTGTGGTCGGCCTTGACATTTGAGGGGCACGTTTTTCTCTCGGGGAGAAGAGGAGGACAGATAGCTAATCAGCTGTCGCCTCATACAGCTTGCAGGTTGCAACTAATCGAGCTAGTGATGAGAATCTCCATATGTATGTAGCTTGTCAAGCTGTCTTTCCTAGCAACGATTCGCTGTCTTTGTTTGTTATTGCTACTACCATCTCAATCAAGTTTCTGAGCATCTCCATTGGTGCCTGGATATACAGAACTTTGTATTACTTATAGAAAGATACCACTATCTATACTGAGTTGTTCCCTAAAAGATAGAGTATACTTATATGCTATAGGAGTTGAACTGCCGAATTGTTGGGAGTTCCGCCACTAAAAAATGTTTGGATATGTAGAGGATGTATTGAGCAGTATGCATGTGCTTAGTAGTGGAGTGCATATCATGGATGTGCTGTTATTAGCTGCATGCATGCGTGCATTCTGAACGAACTCATCGCTGATATTCCTCCAAGAAGATAATCGCAAGCCTTTAACCGTTGCCTAACCCGGTGCATACCAACACCTAGCTAAACGTCGCTATATACCATCACCGCTGATGAGTTACTGACCACGCTAGCTAAATTAGAAGCAGCGATAAGTGATGTGCTTTCTGACCTTTCTGCGTATTCTTTTTTCCAGAGCACTAGTACAACAGTACGTAAGCGCGCATAGTGCCTTAGAAAATAGCCCCTCCGATTGATCGCTAGCCACCAGTTCGATCATTAGGCTCCGAAATGACCTATCGATGATGGCATAGTCGGTTGTGGGCGGCAAATTATAACCCAAATCTCCCCTAAATTAAGCACAAAACCTTATCCCTCGCTAATAATCAATCTGCCCCGCCCTTAACGAAGCCAAAGTCGAGCTGATGATGAGCTCGCTCTGGCTCTCCATATATACCTGAGCTCTCTCCTATCGCCTCACACCACACACAACTGCAGCAAACACAGCTCACAGGGCAGGGCACTAACTGAACAAGCTAGCAATGGCGAAGGACATTGAGGCGGCACCCGAGGGGGGCGAGTTCTCGGCCAAGGACTACTCGGACCCTCCCCCGGCGCCGATCGTCGACTTCGAGGAGCTCACCAAGTGGTCGCTGTACCGCGCGGTGATCGCCGAGTTCGTCGCCACGCTCCTCTTCCTCTACATCACCGTCGCCACCGTCATCGGGTACAAGCACCAGTCGGACCCCACCGTCAACACCACCGACGCCGCCTGCAGCGGCGTCGGCATCCTCGGCATCGCCTGGGCCTTCGGCGGCATGATCTTCGTCCTCGTCTACTGCACCGCTGGCGTCTCAGGTAATTCGTCCACCCATCACCGATCAGTTGTAACCAAGTGCAATTTCGTGCTATATGCGCGCATGCAAGCGTGTGTCTGACTGAAACTGTTCTGTCGACTGTGCATGGATGCAGGTGGACACATCAACCCGGCGGTGACGTTCGGGCTGTTCCTGGCGAGGAAGGTGTCGCTCATCCGGGCGCTTCTGTACATCATCGCGCAGTGCCTCGGCGCCATCTGCGGTGTGGGGCTTGTCAAGGGCTTCCAGAGCTCATACTACGTCCGGTACGGCGGCGGCGCCAACGAGCTCAGCGCAGGCTACTCCAAGGGCACCGGGCTCGCGGCCGAGATCATCGGCACCTTCGTCCTCGTCTACACCGTCTTCTCCGCCACCGACCCCAAGCGCAACGCCCGCGACTCCCACATCCCGGTGAGTACATTTTGATCACTGTAGAATTGATGCTTATATGGCCAGCGAGTGTTGTCCAAGTCGTTGACCTTGCACTTACTCTGCTTTTGACATAGCATTCGAACAACTTACTTTAATTATGTATCCGGAAAACATTCTAACAATTTTGCAAGGAACCTTCAGAAATAGACTGTTCATGGTCGATCCTGCCAGTACAGTCTTTTAAACTTTTTGATTCATGCCACGTAGCACTTTCCATGCACCTATGGATGCAAGGTTTTACCTACAATTAATTAAACATTCTAGTGCAACTAATTTAATGTCCTTTTAAGTTAAACTCGAATTGCTGAAATTGCTGGTAAAATAATTGAATATTTATATGATATTTGAATTCCTTCTACCGGTGTTATACTAGCAAAATACTTTTGGGATGTAGAAATACGTGATGGAACCCGGGTACTCTGGAACCCGTTTCACCGTGCGGGCCGGAAATACCGATTTCCGGACCTCTAAAAATTTCAATCAAAATTTTTGCATGTAGAGGATGCACGTATGTATGTGTGTGCCATTTTTTATACCCAAATTCAAAAGTATGTAGTTTAGAGAAAAATGACAAGTTTTAGACGAATAGTATGAAGAAAACTCAGCCACACAGTAAGTTCTATAGCTTGGGAGTCGAATCGACTACGTAAGTTACTGTTGGGGTAGGTTTAATGGGTTCTGCCGTACCCAGGTTCCAAAAACGCTTTATTTGGGATGCAACTCTCCAAGCACCTGTTCACACAGAATGCATATACAGGAGTAGGCCAAACAAGTTCGTCAATCCTGACAAATTAAGCATTTTAGTGCACCTAAAGACTAAAGTTCATAAAAAAGATCAAGCAATACCAATGGACCAAAACGTTCAAGCCACTCTACATAACGCACATGCATGTGCAAATGTATCTTGTCTGACGCACTGCCTGCCAATAGGCAGATAGGAAGATTCTCTCACACGATCAGGCAGTACAGTAGTCCCTGTCTCGCCGTATCGCCTACAGCAAATTTGAGGTGGCGAATCGCAAATGATCTCCACCAGTTAATGGCGTTATATATTCCTTGAGATAAGAACACATTGCAAAAAAACAAGAGAAAATTCTATCAAAACGATGGCTGCCTGGGCGTATTTCAGATTCGGGGAACCGTCCCTTTCTAGTCCTTGTCTTGCAAAGCATATTCAATTTTGAAAATAATATTATAATTCCATTCTTAGTTAGCTACTCTATATAATATTGACAAAGAAGCTTGCTATAGTTAGTTTCTTGATGTAACTGCTCAACGTGCATGCTAGCAGCGTAAGATTTGCATGTGTTTGATGATCTGAACTGAGTGTTATGAACTTACCAACTACTCAGGTGCTGGCTCCTCTTCCAATCGGATTCGCCGTGTTCATGGTCCACCTGGCCACCATCCCCATCACCGGCACCGGTATCAACCCGGCGAGAAGCCTGGGAGCTGCGGTCATCTACAACACTGACAAGGCCTGGGATGACCAAGTATGTATACATATTACCAATATGTGCCATCTGTCTCTTGGAAAATACATGTTATTTTGCTAGTACAATTAAGAAGTGCCATAGCATATTTGGCATTTGGTGAGAGTTCTCAATCAACCGGTACTAGATAAACTCTAACTAGTGAATTAACGATCACAACGGATATTACAGGAAAAGGCTCAGAATTATTAAGACTATTGCAAACCAACGGCAGGATAAGGCTGGCCAAATTGAACAGCTAGCTCACACCAAAATTTAATCTATCGTCATTCGAACTGCCTGCTTAAAGCACTTGTTTAGGTTATGCATGACATACTCATCCACTGACTTCATTTTTTAGAGAACTCGTCCACTGACTTAAGGCAATATGTAACCTAATCCCTTCCCACTCCCTCACATCTGACGTTAACAAGAAGTTTTTCCGTAAATCTGCTGAAATGTCACCATCGCCCAAATGATTTAACTATGTTTAGTTTTCAGTTCTTCTAACCGCAGCTAGTCAAGTCGTTAGAGGATAAGTGATTAAATATTACTTGGATATTTTAATTATGCAAAAGGTTCATACTGAAGCGGCGCCTATGTTCCTCACGCTGGTATGCCACGTCACACGTACTAATTGCTGTTTGTTTTGTGCAGTGGATCTTCTGGGTGGGGCCACTGATCGGTGCCGCCATTGCCGCCGCCTACCACCAGTACGTTCTGAGGGCCAGCGCTGCCAAGCTCGGGTCCTACCGGAGCAACTAAGTTATCCGCCGCTCGGAATGGACACGCAAGGGGGTGCCTGTGAAGTGTAGATATATGCCAAGAAGAAGGCCACCTCCAGCATATCGCTTGTCCAGTTCAGTCTTCGCATCGTCGGCTGCTACCGTTCTTCGGCTTGTCGATTCTACTGCATATAGTCTCGATGTGACCCTCCGTTCATATGTTGATGTGCTCGCCATATTTGCTGCTGTTTTTGTTCCAACAAGTGTGTTTCCTTTGCTATACCTGTATGCATGCATTTGAAGGATTTTGGAATCAAACAATTGTTACTATGTCCTGTTTATGCTTTCCTTCGAGCAACCCATATCTCCTAAAGAGTCAGCAGTAGGGATACAAATTGTGATTGGGGCATTGATTCCAACAGTTTGTTTCAACTTTCGTGACTATACGCTATGCTTGCCATATCTCCTGCGAGATTTTAGAGTCCGCGCGTTCAATTATTCCAGATTCATGACTATACGCTACGCTTGCCTTGTCAAATGCGAGACTGGGGAGCTCGGCATCTCTAAAGCCCAAACCTCCCATGAACTTTGGTTTTGTGTTATTGTGTCCCGTGACACCGAAATCGCCATCCTTTCTCCGTGTTTGGTTCCCGAATAGAATTTGCGAATAAAGAATTTATGTGTTCACATAAACCTCGAGGAAGTTTAAAACATGACATATATGATATATTGAATATACTAGCACCGTTTGGGCTACTGATTTGATCAAAACTTCCTTCCCAGCTGGTGGAACGGTTTCTCCAGCCAAACCCCTCGCTTCATTCCAGATTCTACCTTTTAAAATTTGAAAGCTCCATTCTTCATGCTCCTACGTCCAAAGGCATACCAAGATACTTCTCTGAAAGTGATTCATTAGGCAGATTCAAAATTCCTTTTACTTTATTTCTAATAGCATTAGGGAACCTCTTACTAAAAATATATAGATGATTTTGATAAATTTATCCGTTGCCCTGATGCATCATAGTAGCTATCAAACACGAAGAGATCTCTCTCGCTCCATCACTATTAGCCTTGACGAACCATGGGTTGTCATCTACAAAGAGCAAGTGACTAAATTGGCGGAACCGTTAGAGCCACTTTGATCCTAGTGAGGTTCGATGCATGTTTAAACTCACTCCGCTACAAATAAGAATGAGTATGGAGAGATAGGATATCCCTGACGGGATCCCTTTAGTTGGTTTGAACTCCTCAAGTCTAGCACTATTCAGCAAAAGTGAAAACTTGACTGAACTCGGAAGACTCATGACAAAAATGACCTAAGATGGTGCAAACCCCAACTTAGTCATTTGATGAGTGGAAATACACTCATCGTATCTCTGTTTAAACCGAACATATCCCACCATTATTCTGGAAATATCTCTCTACAATTAAAACCAATCACTAATAAATACATAGATGTGCAAATCTCTATTTTTCATTTTATGCACATTTGGACGCATTAATGACGAAATCTGAGCCAAATAAGGAGGAATTGCGAGCTAGAAGGATTCCCAAGTTAACCAGCCTTCGAAACCAAGCATCTGCGCATTTAACAAGCACTGGTACCGCGGCACCCGTATGTGTTGTCCGGCCGTAGCATGTGTTGGTGGCTTTGTGAGGTCAAATGGAGTATTCATTGTGAAGGCCCCTAGGTCATCAGGGCAACAGAGCGCCGCCAGAATGCAGCTCCGTCCACATAAAGTCTGATCTCCATCACCATTCCTCGAAGCTCTGTCGCCACTATCATCTCCATCACCATTCCATCACTCCCCACCTTCACCTCTATACCCATATACTTGTAAAGTGATTTGTTCGTGATTTTCGATATTGTAAGACTATTTACTATTCACTGATCAAGGATTTGCAAACAATGTTTATAATTATTTATTTAATCATGTGTGAATAGTCTTTATGGGCCGAGAGCTGAGACCTACACTAGTAGGGAAAATCCTACCGCTCGCGTATTAATCTAGGACTTTGTGTTAGATCCGTATTGCACTCACCTACGGAAGCCATTAGGGCAATCATCACATAAAGACCTTTCAAGCCTCTCTTGCTACACCACCAAATTCTTTAAGAAGGGTTTCTAAGATAAAATCTTTCTTTTCTCCTTCCTCCATATCACAGAGTGTAAGAAACATGTGTTGAATTATACGATTGAGATTAACAAATTTAGTTTCCAACATGTGTACTAAACAAGCAGCAGCAATTTCATAAGTAGGAGCAAGTTCTACCAAGTGTTTATCTTCAAAATCTTCAGCTGTACTAACATGAGTGAAAAAATCTTCTATATTATCTCTTCCAATTATAGACCCTCGTCCTACCGGTATGTCTTTCAGAGTGAACTTAGGAGGAAACATGATGAAATAAACGAAAGGTAAATAAAGTAAATGCAAGTAACTAATTTTTTGTGTTTTCAATATAGAGAACAAGATAGTAAATAAAGTAAAACTAGCAACTAATTTTTTTGTGTTTTTGATATAAGAACCAAACAAAGCAGTAAATAAAATAAAGTAAAGCAAGACAAAAACAAAGTAAAGAGATTGGATGTGGGAGACTCCCCTTGCAGCGTGTCTTGATCTCCCCGGCAACGGCGCCAGAAATTTGCTTGATGGCGTGTAAGGCACACGTCCGTTGGGAACCCCAACAGGAAGGTGTGATGCGCACGATAGCAAGTTTCCTCGCAAGAAACCAAGGTTTATCGAACCAGTAGGAGTCAAGGAGCACGTGAAGGTTGTTGGTGGCGGAGTGTAGTGCGGCGCAACACCGAGGATTCCGGCACCAACGTGGAACCCGCACAACACAATCAAAGTACTTTGCCCCAACGTAATGAGTGAGGTTGTCAATCTCACCGGCTTGCTGTAAACAAAGGATTAGATGTATAGTGTGGATGATGATGATTGTTTGCGAAGAATAGTAAAGAACAATTGCACTAGATTGTATTTCAGATGTAAAGAATTGGACCGGGGTCCACAGTTCACTAGTGGTGTCTCTCCCATAAGATAAACAGATGTTGGATGAACAAATTATAGTTGGGCAACTGACAAATAAAGAAGGCATAACAATGCACATACATATATCATGATGAGTAGTACTATGAGATTTAATCATGGCATTACGACAAAGTACATAGACCGCTATCCAGCATGCATCTATGCCTAAAAAGTCCACTTTCAGGTTATCATCCGAACCCCTTCCA
The DNA here is from genome assembly GCF_022539505.1 of Lolium rigidum. NCBI lineage: Eukaryota > Viridiplantae > Streptophyta > Magnoliopsida > Poales > Poaceae > Lolium > Lolium rigidum. Next base: position 165,847,023 of record NC_061509.1, on the reverse strand, counting down.
GTATTAAGTTGCAAACAACAGACAATTGCATTAAGTATGGTGCATAATGTAATCAACACAAACATCCTTAGACAAAGCATCGATGTTTTATCCCTAGTGGCAACAAGCACATCCACAACCTTAGAACTTTCTGTCACCGTCCCGGATTCAATGGAGGCATGAACCCACTATCGAGCATAAATACTCCCTCTTGGAGTCACAAGTATCAACTTGGCCAGAGCGTCTACTAGCAACGGAGAGCATGCAAGAACATAAACAACATATATGATAGATTGATAATCAACTTGACATAGTATTCAATATTCATCGGATCCCAACAAACACAACATGTAGGATTACAAATAGATGATCTTGATCATGATAGGCAGCTCACAAGATCTAACATGATAGCACAATGAGGAGAAGACAACCATCTAACTACCGCTATGGACCCATAGTCCAGGAGTGGACTACTCACACATCGATCCGGAGGCGATCATGGCGATGAAGAGACCTCCGGGAGATGATTCCCCTCTCCGGCGAGGTGCCGGAGGCGATCTCCTGAATCCCCCGAGATGGGATTGGCGGCGGCGGCGTCTCTGGAAGGTTTTCCGTATCGTGGCTCTCGGTACTGGGGGTTTCGCGACGAAGGCTTTAAGTAGGCGGAAGGGCAGGTCAGGAGGCGTCACGAGGGACCCACACAACAGGGCCGCGCGGCCGGGTCTGGGCCGCGCCGCCCTGGCGTGTCGTCGCCTCGTGGCCCCACTTCGTATCTCCCTCGGTCTTCTGGAAGCTTCGTGGAAAAATAAGCCCCTGGGCGTTGATTTCGTCCAATTCCGAGAATATTTCCTTACTAGGATTTCTGAAACCAAAAATAGCAGAAAACAACAACTGACTCTTCGGCATCTCGTCAATAGGTTAGTGCCGGAAAATGCATAATAATGACATATAATGTGTATAAAACATGTGAGTATCACCATAAAAGTAGCATGGAACATAAGAAATTATAGATACGTTTGAGACGTATCAGTCTACTTTGATTTATGATAGAACAAACATATATAGGAATAAGAGAAACAAAAAAAGATTAGAATGTCATTCCTAGTTAAATTTTATGGAAAGATGAGTTCTTCTTGATTGTAACAAGGAAATTTTAATGAGGTATGACCTAAATATTTTTCCTATAGAATTTGCGCTGCAAAATTTCTATAGGATTAGCTCCTATTAGATACTCCCTACGTTCTACTTCCTCCGTCTCAGTTTAACAGACGCGCACATAGTTTAATAAATTTCTTTGATCATTATTTTGGTTAATAAAATATGAAATATATGTCACAAAAATTATATAATTGAAAAGCTTTTTTTGCATACGAATCTCATTTTGTAGACATAAACTTTTATTTTGTTGACCAAATTAATGGTCAAAGTTTGTCTTAAACTGCGTGCGAGCCTGTTAAACCGAGACGAAGGGAGTAGAAAAAATAAGGCAATTTGTGTTACATTTATTAGTAATTAGATATCTGAACAACTAATCCAAACTACATTGAAAATAACAACGTCCAATAAAGAGAACGAAACCAAAAAAATTAATATACATACCTCTATACAAATCATATGAAGCAAAGAAGCCTTTAAAAGTGTTCTTCTAGTGGAAAAATTGCAAGCGTCGGGTGGACTGCGGTAAGCACGGGCATCCATACTACCTTTTGTTAATGTTTCCTATGGCTTGCTCGCTTCTTCCCATGTCTTCCTCGCTTTCAAAGAGCTAATAACATCTTTGGTCCTACAACTTGCTCATCATGTGATGGTTTGGTCCTAGATTTTGCAAAACCTGCTGCCAAGTCCTACAACTTGCTAGTCATGTGAAGTTTTGATCCTCGGTCAATCAGAAGCTGACACGTGGCGTTACCGATTTTGCAGATAGACCCTAATATTCTTAACTAGCACATAGGGACCTTGGTGCCATCTTAGATGCGGGTCCCACTTATCAGACAGGTAAAATAAAATTTAATGTCTCCTATGGCTTGCTCGCTTCTTCTTTACTCTGGTATAGCTGTACACTCAGAACCTCAGACAGTGTGCGCAGGACGTACTGCAAGCCCTTGTCTTCCTCGCTTTCAAAGAGCTAATAACATCTTTAGTCCTACAACTTGCTCATCATGTGATGGTTTGGTCTTAGATTAGATCTTGCAAAACTTGTTGCCAAGTCCTACAACTTGCTAGTCATGTGAAGTTTTGTCTTAAACTGCGTGCGAGCCTGTTAAACCGAGACGAAGGGAGTAGAAAAAATAAGACAATTTGTGTTACATTTATTAGTAATTAGATATGTGAACAACTAATCCAAACTACATTGAAAATAGCAACATTCAATAAAGAGAGCGAAACCAATAAAATTAATATACATACCTCTATACAAATCATATGAATCAAAGAAGCCTTTAAAAGTGTTCTTCTAGTGAAAAAATTGCAAGCGTCGGGTGGACTGCGGCAAGCATGGGCATCCATACTACCATTTGTTAATGTTTCCTATGGCTTGCTCGCTTCTTCCCTTGTCTTCCTCGCTTTCAAAGAGCTAATAACATCTTTGGTCCTACAACTTGCTCATCATGTGATGGTTTTGTCCTAGATTTTGCAAAACCTGCAGCCAAGTCCTACAACTTGCTAGTCATGTGAAGTTTTGGTCCTCGGTCAATCAGAAGCTGACATGTGGTGTTACCGATTTTGTAGATAGACCCCTAATATTCTTAACTGGCACATAGGGACCTTGGTGCCATCTTAGATGCGGATCCCACCTATCAATACAGACAGGTAAAATAAAATTTAATGTCTCCTATGGCTTGCTCGCTTCTTTACTCCGGTATAGCTGTACACCCAGAACCTCAGACAGTGTGCGCAGGACGTACTGCAAGCCCTTGTCTTCCTCGCTTTCAAAGAGCTAATAACATCTTTAGTCCTGCAACTTGCTCATCATGTGATGGTTTGGTCTTAGATTAGATCTTGCAGAACCTGCTGCCAAGTCCTACAACTTGCTAGTCATGTGAAGTTTTGGTCCTCGGTCAATCAGAAGCTGACACGTGGCGTTACTGATTTTGCAGATAGACCCCTAATATTCTTAACTGGCATATAGGGACCTTGGTGCCATCTTAGATGTGGGTCCCACCTGTTAGTACAGACAGGTAAAATAAAATTTAATGTGTGTAAAGGTGTGGGATCAAACTCTTGACCTCAGGTTCGGCATCAGCTCATGTTTGCCACTACACCACGGACATTATACATAACTTGCTCACCATGTGATGGTTTGGTCTTAGATTATATCTTGCAAAACCTGCTGGCAAGTCCTACAACTTGCTAATCATGTGAAGTTTTGGTCCTCGGTCAATCAGAAGCTGACACGTGGCGTTACCGATTTTGCAGATAGATCCCTAATATTCTTAACTGGCATATAGGGACCTTGATGCCATCTTAGCTAGATGTGGGTCCCACCTGTTAGTGCAGACAAGTAAAATAAAATTTAATGTGTGCAAAGGTGTGGGATCGAACTCTTGACCTTAGGTTCGGCATCAGCTCAGGTTTGCCACTACACCACGGACAGTATACATAACATAAGTAGGACGCTGCTCTATTATACAGAGAATAGATGATTTTTTACACCTTTCAGGAGAAATGTAACAACTCAACTTTATTTTCCTTTGGCGTCACACCTGTTTTTTTTAGCAAACTTGTACATTACGTAATTTAAGTGATGGATGCATGTTATCATTTTCTCTTTATAAGATGGATACGTGTTGTCATTTTTCTTGAAAGCTTTTGTGCATCTATGTCAGCCAATTTAAGAATATAGAAAATAAACTATTTCATTAAATGATACTTGGGTAGAGAGTGAAGTACAAATGCATGACCCTTTGCGGAAATTCAATTTGGCTCACCGTGCATATGCTACTTCTACCTAAAAATTGTATTTGGAAGTATCAAAAAATTTACAAAATATTTTACATATACATCTCCATAATATATGTTTGTTCGCATGGTTTCATGAAAACCCAATATTTTGTGTGGTCTATGTAAAAAAGGAAAATTTATCTTGTGAACAACCTTATTCTCAGCACCGAATTTTGTCTTTTTACCACATGCCATATCATAAGTCGATTTTTTCTGAAACGACTTTGTGAACGAGTAGCACGTGAAGATGTACATGCGGATTTTTTGTATCATTTTTTATGAAATTTAAAAATATATGTAAGATGCATTTTAAAATAAACGGAGCATATGCTCCCATGTTCTATAGCACCACTCCTCTTCTAAACTAGTTTATAGTGTATACAATTTCTAGGATGAAGCATTTGAGATTTCCATAATAAAATTAAGTATCGTATACCCCTATTTAGCTAGATCTAGAACATCTATCTTTTATCGTCATAGTGCACGATTTGTTATTATTGTAACCTAGATTTCATAAATAGATAAATTTTCCCTGGCATTGGTGCATTTTTTTACAAGTCATCTTGGCTGCCAATGCCAAATTTTGATGTTGTACAGTTGGTAATGTGATTGTGCAAATTAGGGAAACAGAGTATTGCTCTTGACTGTTGACTTTCCACAATTGGCGATCTTTGCATTGTATAACGACCGTAGCTGATGAGAATCTTTGGGCATCACCTCAACTATATATATGTAGCCCTACATATATGCCAATCCGAGGGCCACAATATTTTGGTAGGGCAAATAATTATCTTTCTTCCAGAAAGAAATATATTTATTTTGAAAGAAGGCACAGATTGTCGAGTTAGACTTTAAGAAAGGAAAATGCAGTTTTTATGAGTGTACATTTTTTTAGCCTAAGCTACATGTAGCTCGTCTTTCTCAAACTTTGAAAACGGCATTTAAAGTTAAAAAAACTAAAATTAAAAGTATTTAGGTATGTACAAAAATGACAAAATTTGACAGATTTCACAACTAAATATGTTGTCATTTTTTGCACAACCCAAAATGTAAGATATCCCGGGCTAAAATTTTGCATGTGCATAGAACACAACATTTTCTATATCTTGACTTGCTTTCAGGTTTATTCTCAACTTAAAATGCCATTTTTTTATATTTCAAAAAAGGGCTATATGACGATTTACATGAAAATCCTCCATTATTTGTGGTAAACGTGGTGTTTTTTGTTCAATGTACATTAGAAGTGATGCGTGTTTGTTACTGGAGGCGGTGGTGATGTAAAAAAAAGTTCCTTTACGAAAAATATAACAATATACTGTTGTGCACAATAGATATTATTTTAAGAATGCTAAAGATATACTTAAATGTGTATTCTAAACCTCATATGCTTTAGTTCCTTATATATACGTTAAAGATCTTGTGCTTGATGTTTCGAACCTGGAAGATGATTCGTATTTGAAACTCTTACTATAATAATTTTATAAAATTTAACAAATGGATCCTGTATAAGAAAGTTACTTCCTCAAGTTAAACAGAAAGAGTTGTGTAGTTAAGCGGCAGCCTCTTTTAAGCGTCAGCACTAGCTTATTCGCGACTTTGAATCCTCATCCTAGCAACTAAAATTTTATGTGTACTAGTACAAATGCCCGTGCGTTGCCACGGGTCCTCAAATTATATTTCTCAATACACATATATAATTCAAATATCATATATAAAATTTTGAAAATAGATTTCTAGGTGGGTATATAGAGTAGCAAAGTATAGACAATAAAAAAGAGGACCGAATGTTGGTTGAACTATATCATAGAAGAACTTAATACATAGTCACAAAGAGACATGAGCGCAATAACAAAACAAGATTGTTTTGCATCTGCGTCGTTCCAAGTTGTAGGTCATCTTATTACTCTTCTGCGGTAAATCCCACATCTGTGTTCTGGGCCGTCAGAACTGTCAACTCAACAACCTCTCCTTTTGGATGATTTGTTGTCTCACAAAACGTGGATGCTGCAAACATATGTATAATTGAAGGAATACTTCTTTTCTGATTAGTCCAAACAACACTGCGATATTCATAAATATCCGGAGACGACCCTGTATCGTAGCCTTCTGTGTCAAACATACAGAAAGGGCTTAGCAAATCTTCGATAATGGCTGGGTAAAAAACTTCGTCGGCAGGGCGGTGGTGCGGATGCTTATTTTTCTAGGCAGCGATTCCTTGACCGCTCCAGAAGAGGATGACCACGGAGACCAAGAAAAAGGGTTTGAACAAAAGATGATATTGTTGCCAACTCCTAAAGTTTCCTGCAACAGTTGAGGCAGTGGAGGGCCTGTGGATCGTGCTATGAAGCCCTGAACACCAATAGATTGCACGTTTAGTTTACCACTGATACACGGTGCCACCGATCGTAACCCTGCAACAATTTCTTGTACCGTCATATCAAGACCTAATTGCATGGGCCTTAGCAAGATAGATTCCTGTAGTTCTGCAATTCGAGCCCCACAGACATCAACATCTCGTAGGAAGCAACATCCAACCCGATCGCCTTGGGCGGCTCTAGAAAAAAAGAATGTGTCATCGTATAGTTGATACTTTGGAGTGGGGTGAGGACATCCATGTTTTTTGACTGTGATAGCAACACAGTATGTCTGAACATGTTTCTGTACCATGCTTGAGAGCACTACTGAATCCTGTGAGAATCTGCTAGTAACTCTAATAACGATAAATTGAGGGAACATGGTTCCTCTCTGAACCCAGCAGGCACAACTGACACAGTCGAGCCTCTTTGAAGAAAGGCAATCATCATCGACAGTATGAACAACACAATAATGTAGCAAGATGCGCTCAATAGCCTTGATGGTCCGAAGTTGAAGCGGCAAAGCATGTATCTGTATCTCAGTGTAGATGTCCACAACTTCATCATTATGGTCATATTCCTCGAAGGGTGTACCGAAGTATCCTTCTGCATATTCATCTGTAGAGTAACAAATTACGTCTGAACCAGCAAGACGAAGCATCTTGCTCTCATCTAGTACAGCACATGCATAATCAGTTGGCATATGAGTATCCAGTGTGAGAATGAATATGTTGCTGGCAACTTTAATTAGCTGAAATTCATAGTCGAGATGGAGGTATGGTGAGAGCAAAGCTCTGAACTGATCATCCACGAAATCAACTCCATTCTCTGTCACGGACATGTAATTCTCAAAATTCTTCTTTACTAAAAATTTCTATGCACCTGCAAGTCGTCTGTTTGTCAGTGTTGCGACACAACTGAAAGTGATGAACCGGTCTGGCAGCATAGGTATGGAAATGGTAGGCCCATCTAAATCAATTTGGGTCCAAGAGTGCATGGTGGTGTAATAATCATTGTGTAACAATCGTTTTGTCAGTGTTTCAGCCGGCTGGAACCTAATACCTCTGATGTAGTATACATGGCCCGTTCGCAACTGGTTGTTCACACGCAATGCTGTTTGTCCAGATGCTATCGCTTCCATCTTATCACCCTATGAAAATTCCAATGTTCAAACGGATAGAGATAATAGCAATGTTCAAACGATATGAAAGAATACCCTTGTTTTCCATACTGTCTTGTAAGAAATAATGGTTTGCCAAAATAATGTTTTTGAAATAATGATCAGAAGCACAATTTTCTGAAGAATCGTCCAATAAGATTTTGTTCCGTAGTTATTGTTAGCTCCTAGCTTAAGATTTTGTTTCAAATTTAACACTGTTCCTTACTGATACCTGCAAATATTCCAGTGTGTTCTTGCTGTCAGGGTAGCTCTTTTGGAAAAACCTTTTCCACCTCACATTGTTTCATCTTATTTCAAGGTTGTGGTGGCTGCATTTGTTACATAGCTTGGCTGGTTCATAAATGGGCAACTTCACCTCCACCCTCAGCAATGGATTCCGGAGGCAATGGATAGTTTTGAGCTTGCTCTGCAGAAGACTACTCCAACTGCTGTTATTTGCCTTGGGAATGAAACGACAGATGCTAAAAGCCTAAGATTCGGCCAGCAGTTCCCTCATGTGAAACGGGCAGCTCTGTTCTCAGGATCTAGCAAAATCGTTTACATCTAGCCTAAGATTTTATTTTTGGGCCTAGTTATCATTGCATTCCATTTTGCATACGATGCTCACACCGAACCATTAAAGATGTGGCTAGAGTTGTGTAAAAATGGCAGGTCTATTATCGTAGTGGTGTTGGTCACTGTGTTATCTAGACTGATTGGATTTGCAACAAACCCCTAAAAAGTACTTTTTTTTTGGTTCAAGCTGTTTGTTGCTTATGCTTGTAGGCCGATGAACTGATTGTGTTCTCACATGCAGTTTCTTTTCATGACTTCCATGCTGTAAGCTCTGTGTTAAGCTGATTTGAACTTGTGCTATTATTAAATATACTGTTGGAGCAAGAATAGCACTGTTTTTTTCATGATAAAGTTGAATTATTGGATGTGAGTTAAACTTTACAGCATCTCTTTATCTTCTCTTACATTTATCTTTATCTGATTTCTAGGACCCTAAGCTTGAGAGATTGCTGCTATGAAGGTACTGATCTGAATCTCACACTTGTGAAGCTTGTGTAAGTGTCGTATCATGTACTAAGCATTTCAGTTTTCTCTACGCAACAGAGAGAGGTTGAGAAGCGTGAAGTGCTTAAGAGGCAAGGTCATGGTGAATACAGGGAAATAATTGAAGGAGACTTCCTAGCGGAGGTCACTCGCTGCAAGTAAGCCATAACTCCTTTTTACGGAATTGCTTAACTCTTGCCCATGATGATTCACGAAGGATGTCTAATTTTTTGGTAGGATCATGGATAAGCATTTGAAGGCACTTGCGCCGGTCTATTTGGGGACTAAATTCATCAAGCTTGATGCCGAGGTCCGTATGCTATCGCTATTAGCTTTAAGTTACTTCTGCTTCTACTGCATCGATGATGCTAATTTGTTGATGATTATTTCAGAATGCTCCCTTCTTTGTGACAAAACTGGCAATTAAAATGTTGCCATGTGTTATATTGTTCAAGTAAGTGCATAAACTGTTCACGATTTCTACCTATTTCAAATTCCAATGTCATAAGGCATTATACTAATATACTGTGTTCACGGTACTTTTCTACATCAGGAAGGGTATTGTTGTTGATCGGTTAGTTGGATTTGAAGACCTTGGAGGTAAAGATGATTTTTCTACCAGGGCATTGGAAAATATTCTGAAGAGGAAAGGTAGAGACAGCTGTTACTTTTTTGTTTGTGTATGCTAGTCTGTGTGTGTGCACATGTGCATGCCCATGTAATACAGAGTTAGAGACTCGGGTGGGGAAGTATTTCTTTTCTTGATTAATTCTAATGTGGTAGCTTTGCATACTGAACTACCCTTTTGAATATTCGTTTGCAGATTAAGACTATCATATTTGATAAAACTGGGACCCTGACTATCGACAAACCTTCTGTTGTTCAAACAAAGATCTTCTCGAAGATACCACTTTTTGAGTTGTGTAATTTAACTGTTTGCATTTCTGTGAATAAGGAATACTTACATTTTCGTCGGTGAGGATAGCATGGTAGATTAGATCACCTACTCTGTTGTTTTTTATTCGATCATAAATAAGTTTCGCAGTTGCCTCCCAGGATCTGTTGTAGATATGCAATTGTTCCACATTGCAGAATGTAACATGACTGCATTATAAATGGAGAAACATGAGTAAAACGTGATGCTAAGAACATGAGTAAAACGTGATGCTGGAACTTACCATGGTGCCATTACCCTCTTGGAGGCGTGGCGACTGAGAAAGTATTGACTCAACATGGTGGTAGATTGAAGATGGATCAGCTGGACTGAGATGAAGATGAATGAACTGGTCTGAGATGAAGATGACCTTAGCCTGAGTTTTGTAGACGTTTCGGAAAAGAACTGAGCTATGGTAAGATGGTTCATTCCTTGTAATTTAATGTAATTAATATCGTTCAGGTTTCATTCCTTTTTATACATGCGTCCTTTTTTCGTGATTACTGAGAAGGATTACTGGGGAGATTACATACCATGCGTCATGGGTGAATCATGGTCATTTAATTTCCTGATTTATTTCCATTTAATTTCCTGATTTATTTCCATGTGTGCACGAATAGATTCCATCCATGCGTGATTTATTTCCATGCGTGAAAACAGGCACATGATTTCCTGGCGTTCCTGTTATTTTCTGGCGAGGCGATGGGCTACGGTCAGCCCATGTTAACGCCTGGCCCTGGCGGGTGGGCAATCGAAGGACGACGATGACCAAACGTATTGGCAGAATAAGGAACCAATTGAGTCTTTTTAAGTAGTAGAGATATACATGCGTCCTTTTTTCGTGATTACTGGGAAGGATTACTGGGGAGATTACATACCATGCGTCATGGGTGAATCATGGTCATTTAATTTCCTGATTTATTTCCATTTAATTTCCTGATTTATTTCCATGTGTGCACGAATAGATTCCATCCATGCGTGATTTATTTCCATGCGTGATAACAGGCACACGATTTCCTGGCGTTCCTGTTATTTTCTGGCGAGGCGATGGGCTGCGGTCAGCCCATGTTAACGCCTGGCCCTGACGGGTGGGCAATCGAAGGACGACGATGACCAAAACGACCAAACGTATTGGCAGAATAAGGAACCAATTGAGTCTTTTTAAGTAGTAGAGATAGCCTCATTTCTCTTTCTAGTATTCTCGGATGAATGCACAACGTGCTGATATGCAACAAAGAATGTTGCCTGGTCTTGTGGCTATAGCGGTCTGGAATCAGCCTCCGGTCTTGAGGTTGACCCCTCCTTCTCGCAAACCATTTTATTTGCTTCTCTAGTCGCTGACAGCTAGGACCCACATGAGATTCGGCAGATAAAAATCTTAGGGGTTTTTCTACAAAACTACAATACCACATGTCAGCTTTTAATTGATTGAGAACCAAATTTTCACATCATTTTACAAGTTGTAGGATGTTGCTGCAGGTTTTGCAAGATCTAGGAATAAACCTTCACATCGTGCACCAGTTGTAGGACCAGAGGTGTAATTAGCTCGCTTTCAAACCTCACCGTGGTCAAATGGCAAACCTCGAGCCCCGAGGCGAATTCAGTGCATTGGCCAGCACTGCACGCCCCCCTCGACGCCACTCGGCATTAACGCCTCCATAACGTTGAGCCACCCACCTAGAACTTGCCTCATTTGATCTTCATACCCGACCGTGTGCCGCATCTCCAACGAGCGGATCCAAGTTCGTTTGCGTAGGTTCAAATTCTTGAAATTGACCACGCGCCCATTTGCGTTTAGGTGTTTCCAGTGGTCCGACGCATAAAATAAGTGATTTTTTCATTCATTAAAAAGTCATAATTTACATAATTATAAAAATGCAGAAAAAAACAAAAAAAAACGATAGGCTAAAACCTAGCCATGGACTACTGCTCGTCGTCGCCGACGAGGTCGATGATTTCCGGCATCCACCATGGCAGTTGGTAGACGGGCGGCGGAGGAGGAAGGGGAGCCTTTGGTGACGGCAAGAACGGATCCCAGGCCGGGGATGGAGCAAGAGACGACGCGCGCGTGCGGGTCGTGTCGGCGTGGACGCCGAGGTTGTCCCACATAGGAGGAGACAGCAGCGGCCCCCGCGCCAGCCAAGATTCACGAAGTTGGACGCCGAGGTTGTCCCATATAGCGAGCTGGTCAAGCTCGTTGTTGGCCATGCCGATGGCAATGGCCTCCTCCTCGTTGATGCTCGGGCGGCTAAATCTTCGGATCATAGGCCGGGCTGCCGTCGCCGTTGTTGTTGGCTCCGAGGATGTGAACGTCGTTCGCTTCCACGGCCTTGGCCTTGGCCTCGTACTCATCCTCACCCTCGTCGCCGTGGTCCTCGGCCTCATCGTCCAAGCACTCGTAGTCCTCATCCTCCTCCAACTCACGGTTGAAGAAGTCGACATCGCTGAGGTATACCGCTCGGTGGCACGTGTCGAACTCCCACGTCTCGAACAAGATCCAGTTGTACTAGGTCAGCGTGGACGTCGGATCGTCGCGCAGATCCGGAGACAAGATGGTTTGGCGGCGCCGGACCTTGTGGCGGCGCTCTCGCCCCTCATGTGGCATGGGAGGGATCGATACGCGCCTTGAGTTCAGGTATCATCCTCCTCCCGGTAGACCCGCATCCGGCCATGGCACCGGCTGGTTCTCCTCCCAGAGCCAACGCGCGAAGTCGACGGGGACATACCGCTTCCGCCGTGGCTTCTAGCTCGAACCAGAGCCGCCGACCTCGTGGACGTTCTTCTCCTTGCGGTACCGCCATCTCTTCCTCATGGAGTCGGCCGGGTGGGATGTGCGGCGAGGTGGATGGCTCTGGCAATGGCATGGGCAAGAAAATGGGCGCCCGTTAAAAAGACTCGGATGCCACCTCACCTTCAATGCCCTGCCATTGAAGTCGTTGCGGCGCCGCCCACCAGCGCAGTCTCGTGGAAAACGAGGAGCGCCATTAACGCGCCGCAGAAAGCTACGACACGCAGCTTGTCAGTTCTACCGCATTGAAAAGGCGAAGCATCAAGGTCCCTGTAGGCGGGCACGTGCGAGAAGCACACGGACGCGTCCGCTGACCGCGCAACGTCGGCCCAACACTCGCGGAGCATATTTAGACCACGTTTGCATCTAAATGAACACCTAGACACATTTGCGGAGCATATTTAGACCGTAGACACATTCGCGGAGCATATTTAGACCGTGTTTGCATCTGAACAAACATACCGATCACCATACGTTGGGCCGCTAGGCTTGGGTACATGGGCATTTTTCAACCCCATGGAGATGCCCTAAGAGCATCTCCAGTCGCGTCCCCCAAACGGCGCCGGATTGAGCGTTTGAGGGACGTGTTTTGTTCGTGCCGCGTTTGGGGGACGTCGCTCCCCAGTCGCGTCCCCCAAACAAAATCCCCAAATAAATATTAGTGCACGAAAATAAAGGTTTTCATTCAAATTTGATTATATATTACAAAGTTTGAATGAAAATGGCTACATTTCATCTAAACCCTAGCCTATTGACCGCCCGGCGGTGTGTTCGACGGCCCTGCCCCGTCGTCGCCTCCCCTCCGCCGCAGCTCCTGCTGCCCGCGCCGCCTGTCCATGCATAGGGCGGTGGCCAGACGTCGCTGCTCCAGCAGCACGTCGTCGCCTGCCCTCCCCTGCTGCATCGTCTGGAGGGAGAGCTCGACGGTGCGGTGAATCTGCGCCTCTTCGCGGGCACGGGCAGCGTCCTGGTTGTGCGATAGGTTTTTTGAGCGGCCCTTGACATAGCCCTGGTGCACCGGTGTCTGGCTTGAATTGTACTCGTGGAGGCTGGAGGCCGCAACAGTAGCCAATGTCTGCGTCGACTGATCAGACTCCTCGTCGGAAGAGGAGTCAACGACCTCCGCGCGGAACTTGTCCAGCATCTGCCACATGTCCATCTGCATGGGTAGGAACCGCAGATCGATAGCCGCGCACGATAGCGCCGAAAACACGAGTAAGAAACTTACCAACACAATTGACCGAATAGGTCGTGGGCGGCAAGGCCGGGCGGCGCAACCGACAAAGTTTGGCCCCCAAACAGGCGACAGGTGCGCGCCAGAGCCTACCCCGACTGAGATCCTGTTCTCCGATGCGGGGAGGACCGAGCCGACGACGTGTACTGCAGCGGTGCGGCGGGGCGGCGGCAGGTGGGCTTGAGGTGGTGGCATCGCACTAGGGCAACAAAAAAGGGGAAAAGAAGCAAATCGAAGCGGTCGATTTCGCAGTCCCTGACGTGCGAGACCGGGTAAGAAAATGAGGACGCTCGGCGCGACCGCGCAGCGTCCGCGGAGACGCAAACCTGGCGCATACTTGGGCCAGGTATGCGTCGCCGCGGACGGCCCGGTCACTTTGCGTCGCCCCCCTGAAAAAGGGCCCAGACTCATTTTCGATCTACGCAGACGTAAAAGGTCTCAGTGTCCGTTTGCGTCGCCCCGTTGAAGATACCTTAAAATTTAAAAATCTCTTTTGAAACTTGCAAGAACTATAACTATCTACCAATGGACGCATATATCTAAGTTTTTTCTGTTTCTGGTCCGAATTCATCTTACTTTCAATTCGAATCCGTAGTCCAGTATATCCATATTTAAATCTAAAACCGATCAATATTTGTCACCAATTTGAATCCAAAACCGATCAATATTCGCTATGATTCCAAAACTCAAAAAATATAGTACTCCATCTATACCTAATAATAAAGAAAATAAGGCTTCTTGTTCGTCCGTTTTTAATAGCCCCTGGATTTGACGGACATTTCTCCCACTGCCACCGGCAAGTGGAAAAACGGTTCGAGGGTTATTTTAGCGCCATCCCGTCCGAGCCCGCATCAGAATTGAGATCCCCTTTCATGCCCGACACATCTCCAAACGTCCCCACCGCTTGCCTCACCCCTCCCCGTCGTTGTCCCATCGCGTCGCTAGAGTAGCGCGGGAGGCGGAACTCCATCAGCTGGTACGCTGCGGGCACCAAGCCGACCTCCTCCGCTGCAGCATACACACTCTTCTCTAGAACCAGACACTCGATTGACCTTGCTGTCGCGGTTGTCTCTCCCGGTAGATTTGGTCGCAGGGTTCACGGCGCCGGCTGGTTGTTACCAGCACAGATCGACTAACATACCAATGACCTACCACCGCAACGCTCCCCGTTGCTCACTCTCAGAAGACCATGGCGGCTGGGATTGGGGATTGGGGATTTTGGTGATGTCCTACAGCTCAAACACGATGTGCGGTCGATGGATCTGAGGCTCACCCTGCAAACGGGGCGGCGACCAACCCGGCGATTTCTCTATCGCGCTTCGAAGAGTACTTCCTCTCCTGCGACCACCCGGTTGCTGCGCGACCAGTTCGATGGATCGCGGCCGATCCCGCTCATGAACGGCTCGCGGTGGTCTCATCACAACTCCTCGACGCCGCTGCGGAGGGTGGAGACCGTGCAGCTGTCCTGGAGAGGTCGCTGGTGTGTGCCGCGCCCCCGGCGACCCGCGCAGCGTGCTCTCCGTGGGTCTCTTTCTTGCCCAGCTCACCCTGCGTTCTCTTCACTAAGCAGAACTTCCTGATCGATCGATGGGAAGAACTGGCCGTGCACCCATCCCTGCTACTCCTTGGGTCAGTTTGAAAGAAGTCCAAATCACCCCCACAAGTTTCAGAGAACGGACGCTAACCCCCCCTAACTTTAAACTGGAGCAAATTACCCCCCTAACTACACAAAACCGGGTAAATTACCCCCCCAGAAGATAATAAGCTGTTTAGTCTCTGGTTTTGGACACGTGGACCGTGGTTTTGGTCCACGTCGGACCCTGGTCGAGCCGGACCTGATTGAGGCGCACTCCACGTCGTCCTCGAGCCGGACCTGATCGATCACGTAGCGACTTCAGCACCTGGTCGGCACCTTCACGCAGCGACGCCCCGCGCAAAGATTGCGGAGTCTGCGCCGCCGCCGCCCAGCGCGAGGTCGACGGCAAGAAGGTGAAGTCTGCGCCCAGCCTTGTTCCTCCGCCATATCCTCTGCCGGCTGCATCCCTCACTCTGGCTGCTTTGGATAGCAGGTGCGTGGACTGCACCTCCTGGACGCCGGCGACGGTTACTTCTCGACGGCGGCGACGGGGACGATCGGCGGCGACGGGGACGATCGGCTGATTGCAGTGCGGCGCCAAGTACAAGCAGGTGCGATCCCCAAACCCTTCTCTGCATCTGCACCTCTTTCTACCCGTGGCTTTCAAATATGCCAACTTTTCTGATTTCAGATTTATGGATCAGTGACAGGTTTTCTGTTTTCAGCGCAGATTATGATGCTGCATAGTAGTAATACTGTTAGTAGATGTGCAAATTCATTTGCAGTGATAAAATATGATATTTTGATACTAAAATATGATATTTTGACAGTAAAATATGATAAAATATGATATTTTGATAGTAAAAGTGACAAAATTTGATCTTTTTGTAGGATGGAGATGCTTTCTGTTCGATTCCATTATCGTGGGAGAATGGAACATGATGGCAAGGAGTGGCAATACTTAGGGGGAAGGACAGGATGTTCAACCGTGTCCGTTTCAGGCCTGTCACTACGAGAGTTGAAGAGGCATTTGAGCGATCATATGATAATTACAGTTGAAGAGTTGGAGAAGGTCAATCTATCTTGGAGGCTAATTGAGAAGAAGAAAAATTTGAGATTCATGTGCAGTATTGATGACAACACATCTGTCAACAGTATGGCTCGATATGTGATAAGAGAAGCTGACGGTTTTGTTGAAATATTTGCAAAAATGCCTGAGAAATCCATGTTTCATAGCTCAGAAGAAGAAGATGCAATTGAGGAGCAAGAAGCACAGGAATTTCAGCAAGACCAGGAATTTCAGCAAGAGCAGCAACAAGAACAAGTAACTGAACAGGAATTTCAGCAGGAGCAGCAGTTTGAGCATGACCAGCAAGAAGGGCAGCTAATTGCACAACAAGATGCAAGTGATCAGCAAGAAAATTACCACCATGAGCAGCCAAAAGGGCAGCAACTCCAAGTGCAGCCAAATGTAGCAAGGAAATTGACAGTTGTGAGGGCAGCATTGCATGACAAAGGCAAAGGAGTTCAAGATAGTACTACCACTGAAGGTGAATATGGTGAAGACAGCTCAGATAGTGACTATGATGATGTTCATGAAGCAGACAGTGGAGATAGTAGTGCTGATGATGAAGAGGCCATGTGTTACAGAAAACATGCACAGGAACTGAAGGAGAGAGTGAGAAAAAAAATGCTTGGGGAGGAACATGTGAAAGCAACCATAGTACCAGAAGAATTCATTGTTCCCGAGAATATTGCAGAAGAGGAAGACAGTGATTGCTTTGACAGTGAGGATGAACTTTCATTTGAAGAAGATAGTGATGGAAATGTTAAAACAAGAAAGACAAAACACAGGGTGTATGATGAGAGTGCAGATGTGAAAGAGTTCGAGGTTGGTCAGGCTTTTCATGATAGTAGACAATTCAAACAAGCATTAGTCAACTATGGATTGAAAAATTTCAAGCACTTAATATTTCCCAAGGATGAGAGGACAAGAGTGTTGGCGAAATGCAGTTGGATTGGTTGCCCATGGAGCATATACGGCTCGCTAGTACCTAGCAGGTCAGAATGGTTCACTGTTAGCAGGTACCATAATGTGCACCATTGTGTCCCAATGAGGAATAATAAGTTGGTTAGTAGTACGGTCATAGCAGAGAAATATTTTAGGGAGATTAAGGATAATCCGGGTTGGAGGATTGAGAAGATGCAGGAGGCAGTGCTAAAAGATTTATTGGCTGATGTTAGTGAATCAAAATGCAAAAGAGCAAAGAAGATAGTTATGGAGAGGATTATAGATGGAACAAATGGAGAATATGCTAGAGTGTATGATTACCACTTGGAATTGGTCAGAACCAATCCTGGAAGCACAGCGGCTGTTACTTTAAATCCAGATGTAACTGACAGGCCGGTCTTTGAACGAATGTATGTTTGCTTGGAAGGTTGCAAGCGAGGTTTTCTTGCTGGGTGTAGAAGAGTTGTTGGCCTCGATGGATGTTTTTACGAAAGGTGCAGTTAGTGGTCAGATCCTATGTGCAATTGGCAGAGATCCTAACAACCAAATGTACCCAATTGCATGGGCTACAGTCGAAGGGGAAAACCATGACAGTTGGTACTGGTTTTTGTCTCTTCTTCAAAAGGACATACAGATCAATAACCAAGGTGATGGTTGGGTTGTGATATCTGATCAGCAGAAGGGCCTTATCAAGGCAGTCAGTGAGATTATCCCAAATGCAGAACACAGAATGTGTGCACGACATATATATGCAAATTGGAGAAAGCAACATAGAGACAAGATTTTCCAGAAACTGTTTTGGGCTTGTGCCAAATCAAGTGACACAATTCAGTTCAACTACAATAGGGCCAAACTAGCACAGAAAACACCGGATGGTGCAAAGGACATGATGAAGACTGCTCCTGCACATTGGTGTAGAGCCAATTTTAGGCTAGGATCGTACTGTGATTCGGTTGAAAATAATCTGTGTGAGTCATTTAACAATGCTATTATGCGAGCAAGATTTTTTCCAGTAATTTCATCAATGGAAATCATGAGGAGAAAGGTGATGGCTAGAATAGCAGAGAATAAGGCAAAGTCACAGGGTTGGCATGGTACAATATGCCCCAATATTTTCAAGAAACTCAAGTTAAATGTGAAACGATCCAACATTTGCACAATATTGTACAATGGAGATGAAGGGTTCGAGGTCCAAGAAGGGGAACACAGAAGGTTCACTGTGAACTTGGATAGATTTACATGCAGCTGCAGATATTGGGAGCTCTCTGGTTTGCCATGTTGCCATGCTATTAGTGCTATTTACACAGTGGGCAGAGAATTGGATGACTTTATTGCACCTTGCTACAGGATTGATTTGTATGATCAGGTGTACATCCAAGTACTACAACCAGTGGAGGGGAAAGAGAGTTGGCCAATAGCTCCAAACCCTAGGCCTTTTCCACCAGTAAAAAAGAAAATGCCTGGGAGGCCAAAGACAGAGAGAAGAAGAGAAGAGCAAGAGAAACCCAAGAGTGACAAATTATCAAGGAAAGGATGCATAATTAGGTGCTCAGCATGTGGAGGTGAAAATCATAACAAAAGAAAGTGTACAAGTAACCCAGATGTTGTCAGGGAGCATGCTCAGCAGAAGAAAGCAGCGATGAGTGCTAAGAGAAAGAAGGATAAAGCAGCAGCTAAGGTTAGTAATATTTTGCTATTATCTCTACGTTGTTGTTTTTTGCCTGGTAAAATGATTGCTAAAATGATTGTTACAGGATGGTACTATCTTGTTGCGCCGCGAGCAACCTACTTGCTCGGAGTTCCGGAGAAGCATGTGTTGTACTTTGAGAAGAAATCTAGATCAAGGAAGAAAGGCGAGTGCACATCAAGAAGCTCCTTCCATGCACCAAGATCCTGGCCAGCAACCAACTCCAGCCATGCACCAAGATCCTAGCCGTCGACCTTTTGTTCCACCAAAGAAAAAGCAAATGAAATCGTCCCATGCAATTGGACAGTCCACTTCTCAACCAGATAGTCAACCATCAACTCAACGAATGAGAGAAACAATTCCAATGACTGATGTTGTGACAGAATCAGTGCCAAAGGAAGGGAGACTTAAATGGTTCATATTGGGGAATGAAAAGAGAGGTCAACAAGGAGAAGAAGAATAGTGCAATTTTCTGTTTAATTTTGTCACACAAGTTTTGTGTTTAATTTGTGTTTAGTTTTGTCACAGAATTATGTTTAATCATAGAATAATACTGTTTTCCTAGTGTGCAATCATACTTGAGTATATGCGTTCAGGCCGAAATTGAGGTACTCTTAAATGTTAGGGCAATCATACTGGATGGACGACATTGTTACTGTCATTCTCTACTTCTCTACTTCATTCTCTACTTCTCTACTTTGTGGTTATGCAGTGATGACATTTTATTGCATGGTGAACTGCTCATATCTGCCCAAAAAGAGTAGATTGAGTTCCTACATCTCCAAAAAATACACCAACGTCTAGACTGTTTGTGCTAGCTGAACAAATTTTTGTGACATGCTTTGCTCTTTTAAATGTGCTCTTGCTGTTCATTTGTTGGAATCAGGGGCTTTCGCTCATCTTTTTTCAATGGAGCCATCATTCATTAATTAGTAGCAGGATTACAATACATACTGTTTCAATTTGCACAAGAGATAACTTGAATACAAAAAAGTGTAGGATGCTGAATACAAAGTTGTAGAAACTAGCCGGGATCATACAAAGTTGTACAAACTGTAGGATGCAATCATACAGAGAAGTGTAGGAAGATAGTGAGTACCTGACAGAGATACACTGAGCAGTGTTGTCGCAGAGGTAGAAAACAGGGGCAGCTCGGCGACACACACGCTGCTGGCAGCGCCATCACCACTGGAATATAAACCTGAGACAAGTCGAATCAATTGTGATGTAATACTATATCAAATGAGGAATAGAAACCTGAGACACATCGATTTCGACAAAGCTGTGACATATATTCACACCAAAAGGTGACAACATTACATTGCTTGTCTGATTACAGAGTACAACTTTGGTTCATTTACAAAAGAAAGATGAGCATTGCTACTAACTACACTACTGGTGCTCATCTGCTAATCTACTCCAACCATCTCCAAAAGCTGATCATTGGGTACTGCAAAGGCCACTCCAGCCATCTTGGTCATCTCAATCATATCAGATAGGTGATCAGGGGAAGACATAGACTCACAGCAATACGTCGCCTTTGCCGCGCCATCCCTCAAATAGGCCATGGTGGAAGCCTGCATTTCCATTAGACAACGAACCTTCAAATCGGAATCCCACCTAGTCACCAGCTCCGTTCCCCTGCGCCTGCACTCCACACCCAGACGCTGCATATCCAGCGGGGATCGAGGCGCAAATAGCTGCTGCTTCTCCACCCCCGCAAGATCCAGCAACGCCGCCGCCGCTTCCTCGATTTCCGCCGCTTCTTTCCTCGCCGGCATGATGTACCACCTGCCCACGACCTGAGATCCCTCCTCAACCTCCATGCGGTCCGATTTGGGGAGGAGGAGGAGGTTGGCGGCCGGATTTGGGGACGAGGGAGGACGCTCGCGGCCGGACTTGGGGACGAGGTGGAGGATGCCGGCGGGATTTGGGGTCGAGGTGGAGAATGGCGACGGGAGGTGGAGTCAACGATTTGGGCGCGGCTCGACGAAGGAGAGTGGAAGCGCCTCGACCAGGTCCGGCTCGAGGACGACGTGGAGTGCGCCTCAATCAGGTCCGGCTCGACCAGGGTCCGACGTGGACCAAAACCACGGTCCACGTGTCCAAAACCAGAGACTAAACAGCTTTTTTTTGACAATCAATACCACATATATTCATAGCAACAAATAGTACATGGTAGAGATACATGAACTGACTCCAACGATTACAAAATAAAGTCTAAAAGATAGTAACAAATCTTCGAGGTCTTCAATTTCTTTCTTCTTCCAGGACACAATCTTGTACTCTTCTGAAGGCAGCCAAAGATAGATAACGAACCATAGACCTGTAGATACCGATAAAAATTCTCCCATAATTTTTTGAGCCGCAATGCCAAGGCTGCGTGCACGCACGCAACCATTAAAGCAGTCATACAACATCGGCAAGAGTACCAACACCAGTATCTCAGGGAATAATAACCAACTAGCTTTGTCATCGTCGATGGAGAGCCGAGAGTACGAATCACCATTGTCGAGGACGTAGCAGCCCGGGACAAAAACTGCGAGGATAATCCTCCTCGCGGCAACAACGACAAAAGATCCAAAATCGATCTGGCGAAGCAAGATCCGAAGGCCCATACCTAGAAAATTGTGATTGTTCAACACCACCATTGACGCCGGGAAGAAGATCTCGTCGCCGAACGAAAGGCCGAAGATCACTTATTGCAGATGATGCCATCTCCATTGAGGGGAAACCAACAAGAAGGCGGCTACCAAAATTCTAACATAATCTAATGAAAACAATACTTTTATTCGAAACTCCACGCATAGATCGGGTTCCCCACTCCTCCTGACGCCGGTGAAGCCGGCCGGAGGAGGGGGCACCAATCTATGGAGGAGGATGAACTGGAGGTGGCTAGGGTTGAGGCGGCGGCTGGCTACATACGCTACGGGAGAGCTCTTACGAAACAGTTCGAGGAGGCTTCAGCATGATCAGGTGGGCCCTGAGACTAAACAGCTTATTATCTTCTGGGGGGGTAATTTACCCGGTTTTGTGTAGTTAGGGGGGTAATTTGCTCCAGTTTAAAGTTAGGGGGGGTTAGCGTCCGTTCTCTGAAACTTGTGGGGGTGATTTGGACTTCTTTCGGTCAGTTTCAATCTATGTGGAAACGAAATAGAAGAGAGCGGGTGAGATATTGATAGATCGAGTTAATTGATTTCTGTGAAACTTTCAGCCGGCGGAGATCACCACAACAGCGATGCTGCGCATGCTCTGCATATCAATTTGAAGGGAAAAAAATACGTAAGAACAGTTATGCGAGGATAAGAAAAATGTGGTGGAAAATTTACATGCCTAAGCATGTAGTTAGCTAACAAACTAACATGACACATCGCTTTAATCAGAAAAGGCAAAGATGATTAAATTTGATCTTACATTTAATTATCACTCTAATCTATAATGCAAATTTTCGCTCCATGTGTCTTTTTTCAAAATTCTATGCTACTGCGGATGTGACCATCTTACACAGTACTTGCCTCTAAGGCGAGATTAATTTATTAGCAATTTACTTTACTTGTGGTAAGCCAAAAGAATTATATAAAAAGGACTCAAGTCCCTCTACGCGAACTGTTTTGCTGATATTTCCGAAACTTCGTCTGCACATGTACCAATCGTGCCGACAAGGACGATGTTCGAGGCATAAAGCATAGCCACAATCGGCGATCGGGTGAAACTGTTCGCCGTAAAGAGGCTAGGTGAAAGGTTTCACCATCACGTGACGATGATACAATAACCATCACAGCCATACCATGACCAATTTCTCAGAGAAAGATTCACACAAAAATGCGCCAGATAAGCAAATATCGGTTAAATTTCAAATCTAATGATGGTGGCTGGGCCAGCGACAACTATGGGCTCATCTTGGACGAAGTGGTCAACTTCATAAAGTTGAGGGTTTAGAAGGCATCAATGTCAACGGCGAGATGGGCACCTCAACCATGTCAGGTAGACGACAAAAGGGAAAAAGATCACATGTTTCTGAGGGAAGACACCAACCGTCAAGAAAGACATGCATTATTTTTGACCATTTAAAATTCTTGATCGACTAAAAAAATATTAAGCAAAAATAGATCCGTAGCAACGCACGGGCAAATTTACTAAAGGATATGGCATAAGCACGAGTATATCTGATCTGATTTCAATCCGTTTGCACCCCTACCAGCGCGCTCCCGTGCCGTGGCCGTACTCCTGCCCAGCCGCGACGGCGGCCGCCCTCCGTCGCAGTGTCGCACCTCCGCAACCTCCTCTCCAACAGATCTCGCTCCTCCGCCCTCACCGCGACTCCCCGCCCGCCGCGCTTTCGCTTTCAACCCCTTCTCCGGCGTCGCGCCGTTTCCGCCGTCAGCAGCGGCACGTCGCCAGTGCCCGCGCCGGTGGAGCTCCGGGAGGCCGAGTCGGAAGAGTGGACCGTATCGGCGGTGGTGGGCGTGGTCCACTCGTCTCCGCGCCGGGATTCCTGCGGCCCTAGCTCTTGTTACAGAGAAACCCTAACCCTAGCTCAGATGAGCCGCCGCCGGTACTCGCTGGCGCCAGCGCCTCCGCTGGACGACGAGTTCCTTCTGGAGGAGATCCTCCTCCGCCTCCCTCCGCAGCCCTCCTCACTTCCACGCGCCTCTCTCGTCTGCAAGCTTTGGCGCAGCATCCTCTCCGACCCCCAATTTCTCAAACGATTCCGGAAACACCACCGTGAGCCTCCTCTGCTCGGCTTCTTCACAGGCCATATTGCCGCGCTCTTCACTGCCGCCCTGGACTCGCCTGACCGCATCCCTCACGCCCGCTTTTCCCTGCCGCAGAGAAACCGCCCCGATGAACAGTTGTTCTTCATGGGCTGCCGTCACGGCCTCGCCATCCTGATCAATGGCAATGAGCGCGAGGTTGTCGTGTGGGATCCCCTCACCGGCCAACAGCGCCGCGTGCCATTTCCATCGGATATGGACAATAGACGGGGGAATTCCTTTCAGGCCGCCGTGTTGTGCGCTGATGCTGAAGATGGGCATGTGCACGGAGATTGCTTCTTTTGTCCATTTAAATTGATTTTGGTTTGTACCGGATACAAGCATGCATTCGGTTCTCTCTACAATTCCAAGTCTGGTGTATGGGGAAATATTGCCTCCACAGCGACTACTGATGAGTTATCTATAAGGCCCAGCATCCTCATCGGGAATGCAGTTTACTGGTTGTTTCGTGGAGGTGATATCCTTGCCTTTGATATTGAAAGGCAAACCCTTGGTGTGATTCAGAAGCCGCCAGGTACTCAGACTGCTGACTGCTGGTCCTTTCAGCTCTTACGGACAGATGATGGTAGTGCCCTTTGCTTTGCGAATCTGTCAAAACTGAGAATATATATATGGGTGAGGAAAAGGAACTCCTATGGTATCGCGAGATGGGCGCTGCAGCAGAAATTCATTAAATTGGATGTGCTCTTTCCACAAACAATGGATAACAGCTACAAAAAGGCGACAATGGTGGGGTATGATGAGGAGTCAAATGTGATTGTTCTGGGTACGTATCTTGGCGACTTCATGCTTCAACCTGAGTCAATGCGGTTTACAAGATTTTCTAAAAGAAATTCCTGGGATAACAAGATGCATTACCCCTACACAAATTTCTACACTGCAGGTAAGGCCTCGCTATCTTCATTGAACAAGCAACCAAAATCCTAATAGTTCTTTTTATTGGATGAGATTTGTTCCAATTACTTTTGGATCACAAATGGTACATGATTAATGTAGCATTGTTCGTGTGATTAATTATTGAGTAGGCATACAAGTGTAAATTTAGTTGTTTGTTTCTTTGTTGGTCCAGTGGTGATCTTATAGTGATATAATTTATAAGTTTATCGGTGGGCTACATTAAAGCTATAACACGAATATAGCTATTACTTTGTTTTCTGGTGATTGCTAAATGCTAACTGTGGTTTTGTGCTAACTGCTAAATGTTAAAGCACATTTTTTCTAACATGTGGAAACAAGCAACAACTGCACTAAAAGAATATAGTGAAACCAGCTACCTTTTTCCATTATATATTTTCCTTGCAAGACAATATTTATCTTGCTACAAATTTTCAACTGAATATGAATAATTCTGGATAGATGCATTTTCTCTGAACATCTATCAGTCTTAACATGTCTGTTGAAGTATAATTTTTTCTTTCTTTCTTGCACCTGCTAATACATCTGACTTCATTTATTATTATTTTCACAAAAGCTACTTTTCCCAGCTCATGCCACATAATCTATAATTATTTGCAACTAATGCCTTCTCACCATTTAAACTTTTCCATGAATTTTCCTTGGTTTATTGGGCTTCTTTTGCTTTTAGGAAGGGGAGTTGGGTGGAAATGATTGGTCTGAAATTGTGAACACACGAGACCTGGTGATGTGCTATGGTGGTTGAACAGGTGAAGTAATTTTTCTTTGTTACTCGATCTATAAGATGATGCATGATCTATTATTTTTGGTTTCTAGCTCATGGATATGCTTAATAATCTGTCCAGTTCTTACATTTTCAGAAATCATGCATTTGAGTCACATACCATATATTTCTGCTTCGTAAGCCTCTTATATGCCCATGATACACAAAATAAACCTTGATTGACTTCACAAACTAGGAAGTTCAGTTTTTCCTCTAATGGAGTCACTGATCTTATAGTTTCTGCTGCAATCATATGAAATTGTGTAGCAAAAGAACTTCGAGAACATGTCAACTGTAGAGGTTCGAAGGTGTGCTAGTAGTAATTGTTTTTGCATTGCTGTTCTCCAGTTGTAATGTTAGTTTTGCCCAAAATTGCTGGATGATTCAGCTTTGGATATTTATGTATAATCTGCTCAATGGTTAATTAAACTTAATGTTCATTATTGGAATCATAGAGATTTGGCTTTTCTATGAGAGAATACAAATTGGTTTGACAGAGATGGTGCTGCTTGCTCTGCATGTTCTAGAGCTGAATTCCAGCTCCTGAGAAGCATAAACTGCTAGTTGGTCATGCTGTGGCATTTGATGTGGTCGATGCTGAAATTGCTCCACTGTGTAGTATCTAGGTTCTTCTACTTTTACATACTGCGGCCTGTGAAATGGACTTGTAGGATATAATTATGTAATATTTTCTGTGACCTAGTATCAGTAGGCATTAGTCAACTTGCATGCCTGTTAGTGAATCGTGCATTGCTTTGGTAATATTGTCGCTTGGCCCCAATGTTCAAGATATCGCTGATCGGTAACTGATCGGTCGGGCTTAGATGAGAGATTAATCGCTTATCGGCCGATTAATCGATTTTATCGGTCGACTATTTATCGGCTAGTTTTTTTATATAAAATCTCCGAATCTAAGTATTGAATATTGAATATTATGATATGCAAAATATAATATTGCAATACTGGACGTTGGTGTCTTGCCTTGATTTTGCATCTGAGTCTTTGTACAAACATACTAATGGAAACAACCAGCAGTGCATGCTCTGAAACTTCAGATTTCAAAATCTTGCATAAGTGTAGACACAAATATAAAATATCACACGAAATAGGATAGCCGTAGCAGTAGTAATACAGCAAGTGCATATTAGATAATAATGGGTCGGCAAAACAGAAATAGGTATTCGTTCCCTCACAGAGCAAAGTAAGAAATTAAGAAAACATGCACCAGGTTCTTAGCTCTCCCTCACGTGAGTCAGATCACAACCAATATTGGCGAGAACTCAGAACTCACAGGAAGATAAATCAAAGAGTCTAGGAAAGCAAGCAACAAATGTAGTGCTCAAATAGCCAGATTATAAAAGGCCCAAGATTCAAGACTCAATCGGCTCCTCCTCATCTTCATTGTCCTTGGTCTCTAGCACCCCATCATCATCAGACTCGAACTCTATCTCATCCTCATTGACAACCACTTGTTTTCTCTTCATCGGAAACAAACTCTTCCACCTCATGGAGTTCTCTCACTCTTGCACTTCTACGAGGTTCCATAGCTTCAGTACTTCCCAGTGCATCATCACTATTGGAGTATGGAAGCCCCGTAATTGGATCAACCTCCTCATCTTTGTAAGCTCCTTCACATATCCAATCTTGTGCCATGGAAGCATCTTCACCAAGGAGAACATCACAAGATGACTCAAACTTCTTTCTCTTGTCCATCATTCTTCCATTGAATTGAATATAAACTAGATCATCTCTACGACGGATATCTAGTTTATTTCTCCTCTTTGCATCAACCTACAAATAGCAAAATGTAGTTTAGTGATTCACATTTTCATAAATGTACAAGGAATTTAGGACCAGATTTGAGTATTCGCAAGCTGAGATTTACTTGTTCAAAAACGCTCCAATTTCTTTCACATCCGGATGAACTTGTGGTCAAGTTGAGTATCCTTAAAGCCATGTGCATCAATGTAGGAGTTTTTAGTCCATAAGTTGCCCACCACTCGCCTACAGTTATGGAAAAAACAAAGTATTATGCATCAGCCCAAACAATTCAGAAATGCAATATGGCACAATCATATTGACAACGAGCTTACCGGCATTGAAATTTGCATTGGTAATAGCTTTTGCGGCAGCAACCTTCCCAAACATGTCTTCCATCTTTTTAAACTTTGGCAATTCTATGTTAAGTACCTTATTTATCGCCTCGTCATTATCATGATAAAATTGTTCAACAACCTCCATCAACCCAGACATGACTTCTACATCACTAAAGATGCTTGTGTTAGCATAACTATAGTAAGGATTTAAGTCATATCCCGCCATGTGCCACGGTGTATCTAGTCTCCCATTCATCTTGCTCTCCATAGCTGTTGTGATCACCATGTAGTCCTTCTCTGAGTTTTCAACCGCAATCATTATTGCCTTCTTTGCCTCTATTATTTCTCCATACATAGAGGCCATGGACTGTCCATCACCATCAGCCAACCGAAGTATCTTCACCAATGGCTCGAAAACCTTCCAGACCACATGATGAAAAGAAATGAATGAGAGAGAAAATGTAAATATAGAACAATAGTAAATATAGAACAGTAGAAAATAAATTAGCTAACATACCTTAATGCAAAGAGATACATTTTTCCAAAATGCCCTACTCATTATTGTGGCATGAGTATACTTTCCTTTCTTTGTTCTGGTGGGCTTGCACTCTTCCCAAGTATCAGTACAACACATCTCCTTTAGTTGCTTCTTCTTCGCAGCAAGACTTTGCAAGGTAAGAAACGCTGAAGCAAATCTAGTCACTCCAGGCCTAACAATGTCTCTCTTTTTTGTATGAAACCTCATGAGAGCCAATGTGGCATGATGTGCATAAAGGAAAATAGTCATCTCTTTGGCTTTGGTAATTACAGGAGCAAACTGCTTCAACTTCCCAATTGCTTCTACCATCAAATTGATGGTGTGAGTTGCACATGAGGTCCAAAAAATCTTGGGCCTTTTATCCTTCAACATCACCTTTGCTCCCATGTTGTTCGATGCATTATCAGTGACTACTTGCACAACATTATCAGCACCTACAAATACATGAGAGCAAAGGACAATAATCAGATCACAATATTCAGACCACATGATGAAAAGCAACGAATGAGAGAGAAACAAAAAAGTTGAAGATTCATACCAATTTTCTCAATGCATTCATCCACATAATTGAAGATGTACAAACTTGTGTGTGCATCCGCCGACGCCTCCTTTGATCCAAGAAAGACAGTCCCTAACTTGCAATGCACACACAAGTTCATGATGCTCCTCCTTTTCTTGTCTGTCCAAGCATCAGTCATGATAGAGCACCAGTGTCCGCCCTCTCAATGTCATGTGGCTTCAACAAATCCCTAGTTCTGTCCACCTCTTGCGACAACATCTTCTCTCGAATCATGTACTGAGAAGGTTGCCTCCAATCAGGACCATAGCGACCAAGAGCCTCACAAAATTGTTTGAAGTCGTCATCATTTATAGCGTTGAAGGGTACATTTTTCTTATACAACCATCTAGCCAAGTACTGCCCCACTCGATAGCTTCTCTCCTTATCAACACTATCATTTATATTCTGCTGATGTTTTTTATTGTTCAACGGAATTGAAGGATCGATCGGAGCAAGAAATTGATCCATAGGCCCCTTCTTCGGATCACCTTTGCCAACTTCATTAAGCTCTTCTTGAGCATCCTCATTAACAACCTCTATGTTCACAGCAGCTCTTACTTCTTCTTCTTGCTTTTGCTTTTCTATCTTCCTCCTCTTTGGTGCCTCACTTGCCTCCTTACACCGAGCTTGTTGATCTGGTGTGGCATTCAAACAAGGCTTCACTCCGCCTCTGATCTGGGCAATGTGTTCCTTCATCCGGGTCACACCTCCCGACATTTCTTTTCCACAAAGCTTGCACTTGACTCTTTGTGGATCATTGGGATCAATCAGCACAGCAAATTCCCAGCCCATATCATCTGAATTCCTCTTTAATTTAGAACTTGCAACCTGAGATAAACCAGTATCCGTAGCAGCCATCTACAAACAATAAAAACCAGCAGCAACATGTATCAGTCTATTAGACATTCAGATTACTAGTATTACGAAATTATATACACTATACACTATTTTTCTTAAGAAATCTTTACATGGTAAGTATCAAGGCAATCTCAACTAAACCACCGAGTTGGTGTATCTGCCGCAGGTTAGCCTCGCCGCGTGCGTCTGTTGCCGAACCAGTGCAAGCTAGCCGGAAAGCCGATGGTTCTGAGCTCTTTCCTATTCCCGGCCGATCTAGCTAGGCTAGCCATCGCCACTCACACGACTCATCGCTCAATCCATCACTAGCCTGACACGCACATGTAGATACACCGCAGTGGCCTCTGTATCTACATGACACGCACATGTAGATATACGGCAGCCATCCAAATTCGAGCTAAGTAACTAGAGATCTACAACAACTATACTACAATCCATATCCTCTAAAAAATTACACACTATTGCTCCAATTTTTGACCAAAAGCCAGAGAACTAAAGATGAAAAAAGAGAGGGAGAAGAGAAACATACCGTGAAGTGGATGAAGAACTGCTATCGGAAGGGACGCCGTCGGAGTGCTGCGGGCGGAAGGGACACCGGCGGAGAGCTGCAGGTGGAAAGGACGCCGGCGGAGTGCTGCTGGCGGAGAGCTGCTAAGGGAGGAAAGGGGGCTGGCCGTCGTGCTGCTTTCCTCCTTCACCTGGACGGGCTGGAGAAGAAGATGGGGGCAGGAATATAAACGTCTGGGAAGAAGGACGAGAAGGAGGTGACCATGCTGGCGGCGGCGGCTTCAATTCTTCCATCGGAAACGAGCGGAGGCGGAGTACGAGGGGGTGGCGGGCGTCCCAATCGAGCAGGGGAAGTTATGGAGGTTGGTCGGCGTCCATATCGAGCAGTTCCAGGTTTTTTGGCCCACGGGCTTTGGCCGATTAATCGGATTTAGGCCGATTTCTCGTTTGTCAGACCGATTAAACGCTCCAAACGAGAAACATGAAAGAGATGGCAAAATCTTATCGCCTACCCTGCGATTCACGATTAATCGGCCGGTTAATCGGAAAATCGGCTGAGTTTTTGAACATTGCTTGGCCCTGTGATGAGAGGTACTAACTAAGTGGATGGACAAGAGGCTGTGATAATGCTATCTCGCAGCACCTGATCACCTCTTGTAGCAGAGGTAGACAATGCTTGATGTAAGATATCTTGTATTAAGGCTACAGTCCATTTAGAGGACACCACATAGGAAGGTAAGACTCCTATCTTCAGGTTTGTAGGTTATGAAGCCACTGTCCGCCTTGCTTGGCTTTGATACTCGCTCTTTGTTCTGTTCATTCCTGGTGAAGAAGGCGTTTGATAGTAGCTTGAACCCTGTCATTCTTATGACTCGCTCTACGACTGTTGGTAATGGCCACTTACCTAGCCCCAATTGCTACTTCAGAGTAAGGTTTGTCAGGAACCATTGAACCTTCGTTTTTCAGGTAGAACATGATGCTTTGGCATCTCTGCAAGTTTATTTGAAAAGCCACTCTCATGTTGATGATATATTTGCATGACGGTTTCCAGCTCTTGAAAAATACTTCTTGCTTGATGTTCCGATGTTCCTTAAGGATCTCTGTGATACAATTGTATTTCAGTATCTGGACATTGGCCTCAGATAATTTCTCATAATTATTATTTTTACTTGGATTCGTGGAGTGCAAGAACCAAGATGCACAAAGGGTAACAGTAACTTCGGTCTATGTTAAGTGCAATAGAGGAGATAAGCCAAAAGAATGTTCTGATTCTTTTGTTATGGTCTGAATTGTAATTTTGTAAAGAGGTTAATTTGAGGATATTAACAATTTATTCTTAAATGCTATTCCAATTCTGGATCTGCTATTTAAAATCTTCTTCTGAATTACACTAAAAGTTTGTTTTCGGTTTTGCATTTTTAGAAGAAACAAAATGCTTGCACATTATCTATTCTCTCTCGAATGTATGCTTCTGCTAAATTTTGTCCTTTCACCTATAATAGTCTGGGCTGCACTACAATGGGTTTCTTCATACATATTTTGCATATCTTTTAACCAAAGAAAATGATTCCGATATTTATAGACCCTAAGTTGCTCTATTTTCTCTTCTATGTATATTTTCTGCAAATTTTTCCATTTTTCATGGAAAAGGTCTTGTCTGCACTCGAAATTGATTGCTTGAGCCCCTGTGTAGGTTTACCTCCCATCTATAATGTTATTTTTGTTGCAGCTTCTCGCATTATGAGTTCTCACAGTTTTGGGGGTTTTGTTGACTAATTCAGTGTGGATCATCTGACCTGCATTTTTTGGGATTTTGTTGACCATGTTTTCGCAGCTACCAGGGAAATTGTGGAGACCTCGAGGTCGGTGGGGTTTCTCGCGTTGCAGCTATCTGAGGCCTGCTGGCATAACGTTTTTCTTTTAGCGTGCGGCTATGTGTATAGTGTGGTGGTGTTCTGCTCTGTGGTGATACTCAGAGAGCATGTTCTCTGTAGTTAACTTGTGCACTCTCGAAGTATTGCCATGTATTGCTGCTGCTTATTTCTAACAAAAGTTTGGCCTGAGGCCCTTTGGTTTATTCTTCATGTTGCCTTTCATAAGAGTTGCAGTAGCATTCCCTCTTTTACTTTTTATTCAGTGTTATGACTGTACAAGTGTAGGGGAAACCTCAGTTCTGGACCAATCTAGTGAGAGCCATGTGCTGCTGCAAAATGGCGAGGTGTTTTTCGTGCCACTGAAATCTGGGAGTAGCCCTTTAGGTTTACCGTGTTCTGATGTATCAACTGCTAAGTAAAGTAGCACAGTAAGTGATTTTCAATTGTTGCTGCTGCTGCTGCTGCTGCTGCTGCTGCTGCTGCTGCTTCTTTCTGTGTATTATTATGAATGTTCTTCTTTTGTATGATGTGGCCTGTCGAGTGGACTACTAAAATTGAACTGTAATCTTTTGCACGGCTAATTTCCACAGACATTAGTCAGCTTGCTTGCCTGATTAGGAGAACACTGATGCTTGGCACTGTGTGTGATGCACAGGAAGCAAGTAGGCACTGTTATACATGTCTTTGTCAATATATACAATTGATCTCCAGTCTTGCTAAGTGATGTGGCTGTGATAATTCTATTTCTATCCTTTAGCTCTTTCCCTTTACACCTTGTAATGGCATGAGGTTTTGCCAAAATTCGAAGTTCAGGGTAAAAACAGAAAAAAGAGCAAAAACAAGTGATGTAAAAACAGCAAAAAGAGCAAAAACATGGTGATGTAAAATGCGAGATGATGCTCTAATGGGGCTGCCTTCTGGGCCAGTCTTCGCAGCTTGACGCGGGCTTTTTGCTAATTTATCGTGCGGTTCTGGCTCGGGCCTGAATCTGTCAAACTGAAGAGTTGGGCTAAATCACGGAATGATTGCTCTACCCCGGGGATCCCAGCTTGGCAACCTCCTGGTGTGTTGCTGTCGGATACGAGCATCGTGCGGACCCGGACAGCTGAGAGAGACACAGCTCCACGTGTGTGGGCCCCATCCTTCTTCTTTCTTCTACCTTAGGCCTCTGGTGTTGCTACCAGTATAGGCCTGCTTTGCTACCTTAAGCGTTGACGGTTTCAGGCGTTGCTATCTTGGATGGACGGAGTTGTTGCAAGCTTGGATGATGTTAGAGCATCTTCAGCCGCGTCCCCCAAAGCGTTCACCAAACCACGCCGGATTGAGCGTTTGGGGACGTGTTTTGTTCGTGCCACGTTTGGGGGACGTCGCTCCCCAGCCGCGTCCCCCAAACGCCGCCCCCAAACATTTAAAATACTTCTTTTTAACACAGAACCATTTATCAAATATAGCATATGAAAAAAATGTTTGCGAGGATTGTTTTTAAATTAAATTACAACAAACAATAAAACAAGTAAACAAATATAATAAATAGGGCTAGATGCTAGATCAAGGTGCCACAGTATTTCCTTTGATCCTCCACAAATGCTCAACAAGATCAGCTTGAAGTTGTTCATGAACATTGCTGTCACGGATCTCTGCGTGCATGGCGAGAAAATCAGCAAAATCTGCAAGCAACTCATGATCAACCTCCGCAAGAGGGCCCTGGCACTCATAGGGACCAACATGTATCTTGGCATGATTCTTGCGATCATCCTCGATGATCATGTTATGCATGATCACACAAGCCTGCATCACCTCCCACATTTGGTCGTGAGACCAGCTTAGAGCAGGGTACCGGAAAATGGCAAATTGTGCTTGAAGCACACCAAATGCCCTCTCGACATCCTTCCCGCAAGCCTCCTGTCGCGTAGCAAAGTGGGAATTCTTCAGACCTGATGGATTCGATATTGTTTTGACAAAAGTGGCCCATGTTGGATATATACCATCGGCTAGATAATAGCCTTTGGTATATTGGTGGCCATTGATCTCATAGTTGCATGGTGGAGCATGCCCTTCCACTCAGTCTGCTGAACACCGGAGGCTAGCTGCAACACGTTGATGTCATTGTGTGATCCCGCCATGCCAAAGAAAGAATGCCAAATCCACAGGTCATAATCTGCCACAGCTTCAAGCACCACACTGCAATATGCATGACGCCCTTTGTATATACCTTGCCAAGCAAACATGCAGTTCTTTAATGCCCAGTGCATGCAATCGATGCTTCCAAGCATTCCAGGGAATCCTCTGGCAGTATTTTGTGCCATGATCCTTGCAGTCTCTTCCTCAGTTGGCTCTCTCAAGTAGTATTTGTCAAACTTTCACACCACAGCTCGGCAAAACTTGTACATGCACTCAATGGCAGTAGACTCACTCATGCGAAGGTAGTCGTCCTATGTATCGGCAGGTGCTCCGTATGCAAGCATCCTCATGGCGGCGGTGCACTTCTGAATGGACGAGAACCCGACAACGCCTACATCGTCGAGCTTGAGCTTGAAGTAGGGGTCGAACTCTCGAACGCCGTGGAGGATATTCATGAACAGACCCTTGCTCATCCTGTACCGACGGCGAAAATTGTCTTCATGTGTTGCACCGTCTGCAAAGTAGTCCTTGTGCAGCATGGTATCCCCCTCCATCCTCTGCCGGGGCTTGGACTTCCTTCTCCCCCGCCTTGATCCTCCGCGGCGCGGCCTCTTCCTCTTCTCCGCCTCAGCGTCAACCATGTCCTGGAGGGACGCGATGATCGACAAATGCTCCCGCGAGGTCGTCATCGAAGGCTTGCTCGTCCTCCAGCAGCAGGGCAAGCATCTCATCGTCGTTGTCCATGGCTAAAGCAAAATCAATGGTTAAAATTGCGTCGAGGCAGACGACGCAACGAACAGCGGCCAATCGCGCCTACCTGGCAAGTCGTTGATAACCCACAAGTATAGGGGATCGTAACAGTCTTCGAGGGAAGTAAAACCCAATTTATTGATTCGACACAAGGGGAGACAAAGAATACTTATAAGCCTTAACAACTGAGTTGTCAATTCAGCTGCACCCTGAAAAGCACTAGTAACAGGGGTGATGTGAAAGCAGCAGTAATATGAGAGCAATAGTAACGAGTAACACAACAGCGATAGCAGTAACACAGAGGCAATGACACCAGAAAATAGTTGATACTACTTCTAATGGCATATAGGACCGAGTGAGTATTTGATGATGAAAGATGGACCGGGGTTCCCAGCTATCTACACTAGTGGTAACTCTCCAATAACAAGTGTTGGGTGAACAAATTACAGCTGGGCAATTGACATAATTATTATAGCATCAAGCCAGAACATCCAGTTTATTAATCATGTAGGCATGTTTTCCATATATAGGCATACGTGCTCGCAATGAGAAACTTGCATAACATCTTTTGTCCTACCAGCCGGTGGAAGCCGGGCCTCTAGGGAAACTATTGATAATTAAGGTACTCCTTTTAATAGAGCACCGGAGCAAAGCATTAAAACTTGGTGAAAACATGTGATCCTCATATCTAAGCCATCCCCTCCAGTTATCCCGATTCTTTGTCACTCTGGGGCCTCGGGTTCCGGACATAGACATGTGCAAACAACTTGTAGATACAATCTAAGCAATAATTATAGAGCTTAAATCTAAGATCATGCCACTCGTGCACTAGTGACAAGCATTAAACACAACAAGATTGCAGCAAAAATAACTTCACAAACTTTATAGATAGGCTCGATAATAATGTAACAATTCATCGGATCCCAACAAACACAACACCGATTACATCGGATGGATCTCAATCATGTAAGGCAGCTCATGAGATCATTGTATTGAAGTACATGGGAGAGAAAGTACCAACTAGCTACTGCTAGAACCCGTAGTCCATGGGGGAACTACTCACGGAGCATGATGGAGGCGGTGGCGTCGATGGAGAAGGCTCCGGGGGTCGATCCCCATCCCGGCAGGGTGCCGAAACAGGAACTTCTGACCCCCGAAACTAGGTTTCGCGATGGCGGCGGCGCTCCGGGAGTCTTTGGAGTATGATAGATATATCTCGGGTTTTTGCGTCGTGGGGGAACAAATAGGCAAAGGGGCGATGTCGGTGGAGTCCCGAGGTGGGCTCCCCACTCGTCGGCGCGCCTGTGGGCTGGGCCGCGCCGCCCTATGGGGAGGAGGCCGTGGGCCTTCCCCGGGCTTGCCCTTCTGGCTCCGTGTGTCCCTCGGAAAAATAGGAGGTTTGGCTTTTGTTTCGTCGAATTCCGAGAATATTGGCCGAACAGCTTTCCTGGAACGAAAAACAGCAGAAAACAGGAACTGACACTGTGGCATCTTGTTAATAGGTTACTCCCAGAAAATGCATAAAAATATTATAAAGTGTGAACAAAACATGTAGGTATTGTCATAAAACTAGCATGGAACATAAGAAATTATAAATACGTTGGAGACGTATCAAGCATCCCCAAGCTTAGTTCCTACTCGCCCTCGAGTAGGTAAACGATAAAAGAATAATTTCTGAAGTGACATGCTACCAACATAATCTTGATCAATACTATTGTAAAGCATATGAGATGAATGAAGTGACTCAAAGCAATGGTCTATAGTTTGCTAACAAAAAGATAATGACTAAACAACTGAATCATATAGAAAAAACTTTCCATAAATAGTACTTTCAAGACAAGCATCAAAAAGTCTTGCATACGAGTTAACTCATAAAGCAATAGATTCTTAATAACAGGTTTTGAAGCAACACAAAGGAAGATTTAAGTTTCAACAATTGCCTTCAACTTTCAACATGTATATCTCATGGATAATTGTCAACACAAAGTAATATGATGAGTGCAATAAGCAAGCATGTAAGAATCAATGCACACAGTTGACACAAGTGTTTGCTTCTAAGATATAAAGAAGTAGGTAAACTGACTCAACATAAAGTAAAAGAAAGGCCCTTCGCAGAGGGAAGCAGGGATTAAATCATGTGCTAGAGCTTTTCAAGTTTTGAAATCATAAAGAGAGCATAAAAATAAAGTTTTGAGAGGTGTTTGTTGTTGTCAACGAATGGTAGTGGGCACTCTATAACCCCCTTGTCAAACAGACTTTCAAAGAGCGGCTCCCATGAAGGACGTTATCTCTACTAACAAGGTAGATCATCCCTCTTCTCTTTTGTTTACACATGTATTTTAGTTTTATTTATAGAT
Source organism: Lolium rigidum (assembly GCF_022539505.1). NCBI lineage: Eukaryota > Viridiplantae > Streptophyta > Magnoliopsida > Poales > Poaceae > Lolium > Lolium rigidum. The sequence continues at coordinate 165,810,190 of NC_061509.1, read as the reverse complement.
GACACTCCTCCCAACCTTTTGCTCTCACAAGCCATGGCTAACCGAATCCTCGGGTGCCTTCCAACATTTCACATACCATGGAGGAGTGTCTATTGCAAAATTAAGTTGCTTACTCGATAAATCGGGGCAAAACATGTGAAGAGAATTATTAATGAAAGTTAATTAATTAGGGCTGGGCACCCCGTTGCCAGCTCTTTTTGCAAAATTATTGGATAAGCGGATGTATATGCCACTAGTCCATTGGTGAAAGTCTGTCCAAACACCACATACTTCCTCATGAGCTATAAAACATTGACACAAATAAAGAGTAATAAAGTTTTGAATTGTTTAAAGGTAGCACATGAAGTATTTACTTGGAATGGCAGAAAAATACCACATAGTGGGTAGTTATAGTGGACACAAATGGCATAGGTTTTGGCTCAAGGTTTTGGATGCACGAGAAGCATTCCCTCTCAGTACAAGGCTTTGGCTAGCAAGGTTGTTTGAAGCAAACACAAGTATAAACCGGTACAGCAAAACTTACATAAGAACATATTGCAAGCATTATAAGACTCTACACTGTCTTCCTTGTTGCTCAAACACTTTTACCAGAAAATATCTAGACCTTAGAGAGGCCAATCATGCAAACCAAATTTCAACAAAGCTCTACGGTAGTTCTCCACTAATAGGTTTAAACTACATGATGCAAGAGCTTAAACATGATCTACTTGAGAGCTCAAAACAATTGCCAAGTATCAAATTATTCAAGACAATATACCAACTACCACATGAAGCATTTTCTGTTTCCAACCAAATAGAAATAAACTCTCAAAACAAATATAAGTGAAGCAAGAGAGTACTTTCTATAAAATAACTAATATCTCTGAACAAGAGATACATGAAAACCAAGAGCTAGAAGCTAGACAGTGCGAAAACTGAATACTCAACAAATATAAGTGAAGAATAGGAGTATTCAAATGAAAAAGCGGAGCGTGTCTCTCTCCCAAACAACATAGATAGGATCCAATATTGATATGATCAGAGAATAAAAATAACAAACTAAAAATAAAATCACACAGACGCTCCAAGTAAAGCACATAAGATGTGGAAGAATTAAAATATAGTTTCACTAGAGATGACCTGATAAGTTATTGATGAAGAAGGGATGCCTTGGGCATCCCCAATCTTAGACGCTTGAGTCTTCTCGAAATATGCAGGGATGAACCACGGGGGCATCCCCAAGTTTAGACTTTTCACTCTTCTTGATCATATTATATCATCCTCCTCTCTTGATCCTTGAAAACTTCCTTCACACCAAATTCAAAGCAATCTCAATAGAGGGTTAGTGCATAATAAAAAATTCACATGTTCAGCAAGGACACAATCATTCCCAGCACTTCTGGACATTACCCAAGGTTACTAAAATTTAATGGAGCAAAGAAATGCACTCAAACACAGTAAACGAGGCAATGCGAAATAAACGGCAGAATCTGTCAAAACAGAACAGTCCGTAAAGACGAATTTTTTCGAGGCACTTAACATGCTCAGATGGAAAAGCTCCAGTTGAATGAAAGTTGCGTACATATCTGAGGATTACTCATGAATTTTTTTAAGATTTGTAGGTTTTCCTACAGAGAGAAAAACTCAAAACCGTGACAGCTAAAAATCTGTTTCTGCGCAGAAATCCAAATCTAGCATCAACTTTCTATCAAAGATTTTACTTGGCACAACAATGCAAGAAAATAAAGATACAAAGGTATTGCTAAAGTAGTAATAAGCACCTTAACTCAAATAAAAGAAAAATTACAGAAATAAAACAATGGGTTGTCTCCCATAGCGCTTTTCTTTAACGCCTTTCAGCTAGGCGCAGAAGATTTTAATGATGCTCACATGAAAATAGAAAATGAAGCAAAAGGAGCATCAAGAAGAAAATTAGAAACACATTTAAGTCTAACCCGCTTCCTATGCATAGGAATCTTGTACACAAATAAATTCATGAAGAACAAAGTGACAAGCATAGGAAGATAAAACACGAGTAACTTCAAAATTTTCAGCATGTAGAGAGGTGTTTTAGTACCATGAAAATTTCTACAATCATATTTTCCTCTCTCATAATAATTTCCAGTAGCATCATGAACAAACTCAACAATATAACTATCACATACAACATGCTTTTCATGATCTACAAACACATAATTTTTATCATCCTCAAAAATAGTGGGATCAAAACTTTCAAACCCACTTTTTAAAAATCTATAACAAGATGATTGATCATTCTCAAGAGATATGGGACTCCTAGATAAAGTCAAGACCTCTCCAATGCCATTTTCATTAGTAGTACAATTAATATTATCAAGTAACATAGGACCATCATCTAGAGCTTTATCATAAACATTTGCTAAGCAAAACTCTTTAGTACCATGCATTTTGATATCAGACACAAACTAAGCATTATCATAAGATTTATCAAAATAGCATGGATTATCATAGATAACAGTAGCATAATTATTCTCACAAGTTTTACTCATAGAGAATATTTCAAGAGAATCCACAGGAACATAACATTCATCCTCCTTTGGTAAGCATGGAGGACAATCAAATAGTGTAAGAGATAAAGAGTTACTCTCATTAGAAGGTTGGCATGGGTAGCTAATCTATTCTTCCTCCTTTTGTTCATCACTCTCCTCCTCTTTTTCATCCAATGAGGTTTCAGGTTCATCAATTTCTTCTTTCACAGGTTCCTGCAAATTGTGAGTGCATTCTTGTGCATGAATGAGTCTCTCTTTATAATCAATGATATAAGGATTATTGATGTAATGTTCTATGCAATAATCAAGGATAGAAGAGACATAATCTTTAAGGTCCTTACAAACAATACAAGTTTCATAATTTTTAGCCATGAAGGATTCTATCTCAGAGGCTCCCATAAATAAAACAAATTGTTCTACTTCTTCGAACCCAAGATGAATATAGTTATTCCAATGATAGTCCACAATTAAAACTTCTTCACTAAAGCCACATTGGAATTTAAGATGTTTAGTATCCTGTTTAGAGCAACAGTTTATATCATAGCGTTTAAGCAAGATTTTAGCAATTGTATTCAATTTTTCTAACACGACACTCATGACTTTACCCTTTCTTGATTCTCTATAATTCATATATAATTCTATAAGCTCCAAACATGTTGTGGGTTCTTCCATAACAACAGTTTTGAATTTTTCGGTTTTTCAAAATTTTATGGATTTTCGGGTATATAAGAAAAATAAAACAAGACAAAAACAAACTAGACAAAAGTAAACTAAGCAAAATAATACTAGACAGAAATAAACTAAGCACAAATAAACTAGACAAAAGTAAACTAGCAAAACAAAATAAAATAAAAACAGAGAGAGATGTAGAGTGTACTCCCCAGGTGAACTTATGAGTAGAGCTATGCTCCCCGGCAACGGCGCCAGAAAATAGTCTTGATAACCCACAAGTATAGGGGATCGCAACAGTCTTCGAGGGAAGTAAAACCCAATTTATTGATTCGACACAAGGGGAGACAAAGAATACTTATACGCCTTAACAAGCTGAGTTGTCAATTCAGCTGCACCTGGAAAAGCACTAGTAACAGGGGTGATGTGAAAGCAGCAGTAATATGAGAGCAATAGTAACAGTAACACAGCAGCAGTAGCAGTAACACAGAGGCAATGGCACCAGAAAATAGTTGATACCACTTCTAATGGCATATAGGACCAAGTGAGTATTTGATGATGAAAGATGGACCGGGGTTCCCAGCTATCTACACTAGTGGTAACTCTCCAACAACAAGTGTTGGGTGAACAAATTACAGTTGGGCAATTGACATAATTATTATAGCATCAAGACAGAACATCCAATTTATTAATCATGTAGGCATGTTTTCCATATATAGTCATACGTGCTCGCAATGAGAAACTTGCATAACATCTTTTGTCCTACCAGCCGGTGGCAGACATGGCCTCTAGGGAAACTACTCGATAATTAAGGTACTCCTTTTAATAGAGCACCGGAGCAAAGCATTAACACTTGGTGAAAACATGTGATCCTCATATCTAAGCCATCCCCTCCGGTTATCCCGATTCTTGTCACTGCGGGGCCTCGGGTTCCGGACATAGACATGTGCAAACAACTTGTAGATACAATCTAAGCAATAATTATAGAGCTTAAATCTAAGATCATGCCACTCGTGCACCAGTGACAAGCATTAAACACAACAAGATTGCAGCAAAAATAACTTCACAAACTTTATAGATAGACTGATAATAATGTAACAATTCATCGGATCCCAACAAACACAACACCGATTACATCAGATGGATCTCAATCATGTAAGGCAGCTCATGAGATCATTGTATTGAAGTACATGGGAGAGAAAGTACCAACTAGCTACTGCTAAAACCCGTAGTCCATGGGGGAACTACTCACGGAGCATGATGGAGGCGGTGGCGTCGATGGAGAAGGCTCCGGGGGTCGATCCCCGTCCCGGCAGGGTGCCGAAACAGGAACTTCTGACCCCCGAAACTAGGTTTCGCGATGGCGGTGGCGCTCCGGGAGTCTTTTTGGAGTATGATAGATATATCTCGGGTTTTCACGTCGTCGGGGAACAAATAGGCAAAGGGGCGATGTCGGTGGAGTCCCGAGGTGGGCTCCCCACCCGCCGGCGCGCCTGTTGGCTGGGCCGCGCCTCCCTATGGGGAGGAGGCCGTGGGCCTTCCCCGGGCTTGCCTTTCTGGCTCCGTGTGTCCCTCGGAAAAATATGAGGTTTGGCTTTTGTTTCGTCGAATTCCGAGAATATTGCCCGAACAGCTTTCCTGGAACCAAAAACAGCAGAAAACAGGAAGTGACACTGTGGCATCTTATTAATAGGTTAGTCCCAGAAAATGCATAAAAACATTATAAAGTGTGAACATGTAGGTATTGTCATAAAACTAGCATGTAACATAAGAAATTATAGATACGTTGGAGACGTATCAGTCGTCGAGCACCTTGTGTGCGCGGAGGTGGGGCGGATTTGACGGCGCGTTCTGGGACGCGCTGGCGAAGCGGCGGCGGCGGCACGACCGGCGAGAGCCCCAGCCGCGATGACGGTGCCGACTCTCAGCAGAGATCAGACGTCCGAACGGCCGGGAAATCCAGCGGCGACGGAAGGGTGGGAGGCGCGGGAAGGAAGGAGCGACGAGAAAAAAGCGCGAACCAACGATTTATGCAAATAGTCGCCGACATGTGGGAGCCCGCCTCGCTTTTCGTTGTGTCCGGCGTGCCCGGAGCGTCCCCTGTCGGACGGGGACGGGCTCGGGGCGCCGGACACCGTATCGGGGCGCGCCGGACAAAAATGGCCTTTGGGGGACGCGACTGGAACGGTTTTTTGGTCCGGCGCGCCCCAAATTGCTTTGCGGGACGCTTTGGGGGACGCGGCTGGAGATGCTCTTATGACCGCTATAGGCAGGGGTCTTCAGTGATGTCTTCATTATGTGGATTTGCAACATATGAATAGCTCTTTTTCTACAACTTCTGTATGAGTATGCTATATTTGCACAATATGTTTGCTACGGGGGTCTCCTGTGAGTTCTCCGGCGAGTTCCCGTCGATATATCCAACAATATCTACTTTTACTACAATAGCATAATTTTTTGCTATGAGCTCTCCGGCGAGTCTCGGTGGTCTATCCGGCAAGCTCAGCTTCTTTCTTTTATTTTGTAGGTGAACCATTTTTACTACGCTAAAGCAAAAAAAACGAATTTTTTTTGCTACCTAGCAGCAAAAAGAACACGTGTCAGCACGAGAACGAGGGGAGGGTCTGGGAAATCAAATCCCCGGGGAGTCCTAGCACTGTCCCTAAATCACCAGCCTGCGATAGAACGCACACCGCACACGCCAGCGACATTCCAATGCGGCGGCGCCGTCGGGAAGGAATACGCCGCCGGTTCGCGGTTGCTGCCTGCGACCGCTCTCCTCCGCGGATGACCACCACACCGTTCCGTCGAGCCCGCGCGCCGCTCTCCCAGGGTCGCAGTCCAAGGGAGTACGAGACCGCACTCGGGCGGCCGGTTGGCGTGCGTCGATCTACCGTGACGTCCAAGGGCCCGTGGAAAGCGACGATCCATCGACAGAGCAGTCCAATGCCGTGGCGACTCAGGGGGGCGGCTTGGACGGCGAACTTGTGGTGCCTTCGGCTTAGACGGAGCCGCCACCCATTCAACGCAAGCCACCTATTCTACCAAATGCCAGAGCCAATGACTACCGCCAGCCTATTAGGTATGTATCGTACTCAGGTTTGTTTCCCATTGACTTTTTTTTTTGTATAATGTACCTGAGTTATTAAACTAGAATAGTGGAAACGAATTTCTGGTTGCAATGATTATCCATCAGCGATATAGGATAGCTAACAACTGCCATTCTGAGCATATTTATTATTCTTTTGTTACTTCCGGACGATTGGAGACTGCCAAGCCAGAAGTAATGCAATTTTAGATATCGACGCCTGCTTTTGAGCGCTAATCATTTATCTCAAACGGCAGTGAGATGAAAGATAACTGAAGATTACAATGATAATGATAAGGTACAGTTTCATACATAGCTCTACAATTCATTTACGTTCCTTTCGTATTCATTTAATTAGTCATCATGACTTTGCTGTATACTTATCTAGTGTCTAAAATTCTTGTCAACTCCCAAAACAACATGACACACACTTCAAGTTGGCTAAATGATTAAAAAAAAGTTGGGTAACAGGTAAAGCAGGTAAAGTTAATGCACGGAAACTTGTGAACTATCTACCGTGTACAAACCTAGTAAAAGATCAGAATATTTATGTCCTACCTCAGAATATCTCCCATGACTTCGTACAGGAAATTAGAACACGGGCGTAAAAAGAAGCAGATAACATTTGCTCCAGCTATCACAAAAATCTCATTTACATACAGCGTAACAGAGCTTTTGCTGTTACTGAATAGCAAGTTAGACTCCCATGAAGCGTGTCTTATTTTGTATCCGATCCTTCATTATCTTACATCTGCACTGTGATAAAATTATTGGACGGAAAAACTGAGTACAAGTATTTCCGCGAAGGTCACTGTTATTGAACTTTACTTCACTTTGTTGCTTCACTGCTATCACAAATGTTGTCAAGCCATAGAACTAATTCATGGGTTAATGGTCTCAGTTTAGGTGAGTCACTGATGCACAAACATGCGATATCAATCATCTTCATCATTTGAATCTCAAATTTCTTGTCATACATTGCACGGTCCAGTACTTCTGCTTCACGGTGTTCTTCTTTCATGTGTACGACCCATGAGACCAATTCCCTAGCTCCCTTCCGCTTGCACATATCAACAGGCCTTTTTCCTGTTAATAACTCCAGAAGAACAATGCCAAAACTATACACGTCACCTTTAAAAGTGGCTATTGAACAGTGGCCATACTCTGGGGGGATGTAACCCAGTGTGCCTACTAGGTCAGTTGTCACATGAGTATCATAGGGACAAATTAGCCGAGCAAGCCCAAAATCAGCCAACTGAGCTTCAAAATTCTCATCCAGAAGAATGTTGCTTGACTTGATATCACGGTGTAGTATGTGGGGTTCACACAACAAGTGCAGATATGCCAAACCCCGTGCTGCTCCTTTGGCTATCTGAAGCCTTCTTTGCCAGCTTAATCTAGATGGGCCATCAGGCTTTTCATGAAGCCAATGGTCTAGGCTGCCATTCTCCATGTAAGAGTAGATCAGGAGCCTGTCACTGCCATTCCTGCAGTAACCTTGTAGAAGCACAAGATTAGGATGCCTAGCTTTTGATAAAGTCTCCACCTCTGCTTTGAACTCCCGTTCCATCTGGCCAAAATCACCCGATAGTCTTTTGATGGCGATTTTTGCTCCATCTGGTAGTGTTCCCTTGTACACTAGACCAAAGCCACCACAACCAATGATTTTAGCCTGATCAAAGTTGTTTGTAGATTTCAAGATATCACTGATAGTCAATGCCTTGTCATCATCCTTGTTCTGAAACAGAAGTACCAGTGAGGCTGGTGCCAACTCCAGTGCTCCATTTGTATCTGCAACAGCCTTTACTGTATGATCATGCCTTCTGAAGCTTCTCCTGAACACAAGTACAGCAGCAACAGACAAAACCAATGCTGCTCCAAGTGCAGTACCAATTACTATTCCTAACATGAGACCCTTGTTCTTTCCATTTCCAGTTGCAGACATTATGGGAGCATGGCTGGAATTGCATTGAGATAAGCCAAAGCGGATGCCACAGAGGTTGGGGTTCCCCTCGTAATCAGAACTTGTGAATGTTGAGAATTGGCCTCTTGACGGAATTGTGCCCATCAGATTATTGTATGCCACACTGAAGCTTGATAGAAAATTCAGCATCGTTAATGAAGAGGGTATGCTTCCAGTAAGATTGTTATGTGACAAATCCAAGGATTCCAAACTAGCCATGCCTGATAGCTCATCAGGAATGATACCAGAAATATTGTTGTTACTGAGGTCCAAGACATACAGGTTCTTAAGGTTTCCAAAGCCCGGCAATATGTGACCAGTGAGCTTGTTATGGCTGAGAACTAGAGAGGGCGGGAAGCTGCTAACCTGATTGTACTGCAACCCTTTGCCTGTCTTGTTCTTTTTAATGAAGAAAGGAAAATAATCAGTCTCCGTGGATTGCCGTGAGCTGTTGTATGTAACAAGGCCCTTCATGCTCGACAAACTGTCCGGTATTCCTCCAATAAGTGAATTGTTAGAAAGATCCACATAGAACAGAAACTCAAGATCACCAATCCATGCAGGAATATTCCCAGACAGTTGATTCCATGATAAATCTAGCACCTTCAAATCCGTGAATTTAGCCAGCCATGGTGGTATTTCTCCTGAAAGATGGCTATTAGCAATGACAAACACTTGGATGTTACGGAAGCCATTTATTCCAGTCATCGGCAAGGCCTTCCTATCACGGAAGTTCTTTGTCAACACAAGGCTTGTTAGACTTCGACAGTCTTGAAGCACAGATAATGCCGAGGAAACATTTGTGAAGCTATTGTTCGAAAGTGAGATGTAGGACAAAAACTGAAGCTTTCTGAAATCAGCTGGGATCTCGCCACTGAGGTTGTTTGTGCCAAGATTTAGGCTTCTGAGATGTTGGCACTCTGACAAGCTATCAATTGTGCCAGTGAACTTGTTTGCCCCAAGGTCAAGTGAGATCAGCTGTGTCATCTCCGAGCAATTGAAATTGATCTTTCCACTGAGTGAATTGTTCCTCAAGTACAACATCTTCAATGATGGTGACCGAGACAGTGAGGAAGGCAATGGGCCCTTGAAGGAGTTGGATTGCGCAGAGAAGTACTCTAACTTGCCAAGCCTACCAAAAATATTTGGAAGGTGTCCAGAGAGCGAGTTGAAAGAAATGTCAAGCTGAGCAAGGCTGGACATATTGCCAAACCATGGGCTCATCCCATCAGTGAGCTGATTCTCCTGCAGAGACAAGTTCTTCAGAAGTTGCAGCTTGAATAGGTCGTCTGGCAAGCTCCCAGAGATGCTGTTGAGCTCCACATATAGCTCCTCGAGCTTCGTGCAGTTTCCAAAGCCAGCTGGAAATTCCCCCGCAAAGAGATTCGACGTGAACCGGATCACACGGATCACTGCGGACGACTCACAGATGCTTGAATCAATTCTTCCAGTAAACATATTGAATCCTGCGTCGAACACTGTGAGCTGCGGTGAACCATGGAGCGTGGGATGGGTGCCGCTGAACGTGTTGAAGGATATGTTGAAGACCTCAATCATCGGGAGCGACATGTTGACCGGGAATGCGCCAGAGAGCTCGTTGTCGCTGACGTCGAGCCGCTGCAGCCTGTGGAGCTGAACAAGGGGGGCCGGGATGGCACCGTGGAGGTTGTTGTTGGAGAGGTTGAGCCACTGGAGATGGTCCAGCTGTGTGAGCGAGAGCGCCAGCTCGCCCTTCAGTTTCCTGCCATGGAGGTCCAGCCCGATGACCCTGCCACCGGAGTCGCATGCCACACCCAACCACGCGCAGCAGTTAGCCACTTCCGAGGACGTGTTTGAGAGCGTCCAGCTGCTGATGCCTCCGGTGAGACCTTGCAAGAAGCCTTCCAGCGCAAGATAATCACCGGGGCTGCAGGAGCTTTGGTTGAGTGGGTAGACGGGAGACAGGAAGAGAAGCTGCACGGACAGCCATAGGAGGAAGCAGCTTGGCCATCTGGTGGCGCTTTGGATCAAGACATGCCCCATCGAAGCAAGAAGAGCTGTAGCGATGGTGTTGAGCTAGGAAGAGCGGTTCTTGTTTTTCTTTTCAGCAGCTATATGATGTCTAATGCCATTTGATGCGTAAAAGCTGGCCTCCCCAGCGCTTGCAGCTCAAGCAACAATGGTGGCGGCGGTGAAGAGTGAGGGAGAGAAGGTGGGTTGTGAGACGGTCATAGAAGTGAGGAGCGTGCTTCGGTTTTGACTTGTGATTGTGCAGGCACTCGGCCGTGGGAGACGAGTTTTCTTGAGGAAATTGATTGTCTATGTCAACTTGCTAGAAAAACTCCATGGTCGGAAATCTTTTGACTTCTGTTCAAAGTTGGCCTAAGCTGTCTTTTTCTTCCTCGCTTTCCTTCCTTTTGGCTGTTTTCATGGAAATGAATCTAATAACTAGCCTGAAAGCAGACCGGTGCCACCTGCACAATGGATGGATATTAATAGATATCCTGCAGAGGCAGAATACTGAGCAGCAAGTGCTCAAAGGAGAGGTTTAGAAAGTAACTAAACAGGCAAGATGTGTTACAAAAGGTTACTACATGTAATTTAGTGGACGCTTCCGTGCCATTGCAGGATTCTGGGACTGTTTTAAAGAACGTTTTACTAATTCTCAATTGACCCGAGAATTAACTTAATTGTAAGTCAACTCCTAGTTCATAGGATTGCACCGTGCCACCGTGATTTGTGCTAGAATGAGTTGCAAGATGAGTTGCAATTGAGATTTTCTAGTTGCATCTAAGGATTCATGTTAATTATTAGTTGTAACACGGTTGCAAGTGCCATAAACTGTTGGATTGCTTGCGATTCTTGTTAGTTATAAGTTGCAACTTGAATTACAACTAAGATTTAATGGCATTATCTGACCGGGAATTAGAATTAGTCACACCTTTAAAAAATACTCACTCTAGGCATAACATAATCCTAAATTGGTTGTAATATTGTCTTTTGGGACAAGGGAGCAGCAGACAAACCGTTGGTATACTTGCATATGCAAAAAACTTCTCTTTTAAGAGCAACAATATCCAAAAACTGAGATTGCATTCTGATGGATATTGGTTGCGGCAGTAGAGTCAACGGGCAGCGGCAAGCGACGCATGTGCGGCCGCCGCTTTCGGCTACGCCGGCCAACGCCCTGCCGTGCCCGCCAGTGAACATACACAGCACAGCTCCAAAATACGGGACAAAGGGCTGCAGAAAATACTACTACTACCGCAGGATGTAGCTACTTTGCATTTTGGTTTATTAGAGCATCTCCAGCCGCGTTCCCAAACCGTCCCCAAACCACGCCGGATTGAGAGTTTGGGGGACGTGTTTCGTTCGTGCCGCGTTTGGGGGACGTCGCTCCCCAGTCGCGTCCCCCAAACAAAATTTCGCAAATTTTAAATTTAACTAGATTCGATTAGATTCGTCCAAACTTACATAGATTCGAACGAAATTTGACTAACTTTAAACTAAACCTAATCTAGAACCACTTGCGGCGGCCGGAGGCGTCGTAGTACTGCTGGAAGTTGTACATGTCGTCGGTGACGACCTCCTGCTTGACGCGCTCGTCGACGGGCTCGTCGACGGGCTCGTCCTTCACCAAGCCGCTTGGTCCTGCCTCGCCGTCGTCGGTGTGGTCCACCAGCGGCTTGCCGGAGTCGCGGATGGACATGGCGATCGCCGCGTCCAGGTCGCCCCTCCAGGCGTCCTTGTCGTTCATGGACGCCAAGAACGCCGCCCGCAGCCCTGGGCAGTCCTCGGGGTCGTCGCTGCCGGCGATGAGCCGCTGCCGCCGCTCGTACTCCGCCGGCCAGCGCCGCTCGCGACGCTTCCTCCGGCTCCTCCTTCACCTCCGGCTTCGGGATGAGGAGGGCGCCGCCGCGCCTCCCTTGCTGCCGCCGGCTGCCGATGCCGCTGCCGCCACGCCTCGTGTTCACGGGCGTCGCCGGCTCCTCCTTCACCTCCCGTTTGGGAACGGTGTACGGCGCCGACCGGTAAGACGAGGACGGCGTCGATCGCGCCGGTCCCGAGGAAGAAGAGTGCGAGGAGGACGAGTACGTCGTCCTCCTCGGCTGCCATTGAGGAGACGGCGGCGGCGACGGCGGCATCTCCGGCCTTGGAGCGCCGTTGCGGATGCCGCGGATGACGTTGTCGAGGGTGCGCCCGGAACGCCCCGCAACGAGGCGCGGCCGTCCTTGTTCCAGCTATTGGGGCCGCCGACGAGGTTGTCGGTGTTGTGCATCTCGATGTCGTACTTCGCCTTGAAGTACGTCGTCCACCGAGCGTCGTTGTTGTCGACCGCCCACGTCGGATCCAACCGCTCCCGGGCGGTGAGTTGAGCCCGACGGGCCTTGACGGCGTCCCACCATTGGTCCGTGGGCGGCTTCGGCGGCGGCGGAACGCCAATGCCGTTCACGGCCATCTTCCGGCCGCCGCCGCTGGCGGCCGCATGTCCGGCGGGACTGGATACCGGGCGTGGTACAACGCCCACGCCTCCGCCATGGTGAGGCTGCCGCGGCCGAAGCCGTTCGCCGCGGCGATCTTGCGGGAGGACGAGCTCGACATTTTTTGAGCGGCGGCGGCGCGGAGAAGATCTGGAAGGGGGGAGGCGGCGGCGACGAGAAGGATTATGAGCGGCGAGAACTGCAGGGCGTCTTATTAAAACAGCGGCGGCAGCGGGTGGTTGCACACAATAACTCCGGTGCGGACGGCCACGCGGCCATGCACGACGAGACGCGTCCCTGCGTCGCCTGGGAAAACAGGGACGCTATTACGTCGCTTGACCAAAGGTAGGCGACGGGGTTTTAGCCTTCCTGTGCCGCTGACGGGTCGGTCCCGCCACTCCCCGCCTCGCTTTTCGTTGTGTCCGGCGTCCCCGGTGCGTCCCCTGTGGGACGGGGACGGGCTCGGGGCACCGGACACCGTATCGGGCCGCGCCGGACAAAAATGGGCTTTGGGGGACGCGGCTGGAACGCATTTTCTGTCCGGCGCGTTCCAAATCCCTTTGGGGGACGCTTTTGGGAACGCGGCTGGAGATGCTCTTAGGCTCGATCAGACGACGGCTGATAAAGTATGTGGATGATGCCGCCGCCGACGGCTACACTAGAAATACAGCATGCATAATCGATTGGTACACACACCGTATTGTTTGTGAGAGCTGGATCATCGATTTAATATGGGTCCGTCTAAATCTTTGTTAGTAAGTCTTGGCCACCCTAAAAGAATGGAAGTGCAATATAAAAGTAGAACCTGTTTTAGATACTCTCCGGTCCATAGTAAGTGTCAAAAATTTAGTACAAAAGTTATACTGACTCAGTGTAAAAAAATTACACTTGTTATAAATCTGAGGGAGTACAGTTGCACTTTTTCATCTCAATTACACTTCTCTAAAAAAGCAGAAAAATGCAACTAAAAGAAGTATCCATTTTTTAAATTGTGGTTATATATACTTCTTTCAGGCGACCGACACTTACAAAAAACTCAATCACCTAAGATTTTGCAAAACTGGTTTAATATTATGCACATCAGTGTCACCTCTAGAGAAATACAGTACATGCGTACATGCTACAACGCCATGTGCAGTGCAATTCTTCTCGGGGAAGTCAAGAGAGGCGAAGTTGGACTTGATAGATAGATACGTCGGCCAGCCCTTTGAATTTACCTGGTTCGATTAGTGGAGCATGTGATTCATCTAAATGTTATGGAACTTTAACCGCGTATTGTGACCGACTAGGCTAACTTGGTAAAAACAGCAAAGCTAGCCAGGTAGTACGGTGCAAGTTGTGAGAGATCGTTGCGCGTTTCGTATTCTATACGGCCACTCGGACGGACAGGAGTTGCCGATTACCTCGCGGAAATACTACGCCACTTCCACTCGCACGCCCACTATCCAGGGTAACTTTCGTCTCTTCTGTTGCTTTCTTCTGCACTGATTAGTTGCCACGTATCGCGCATTAGATTGAGGAGAGTCTTTGAATTATACGTGTGTGCAAAAAAAATATTAACATCGTGAAGGTATCCATTATATCTAATCAGTAAAAAAATAGAAACACGACTCTGTTGCGGTGATTAAACACTCGCAACAGCAACACCCTAAGTACCACGGAAGATAACACCCGAATTACGATAGGAATTACAATAGTGATTCTTCAGACAACGTCTTCAAGAAAGGAAAGAAACGATACACAAGCATGATCGTTGTCCGATTGAAGATCTTGAGTTTTCATCATGAGAAGGACCAAATTTACAAAACAATGCTTTACCAAAGCCATTTACATGTACAACCAATAAACCAATAAAGTCCAGACCTAGGTTTTCACTCTGAAAATCATGACTCAATACTCGAGGAGCGTCACCAAAATGCAATTCACATGTGCAGCCACCTCTTCTTGCCAAGGCCGCTACTGGCTGTTGTCAGTCACCAAACCCTCGATACACAGGAAGAACCAGACTTCATCACCAAAACACCTCTCATCCATAATCAAACCTCCGATGGCTTGAATGTGATAACTTAATGACTGATCGCTCTGCGTCTAGCCACCGAAGTTAGGTAAGGATCCCATCGTGCATACCGGCACTTCGTCATTTGTTTAGCGTCACAATTAAGCAGTGTCACACTGTCAGTACTGCACTCCTGCACTCCTCAGACATTAAACATTCCAATCTTCTATGTCTTCTCGATCGAGCTCTATTTACCCCACCGTTGTGGACTTTTTTTTTTTGAAACGGGCAAAAAAGCCTTTGCCTTATATTGATGTAGGAGAAGCAAACAAGGTTATGGCAAGAGCCATGAAAAAACAGAAAAAAGGAGGACGGGGATGAGAAACACCCCCGACCAGGACAAAAGGATCAGCCTAAAAGTTCCGCCAAGCTTGTAGCTCCGGCGAGAATCCAGTCCTTTCCGGCTTCCAATCTTCTATGTCTTCTCGATCGAGCTCTATTTACCCCACCGTCGTGGACTAATGGCACGGCGACGATCATAATCATATGGCACCGTATTCTCGCACAATTTCGCTCTAGTGCGCGTCTCCCCTTTAATTTCTCCCTTTTGCAAAGACTTTTCGCGAAGAACAGATCCGCACGATTAATTAACAATCATGGCGCATACTGATAGCCTTGGATTAACTAATCCTAGTAACGGAACCGGGTTCTCGTTCGTGGCTAATGGTGCGCGCGCCTTATCTCCCTACACGGCGCACTATCCCTAGCTAGTTAACAACAAGACATCCTATGGTGGATGGATGGATGGATCTCGATTCCTTCCGATGGAGATATTGCTATTTCCCGGGCCATAGAGTTAGTGGGCAGTGAACTTTCTTTCGCCCTTTTTCTCCGGTCCAATGAGCTCGCGATCCGGCACCTGACATGGATCACCGGAGTACCCGACGATGCGCTGCTCGACGGGACTGGTAACGACGCGTGCGCTCGCACTGGCGCCGGCGGTCGCTGCCGAATCGAGCGATCGGGCGTGTGACATGGACATGTACCACGGCCACTAGCTGACTAGCATACCACCACCACCACCACCAACGACCGTGCGGAGTGCGACGCGACACCACCATTTCTCCGGCGGTCTTGTGGGCGGTGGGCCGGCGGGGGGCGTCGTCGTTCCGGCCGTCGCTTTATTTCAGTGTCGTGACCTAACCATCCCAACGGGTGTCGGTCGGGCGCGCGTCGTCAGAGCGGCCCATCCAAGGCAGCGTTGAAAGGCGGCCGGCGCCTTCCGCTGGCTGGCTGACACGGCCGCCGTCGATGATGTTGCTTGGTGAGGGCCTTCTGAGGATAAGCTGTGCGCCTGTGCCCGTTCTGACCTTGCCATTGCGTGACTGCACCTTTTGTTGTGGGCTTCGGTTCATACTTCGGTGGTCGGTGGAACATCAGCACCTTAGGAAAGGGTCTCTGACATCATTTTTTTTTTATTCACAGAGACATCCTCCCCGTTTCATTTGTAGCATAAACGAAATCAGTGTTCAGAGAATCGAATTCGAAAACGAAAAACATGGGGAGCACTCGAAATAAAACCACAACTTTGAGCCAAAGTGCTCGAAATAAGTCCACCTTATGATTAAACATTTTTTCAACCAAAAGCCAAATGCTTTTGGACACTATGCAATCAAAAAAGAGATGATGCACACTCTCAAATTCTTTGCAGAAAGAGCATTCCATAGGTTTGGGAATACCTCTACGTCTCAAAGTATCCCTAGTCATGATTTTATTCTATGGAAACGACCACAAAAATACCTGAACTCTGGGAGAAATTTTCAAATCCCAGACTGCAGGCAAAAAAATAGTAATTACTCCCCTAAAATTAACTAAAGCGTACATAGATTTTGAAAAATATGAACTATTTGTTTCATATGACCAGATAAGCTGATCCTCAGCAGAGTTCAAAATTATGGTATTAGCAGTAGCCAAAAGCTCCTGCCATTGTACCATGCTCATCAGCTATTAGACAATCTCAGTCTATCCATATCTCAGTTGCTCTAATTCAGCTCATGTACAAGGCGATTGCCCTATACTGCTAGCACTTCAGAATATCTCCTTACAGGAAATTGTACTTTATGTTGTAAACTATCTATGAGCTGAATGAAAAATTAACATCGCCTTACCTTGTTTCCCTTTTGTTATGTTTTGGACTTACTTGTTCTAAGACCCCAACAGTTGTACGATTGCTATACTAACATAGCGAAACGAAAGCCTATTTTAAAGACGCCTCACTTTGTTGAAAAGAAAAGCAAGGGGTCTCGTTTTTTAACCATTTTTTGAACCAGACCTTAGCAAGGGGTCTGTATGAAGTTTAGTCTGGTTTCTTCGTTAGCTTTTTCGCACGTGTGCACTCAGGCTTTGTGTGGTTATTGAAGCAAGTCAATGGCCCGATCTAGTAAAGACGATCAGCATTAACTAGTAAATGAGCCTAACTTTCAAATATATACTTATTGACCAAGCGATCTAGAAAGTTTCAACCAAAGAGAAAATAGACCGACACCTGCTTCTCAGTGCGGACCAAAACATTGAAATACGGAGACACCCTATTAGCTAAAAAGGAAGGCTCTCCATAGCTGATACGGAGTAGTACATCAGTTCTTCACTGCTGGTAGAGGGGGCGGCAAGATGACTAGAAGTTTGGTCGGTGACGTAAAGACCCGTTCGAGTGAGTGAAACACCGCCCAACAATTCAGTCATGGTGGGTGGGCATGGTTTAATGTCTGCCCTAAACATAGCATCTGCTCGGTCACTTGTGACTCGGCATTTTGGCCGTAAATAAGGGAAAAACCATCAAGGTAAGAACCAAATGACGCAGCATAAGCTAAAAGAAAAGATCGGCTGTGAATGTATTTTGGGCTGGGCATTAGCTATTCGGGCTATCACTTACATTTGTCTTGGATGGGCCTTTTTGGTTCTACCCTTAGCTGCAGAAGCCTTTGAACACTATAGACTTCACTGCTTAGAGAAGAAAATGTTCTCTCTTTTATAATATTTTTAGGGGACTCTTTTTTATCAGTTCCAGTGAAAGTAAGAGGGCAAGTGCAACACGCGTCTCCTATTTGAAATTAGGATCAAACATAAGCTATTAATAAGATGAAGCAAAATTGATGAAGCAGTTTACCTTGATTTGTGAGTGTTTTCCTTGTATCTAGCCAACGACCCATGCTAAAACATGAAAAAAACACTTTCTATCAAACTTAAGTAACTAATTAATAAGTACAGAAATAATAATAATAGAAATAAAATATTAAATGTTCAAATCTAAAAATTTCAAACTTGAAAAATGTTCAGATTAAAATTTCAAATAATGTTTTTGAAATTTGTAAATTAATTAAATTTAAAATTGTTCAAGTTTGAAAAATGTTCAAATATGAAAATATTCAGATAAAAATTGTTCAAATAGTATTTTTAAAATTTGAAAATTGTTTAAATTTAAAATTGTTCAAGTTTGAAAATGTTCAAATCTGAAAAATGTTCAGATTCAAAATCATTCAAATCAAAAATTGTTGAGATTTTAAAATGTTTAAATTCAAAAAATTCAAATCTAGAAAAAGTTCAAACTTGAAAAAATTATAATTCAAAAAAGTTCAACTTTTAGAAAAAATAACCAGCTGGCAAAACTAGAAACCGGTTGTGTTAGCACCTGTTTTGGGGCGCCTATGGGCCAAACAAGCCCTACCCGTTGAAGCTGAAAAAGCTAGATAGACGCAACTGATTTTGAGCCAGATTCAAGAGTAGGGCGGATTTGGTCACCTTAGGGCATCTCCAACCGGGAGACCCAAACGGACGCGTTTGGACGTCCATTTTTTGCTGTTTGGGTCGTCCCCCGGACAGGCGGATAGCCCGAACGTCCGCGCCTCGTTTTTATTCCCCAACGCTGTTGCGACCCAAATTATTATTTCTCCTCTTCTTCCCTAGTAGTAGTACTACTAGTTGTCAAGGTGTGCCTCGACCGACGCCGGGGATGGCGCCCACGCTCGCGCTCGGACGGAGGCCGACCCCATGGTCGAGCGGAGGGGCGCGGGACGGAGCAGCGCCGACGGCCTCGCTCGCGGCCACCGCACTCCCTCGCGGCGCCCGTGCCGGCGGCACTCGCGCGGCCGACGCCCTCGCGGCGCGGTGTCCGTGCTCGCGGCCGACGGCGAGCCGCGCGAGGCCGGGCCGGCGACGGCACGGCGCGGCACGGCCAAGGCGAGGCTCGGTCGAGGCGAGGCCGGCGCGGACTCGGCCCGGCGCGGTCGAGGCGAGGCCGGCGGACGGCACGGCGCGGGCGAGGCCGGCCCGGCGCGGTCGAGGCGAGGCCGGCGAGGCGAGGTCGAGGCGAGGGTCGGCGACGGCACGGCGCGGCGCGGACGAGGCCGGCGAGGCGAGGTCGAGGCGAGGGTCGGCGACGGCGTGCCCCGCTCCCTCCCCCACGGGCGCGGCCGGCGACGGCGAGCCCATGCCCCGCTCCCTCCCCCACGTGCCCTCCGCCCTCGACCGGTGCCCGCGCGGGCCGGCGCAGCCCCCGCCGGTGCCTCGCGCGGCCGGCTCGGGGGAGGTGAGCGCGGGCGGCCGGCGTCGTCGATGGCGACGCGCGGGGCAGCCGGCGTCGTGCCGAGGCGCCCTCGCCGTTCACCGCCGCGGGCGCGGCCCCGTTCGCCGCCGCGGCCCCGTCCCGTCTCCGCGAGCGCAGCCCCGTCGCCGCCCGCTGCCCCGTCTCCGCGGGCACGACCTCGTTCGCCGCCGCGGGAGCTGTGTTCAGGGCGTCCAGGGCAGAGCGGCGACTGCAAGGCGCCGCCCGTGCCCTTGGCCATCGCTCTGCGCGTCGCCGTCGACGAGCTTTGTCGCCGGAGCTCATTTTGGCAGCGGCAACTTCCGGTAGGGATGAAAAAAAAGGAGGACTCGGCGCCAGGGTGCTCCATGTGTGGGCGGCGGCGGCGGTTGGCCGAGCCAGCCAAACTCCGGCAGCTATTCCGGCCATATCCATGGGAAAAAGAAGACATGGGAGAGAGAAGATGTGGGGTCGGGAGGATAAAAACGGACGTCCGGAGCCGTCCCGAGCGAGCCGGACGGACGCAAAGTCCGCCAAGATTTGCGTGAGATTTGGGTCGCCCCGGACTTTATTGCTGTCCGTTTTGCATTTGCGTCCGCGCGTTGGGACGCGTTTTTTCCCAAACGGACAAAAGTGGTATCCGTTTTTGGGTTTGGGTCTCCGCGTTGGAGATGCCCTTAGGGCATCTCCAACGCGGCGATCCATCCCGTGGCCGCGCATCCGGATTGGTCAAATCGGACAAAAACGCGATCCAGCGTGCGGACCCAACAAAAAACGGTTGGCCACGGCGTCCGGGACGATCCAAACCCGACCCAAATCTGGGACGAGTTTGCGTGGCCGCGTACGCCGAGGCTGGCCGCTCGCGTCTGCCCCTTGTCCGCCTCTGGCCCACGTGTCATAGAGAGATAGATTTTTTCTTCATTAAAGTTAACCATTACAGTTTTTCTTAAATCTACTACTACTAGTCTAGCTACGTACGGGGCCGGCGGCCTCGCCGCTGACTCGCCGTCGGGGCCGTGGATTTTACTCGACGCGGGCGGCCTGTACGCGTGAGGATTCCACTCCAGCTTTAGCAGCTGGGTGGCTCGACGGCGGCCCTCTTGCGGCGCTCCTCCGCGACCGTCTTCCTCTTTTCCGCCCGCACAGCTTGGGCGCGCTCGTGCTCCGCCTCCTGCAGCGTCACCATCCGCCTCCTGCGGCGTCACCATCCTCCTCCCGCACAGGTCGAGCTCCTGAAGGGCGACGCGTTCCACAGTGTCCGTGCCTCCAGGCGGACGCGGCCGGCGGCCTGGGCCTCGTGGTTCTCTTCGCGACGGCGCATGCGCTCTTGGCGGCTGCGCTCCACCAATGCAGCAACCTCCCAGGCGCGCCGCTCGGGCGAGGGCAGCCACATGAGGTGGCGGGCAGCTCGCTTAGCGAGGAGCTGGTTCTTCTGGCTGAGGAGGTCGCCTAAATGGCGGCGGCCGGCCCGGCAGGTGGCCTCGTCTTCCTTCGTCATGCGCGTGAGGTCGGAGAGACGCTCCTCGATGGCGACGTTGATGCTCGTCAGCGCGAGGTCGTCGAACAAGTCGTCGGCGTCGACGGGCTCCGCCTCCTCTTCCGCGGCGGGCTCCGCCTCCTCCTCCGCGGCCTCGTACCAGCCGCCCGCGTTCTCGTGCGAGCCATCCGCGGTCGCCTCCACCAGCTCCGAGTCCTCTTCCTTCTTCGCTGTCCCCTCAGCAGCGACGCGGAGTGCCTCGTCGTCGGCGACCCAACGCGCGTCCGCCCGCTCCTCGTCCTCCGTCCACGGGAACCTGGCCCGGGCGGTGTTGTGGGTATACTTCATGGGTGTACCATCGACAGTGCCTAGATCCGGCAAGCCCGGGTGGCCCACAGATGGTGATGTGGCATGTGGCCCAGTTGATGTTGATCATGAAGGATGAAGTCCAGCCCGGGATCAGGGAGGCCGGATCCGTGGAGGCCTGTGAGGAACCCGGATCCAGTACGACATAGATGGAAGGCGGATCCTTGACGTACACGCCAAGACATTGTACCGTAGTTAGGCAACCTGTAATCCGGCTAGGACTCTCCATGAAAACACTAGATCCGTGCGCCTTTATAAGCCGAATCCTAGGAGCCTTAGAGGCAAAACCACAACTCATTGTAACAACGCGAAAGCGCCCAGATAATTCCAGACAAGCAGCAGTAGGCCATGTCTTCGAGCAGGTGTTCCGAAGCTGGGTAAATCGCGTACCATCGTCCCGAGGATTCTCTGCCCAATGGCCCTACTTCTTCTCCCCCTTGTGAGGATCCCTCTTCCAGGGTATCGTCGAATAGGCAACGACAGTTGGCGCCCACCGTGGGGCCAGCGGCGTCAGGAGGCCGGAACCGGGAGGGTTCCGCCATGGGAAGCTACGACGAATCCATCGCTGTGGGGCGTGTTCTTTACGCTAGAAACTTTCCCATCGTCCCGCAAAACAAGTGCTGGACTCCGGCTAGGACCAACCCCATCAAGCTCTCCATCGTCCCGATTGGCGGCATACACGTCTTCATCGGCGAAACCGTCGATTCTGACGGAAACGCCCTGGTAAGTAACGCTGACGCGACCGCTGCTGAGCAGGACGCAGTCGCGAAGATCCGATCTGAGATGCTGGAGCTTCCTATGGAAGATTCCTCCTTAGATCTTGGCCCACGTGGCCTGCCGGGTGCGCGACATGGCGATGGAGGTGTAGAGGTCATCAGAGAAGGAAGAAGGGGGAGAGGACGGCGGAGAAGCTGTGAAGGTCTATGAGGCTGGCGCCGTCTTTTTATAGCCGGCGGCCTTGGCGGGAAACTTGGCGCGCGAGCGCACGGCCATGGCCTTTTCGCGCGCGCGGGAACCCTGTTGCGCGCGGGAACTTTCCCCACTCGTTCTCCTGCCCGCCATTGTTATCCCGTCGAGGCCTGCCATGGCGCAGAGCCGCGCGTTGAAGACGAACCACGTGGATGCTTTTTGGGCCACGAGGTTGGGCGCAGTGTGCGACCCAAACTGACACACGGACGAGGGGCGCTGTCCGGGTGTCCGCGTGGCCACCCAAACGGCCCAAAACGGACGGCCCAGCGCGTCCGTTTGGGTCGCAGGGTTGGAGATTCCCTTAGTTCCAAGGCGGATATGTGGCCACCCTAGCCCCAAGGTGGATGCGTGGTCACCTTATTCCCAAGGCAGACCCGTGACCAACTTAACCCAAGGTAGATTTGTGGCGCAATCGGACATCCAAAGCGGAATTGTCCACCTAAGGTGGCTTTGACCAATCAAGGCGGAATTATGGCCACCTTAGCTCCAAAGAGGGTTTGGACGCATTGGGGCTAAGAGCATCTCCAGCCGTGTCCCCTAAAGCGGCCCCCAAAGGGAATTGGGGCGCGCCGAATTTTTTTTCGTTCATAGCCGCGCGCCCTAAAGCCTCCTTCCGTCCGGCGTGGCCCAATACGGTGTCCGGCGCCCCGAGTCCATCCAAGCTCCACACGGGACGCTCCGGGCACGCCAGACACAATGAAATGCGAGGTGAGGATACGCGGGCCCGTCGTGTCAGCGGTACATTCAAGTTTAACCTAATCATCGCCTACCTCGCGATGGAAGTTATTGGCGCACTACGATGGTGCAGTTTCCGCAGAGGCACATGGAAGCGTCTCATCGCGCCTAGCTCTTCGTGCCAACGTTAATGAGCGCCACCGCTCCCCCGCCTCCCTCCGGCCTATAAAAGGGGCGCTCTCGCATCGTCCCTCACACACAAACCCTAACGCCTCTCTCCCCAACCCTAGCCGCCACCATCTCAAGAGTCGACGCCATGGCTGGTAGAGGCAGAGGCCGAGGCAGAGGTCGTGGCCGTGGTCGTGTTCGTTGCCGCGGTAGAACTGCATGGTCACCGTCGCCTGCAACGTCGTCATCTTCATCATCGGACCTGCAGGAAGAGCACCAAGTGTTGTTTGAGTTCGTCATCGTCCTCAAGGGTGACCCACTCGACATCCAGAGGCTGCTGGACAAGTTCGTCGAGTTCATCGCCGGAAATGAGCCAGCCGCGCTGCATCTGCGGGAGGCTGGTTGCGATTGCTATCGGTGGCCGGTGGGCGTGCTCTTCGACTGGCGCGACAAGATGTACCTCCACACCGACTGGGAGTAGTTCGTGCGCTACCACGACCTCGAAGCCGGCTGTGTGCTCACATTCTCGCACCTAGGCAACACGGATATGAGCGTCAAGGTGTTCGACGACACGCGCTGCCACCGACACTACCACGGCGACGACGATGAGGAGGACGATTGAACACGCCGAGTGTTCTTACTTCGCAACGAAAATAGGCACGAAGGTTTCTGGATGTTCTTCCTCGAAAGGACCAACAAGGCTATAATCACCAGCTGGAGTTTCCAATTTGGGCGAGTGGGAGTGTTCTTTCTTGGCAGCAAACATACGAAATCTTTGATGCCAACACTAGTTAGATTTCCTCATTTTCCAATGTTTTAACTATGTCTTAGTTTGTGTAAACCATATTTCAAACTATGTCTTAGTTTGTGTAAACCATGTTCCCAATTATGTATTAGTTTATGGAATGTTCCTTTTCTCTACTGAAATAAAAATGCAAAAAAAAGAGTATTTAAATGCAAAAAAAAGTTTGGGGGCGGCGGTTGGGGGACTCGGCTGGGGAGCGATGTCCCCCAAACGTGACACGAATAAAATACGTCCTCCAAACACTCGATCCGCGCTGTTTGGGGGACGCTTTGGGGGACGCGGCTGTAGATGCTCTAAGCCAACTTGGTAGGGAAGGAAGGTGCAAGAACTTGAAGAAAACCAATAGTCACACCAAGAAGGATGGCCAAATAAGATCACCATGGTCCCAAGGCAGAATCATGACCACCTAAGATCCAAGGCAGATCATGGGCCATTTTACATACTAGCCAGATTTTGGCCCCCTTAGGCCTAAGGCCAAAATTTGGTCACCTTGGCCTAGACGGAAGCTGGTAGACGCCCGAAGACAAAATCTATCTGACTTAAGCATGAATATGAAGGAAAGTTTGACTCTAACTCGAAAGGATCAAGGTGGCTTTCGGCAAGATTCGACATAGATATTTTGTTGTGGGGATGACCCCCGGTATGCCAAAGGCATGCCAAACCGGATGGTTTGAGCCATCAAGATACCGGTTTAAAGATTATTCTGGACAGTGAAGCTAAGCTTTTGGCTAAGTATATCTATACCGGTATCCCAGGAGGGGTATACCGGAATCAGCTAAGAAGCTACCGGATTACCGGTACAGGCTACACTGTAGCACGTCGGCAAGACTGGTCAAAGATTCTCTCAAGAGCTAGAGGACAAGGATGAGCGAAGCACTTCAGCTTTAATCGAAGCTCTGGGGCTAAAGCAGATGATGACGTAAAAGGTACCGGAGGACGTCAGCCTCCCTGATTAAAGAGATACCGGTGACGCCGGTAGCTAAAGAAGCTTTGTAAAGTAGTTTGTCTAGTCAAATATGCCATTAGGGTTTCCTAGGGTTTCTTCCCCTGTAAGCCACCCTCTCCCCTATAAAAGGAGAGGGGGCACAGCCTAACGCGGGCACGATGTGTTATACGACATATGCTATCTTGTATCCAGAAACCTGTAGACTCTTATGATCAAGGAATAGAAAGATCTGAAGGGGAAATAGTTCTTGTGTTCTTCTTCTTCTACCTCTGGCCAAGGCCAAGTTCATAGGAAATCCATCCGGAATCCATCCCATCCTTACCAAAACCCTCACCCGAATCCTCTAGCGCACATTCGGCCGCAACTTAAGCCATCCCATGGCATCTGTCTGTTCACCACGACGGCATATTTGGATCTGGATCTAGTGCGAAGCTGGTGAAGACTTGCCTAGTTTAGAGTTAGACTATAATTCCACCTTGTAAACGTGTAAAGAGTTGTCACAAACTTGTGTAGGAAGTCTAGCCGCCTCATATATATGTGAGAGGTGCGGCCGATTGAAATCAGGAAACAATGGTCAAACATCAATAGTTCTACCTTTTACTTCCTCAAACTCTTGTCCCTCCTTCCATTCTTCGGCAACTTCGCGTCGATTTTGCTAGAGATCAAAAATCGAGCATGGAGCGGTCTAATTCGGCCAAGTTCATCCCATAGTCACCCTCCCGAGGAATTGGAGCTTCACGTCTCAAAACGCCCAAGCTGGATAGTCTTGCATACCATGCTTCCAGCCAGCCTCCTTCGACGTGAGTTGCAGCGTATCACCCCTGGTGTCGAGGGTGCACAAGGACATGTGATGTCTACGGGTGCTTCTATTCTTGTAGACAGTGTTGGGCCTCCAAGAGCAGAGGTTTGTAGAACAGCAGCAAGTTTCCCTTAAGTGGATCACCCAAGGTTTATCGAACTCAGGGAGGAAGAGGTCAAAGATATCCCTCTCAAGCAACCCTGCAACCACAAAGCAAGAAGTCTCTTGTGTCCCCAACACACCTAATAGGTGCACTAGTTCGGCGAAGAGATAGTGAAATACAGGTGGTATGAATAAATGTAAGCAGTAGCAACGGCACCAGAAAAGTGCTCGCTGGCGTGTGGTTGATGGTGGTAAAATTGCGGACAGTAGAGATGCAGTAAAACAGTAAACAAGCAGCGATAGCAGTATTTAGGAACAAGGCCAAGGGATCATACTTTCACTAGTGGACACTCTCAACATTGATCACATAACAGAATAAATAGATGCTAGACTCTACACTCTCTTGCTGGATGATGAACACCACTAACTGTGTAGGATTACACGAACCCTCAATGCCGGAGTTAACAAGCTCCACAATATTCAATGTTCATGTTTAAATAACCTTAGAGTGCATGACGGATCAACATAACCAAACCAAGTACTAACATAGCATGCACACTTGTCACCTTCACACTACGAAAGGAGGCATAGATCACATCAATACCATTATAGCAATAGTTAACTTCATAATCTACAAGAGATCACAATCATAGCCTACGCCAAGTACTACACGATGCACACACTCGTCACCATTACACCGTGCGGGAGGAATAAACTACTTTAATAACATCACTAGAGTAGCACGCAAATATATTGTGATACAAAACACATTGCAATCATAAAGAGATATAAATAAGCACTTCACTATGCCATTCATAACAGTGAATAAGTATTCTGTGAAATATAGCCTAAGAGACCCACACGGTGCACACACTGTCACCTTTACACACGTGGGACAAGGAGTCTCCGGAGATCACATAAGTAAAATCCACTTGACTAGCACAATGACATCTAGATTACAAGCATCATCATATGAATCTCAATCATGTAAGGCAGCTCATGAGATTACTGTATTGAAGCACATAGGAGAGAGATGAACCACATAGCTACCGGTACAGCCCCGAGCCTCGATGGAGAACTACTCCCTCCTCATGGGAGACGAGCAGCGTTGATGAAGATGGCGGTGGTGTCGATGGAGGAGCCTTCGGGGGCACTTCCCCGTCCCGGTGGCGTGTCGGAACGAGACTCCTGTCCCCGGATCTTGGCTTCGCGATGGCGGCGGCTCTGGAAGGTTTTCTCTGGTTTCGTCGAACGTGTCGAGGTTTTTAGGTCAGGGACCTTTATATAGGCGAAGAGGCGGAGTCGGAGGGGCGACGAGGCGGTGACACACTAGGGGGGCGCGGCCCAGGCCCTGGCCGCGCCACCCTGTCGTCTGGGGCCCACAGGGCCCTCCTTCGGCGGCTCTCGGGTGTTCTGGAAGCTTCGTGGAAAAATAGGATGCTGGGCGTTGATTTCGTCCGATTCCGAGAATATTTCCTTACTAGGATTTCTGGAACCAAAAACAGCATAAAACGAGGAACTGGCACTTCGGCATCTCGTCAATAGGTTAGTTCCGGAAAACGCATAATAATGACATATAATGTGTATAAAACATGTAGATATCATCAATAATGTGGCATGGAACATAAGAAATTATCGATACGTCGGAGACGTATCAACATGCCAATGTAAGCCGGATTATTTCTGTCCTAGCATCAAGGAAGAAATTTTTTGACGCAAGCTGAGATTTCCGCGTATAGCTCTAGGCGGAAACTTTACAGGCCTAACACACTTTTTGGCGACTCCGCTGGAGACAACAATCGGAGATCGGACATCAATGACTGGTCACAAGATCGCTTAATCCGGCTGAACTGACCCGTGAGAACATCATATGAACCGCCTTTGATGAACTCTCAGAGGACCAATGCCAAGGCTTTGAGGCGATCAAGGCTCGACGACATGGCGAGATCAACTATTAAACCTAAAATAGTTACATATATACAAAAAAAGGAACTATACTATGGGTTACAAAAGGTTGTCAAGCTTTCATATTTCCATTTTGATGGGATGGGATGGTCTCATAGAAAATGGATGGCAACATTTTATCAAATGATCTTTTCCAGAACATGTCAGACGGAAGCATAGGCCAAAATTTCTTTCCTAATATATCAAAAGCATAATGCTAAAATACAATAGTGCTATGCAGAACGGAGTTGTCAGCTGAAGCTCTCATATGATTTATTATTATGTTTTGCTGAATCACAACCATGTTGACATAATGTGCCGAGCCCTGGGAAGCATTCAAGACAATTGAATCAAAGACTTGTTCCACAACAACTTCTTCCTAGACAACCTGACATATGATGTGTAGAAACTACGAGGAAGATGAGTTCCATCAATTATTTGGTGACCATGGGGGTCTCAATTCAAAGTTAAGTTTCTAAACATGCATACAACAGACTGATTTCCGGCATCTGCAAACCACCTAGGGAGAGATGAGATTTCAGTGCGCCGCTGCCTCCATGGGGGCCTAGCCGCCCCCGGCCGACTCCGAGGATCTGTGCCCCCATGCCCCTCCGTGACATGGCTGGCACCCTCTCCTATTGGCATGCAGTCTTCTGGGAACGCCCACGGCCGTCCAACGGTAATGCTAATCGAGGTATTAGCTTCCTCTACCTTAGATCCAAGGTTCATCGCCTTTTTCTCCTTTCGGCTCGAGGAAAAGTGATTGATTGTCGAGATCTCGGCAATAGAGAAGCCATTGGCCCTGGTATGGAGGTGGATCTCCCTAGTTTTCGTGTGCATGTGGGTTATCGCCATGGTTTTCCACCTGCTTCCAAACTTCGTCCGCCGCCTGGCCTCTCTTCTGCGGAGACCAAGGACAAGGTAACAAGCAGTAGATTCAATTCCCCCTGGGTTTGGACATCCAGAGGCAGATATGGAGGAGTTTTCACTGCCCAGTTGCTTTTTCTCTGGATAATGCAATCAAGAATTTTGGTTAGTGCCATATTTCTTTTTTGAAACTTTGACAGTAGGAAAGGCTCCTACTGCTTTTATATTACTGTAAAGGTAGTAATTTACATCATACATGGTACATCTTTCAGGGAAGTTCCCTCGGTATCTAAACTATTAAGAAGAGACTACTTTCTAGAGATTGTTTTTCAAGTCAAAAATTAAAGAGTGTAACTCTTCTTTGGATCTATGAACTAACAGTGGAAAATTTCCTTGAATCTTCTCTTCCAGGAATCTACTGTTGGAACTATATTTTTGAAGATCATATCATTCCTTTCTTTCCATATGCACCAAGATCCAACAGTGAAGACCTCCATAAACATCAAATTTTTTCATTGCTCCTTCCCCTTTTCTATAATTTGCAGTCTTGTACCATTCTGTTGCCAATGGAGGTTCAGTGTATCCCAGCAAGAAGTACTGAACTCACAATGAAATAGCATAAGTTCAATTGTTTCTTCCAGGATTTTTTCACACAGCATACACTCATAAGATGAGTTGATTTGATAGTGCCTTCTTCTTAACATGTTTCTTGTGTTTAGTCTATCAGACAATACTAGCCAGGCAAAGAATTTTAGCTTGGGAGTAGATTTGGACTTCCAGATCCATTTGAAAGTACAGTGGGGAGTGATCTCTCTGAAACAGAATTTATAGTATAGTCTTGATGAGTATGTATTAGATCCCCGTGCATATGTCCAGGTATCATGGGTACACTGTAAGTTGCATAGAAACAGTTTGTGCCTGTAGCAATCTAAGCTTAGCCATAGCTTCAGGTAATAGGGGGAGGAAGAAGTTTTCAGAAAGTCTGGAAGCATTCAAAACCTCATGAACTGAAGCATCCTCCTTGGTGACATAAGAGAAAGCTCTTGGGAATTTTTCAGCATTAATTTGAGACAACCATAAATCTTTCCAAAATAGTGTAGAAGTGCCATCTCCTATTTTAGCTGATGCAATCCCTCGAAAAATGGGTGTTAAATTGAAAACATCCTTCCAACAAAAGGAACCACATGGGGGTAGGGCATGAGGGATATGCTCTTGTAATAAGTATTACAAATAAAATGTACCCAGGGAGTATCCACCTTATTATAAAATTTATGCAGGTATTTCAAAAGCAGTCCCTGATTTTGAATTTTAAGGTTTAACACCCCAAGCCCTCCTTTATTCTTAGGTCTGCAAACCATATCCCAAGCTGCCAAGGAATTGCATTTTTCTCCATCCTCTGTTTTTTTGTTCCATAAACAATGTCTTCTAATTTTTTCAACGAGTCTTCAAAATCTTGGGGTTAATCTTGAGAGAGCACATAGTGAAAGTTGCTATAGATGTAATGAGAGAATTCACCACGAAACTCTTCCACTTGTAAGACATCATAATGAAAGAGGCGAAACTCTTCTCTCAAGTTTATGTATCAAGGGCATCATCTCATGTACAGAAGGCTTTGTTGTTCCCAATGGCAAGCCCAAATAAGTAAATGGCATAGCAGCCACATTACATTCCAATAGTGCAGCCATATTCCAAGCATTGCTTTTTGAAAGATTTATTGGCACCAGAGATGATTTATTAAAATTGATTTTCAGCCCAGTAGACAATGCATATTTATTTAAGATTTACTTCATCATAGAAATTTGGTGAGGACATGCTTGCATAATAATGAGTACTGGAAAGTCCTTGATGAAGTCATATTGAAATGGAAGCTTTAATAGTCCTTGAAGGAATGCTTTATTAATGGCAGATTGTAGCAGATCAATAGCCAGTACAAAGATAAGAGAAGATAAAGGTCCCCCTGTCTTACTCCTCTTTTATAGTGAAATTATCTACCATGGACTCCATTAAGCAGAACTACAGATTTTCCAAAAGAGAATATCATATGTTTTCAATTGAGCCATTTTTCATCAAAACCTATTTGCTTCATAGTTTTAATCATACCAGAATGATCAATAGTGTCAAAAGCTTTTGCAAAATCCAGTTTTAAGAGAATTATTTCCTACTGAGAGTTTTGACATTGATACAAAAACTCATATGCCCATGCAAGGCAATCTTTTATATTCCTTCCCTTGAGAAAACCATATTGATTCTTGTGTGTACAATCTGTAAGACCACCTTCTGCATCTATTAGCCAAAAGCTTAGTAATGATTTTGAGTACACAGTTGAGAAGTGTAATTGGCCTATAGTTTTGGGACACCAACTTTTGGTATTAGAGTGATATGACCCATATTAATACTTTCCAAATTCAATTTTCCTTCATAGAAGTCAAAGCAAAGTTGATAAATATCTTCCTTTATTATTTGCCAACAAGCTTTCGGAAATTTCCCATTAAACCATCAGGCCCAGGTGCTTTGTCTGCAGGCATGTGTTTTATGACATTATCAATTTCCTCCTTTGTAAAAGGGCAAGATAAATCATGCAGACCAGGTGTTGTTTCAATCAAATCCTCCAGATTTAATTGCATAGCAGGAGTAGAGCAAGTTCCAAGCTTCTGCTTATAAGTCTCATATCACTACAAGAAAAGTTGCCATGGCCGACGAAGTTGAAGTCGCGCCGTGGTTGCTGGTGTACCATGGCCGACGATTTTGGTCCCTCCGTGGTGCATGTCATGGTTCTTTGGTGTACCATGACGTAGCCGATTTTGGTCCCTCGAGTGGTGCATGTCAAAACTTTTTTTTTTCTCGTTTTTGGGGCGGCCTAGCCCGACGAACGCGGCCGTAAACGTGGCGTATGGTGGCCCG